>NW_020799109.1:34364359-34471815 GCF_003259725.1 Athene cunicularia
GGGGGGGGGGGGGGAAATAGTAATTATGGGAAATAACAATGTTATCTGATGAAGCAGACTCTCTTAGGTTTCATCAGTTTCCCAGCACAGTGTTTACTAGTTACATGTCCTGAAGCAAATCGGGTAATCCCTCTGTATTTCTAACTCTCTTATTCTTTGCACATTAAGAGTAGACTCTTTCCTATTATGTAAATATTTCTGTAGTAAGTTATATTTATGGGTCTGATTCATTGTAGGGACTAGTATAAACTATACATTTCAAGGGAAAGTAAATAAATTACAAAGGACATTACCTTTAGTTACCAAATAATTGTTATATTACAAATGTACTTATTAGCAGAGAAATATATCAAATATATAAAATATATCACTTATTGGAAAGGGAGAAGGTGTTCTTGTTAAGAAAGAAACTATTGCAAAATTTAGACAGACTATGACTAATTTAACCATCAAAACTGCAGTCACTGTTAAGCTTCTTTCTTTGCAGAGGGAATAAGTTTTCCTTCATTTCAGTCAGGTTGGCACAGGTAGCTATACTCACTGGTTACAAAAGATATAGGCAACTTCATGACAGATGGCGAGAGGCACTTAGACGCCTAATTTTTGTATGTACTGTATATATTTCACATCTTGAAGTACTGCTGAAGCTTTCTGTACATTATTTTAAAATGATTAATTGAATTTATTACTTCCAAATATCGAGAGTGCCTGTGATGTGTAGCAAATGCTCTTCTGGAGGAATACCTGAAGAATGGAGAACTACTACTGTCTGTCTCACAACCCCATTATTTTCTATCCCATAGCATGCACTGGATCCTTGGTGAAAAATACACTTAGTCAAATTGTCAGGAGCACTGATTCTTCCTAGATTTTATAAAGGTTATATCATTTAATATGGCAAAAGGAAACACAGCTTATTTCAGAATAGAGCCTTACTGCCTTAGCTCATCTTGGACTAGCAATTTGAATCAGAGAAGCAAATCCATTTATTTGATAAGAATTATCTTGTTATACACATTTTTTTTTTTATTATTACCTACTTCAGAAGAAGAAATAAAATTAATCTTGCAAGCTTCACTCCAGCAGAACATGGCTACAAGAGTTCAAGGTTTTTCCTTTCTCTTGACCCTGCCTGAACACTCAGCTGAGCTTTAGACAGGTCATTGCTGAGATGAATAAATTCTCAGGGGAATACCCTGTACCCTTCTGATCCACTTGCAATCTTGCTTCAACTGAAGCTCAAGGATATATTTTCTCCCCAAACTGATCCATAAACCTATCTGTAACCTTCACACCAATGCTTGCCTAAGATTTTACCAGATTACCCAGCCTAGATGAAAGATTCCTCAGGGGAGGTTTTGTTTTTGTAGCTTACATTTGTTTCTGGCAGCCCTGTGACAGCCCTGGTGCGACCTGAGCTCTAGATTTTTCTTGTTTTCAAAGCTAACTCTTACCTAAACTCTAAAACTAACCCTTAACCCCTATAGAAAAGATCCTTCAGCCATTGTTCATATAAAAAATTTCTCAGGAGAATACACAGCCTCACATTCCTTTGACAAACCCCTTGAAGACCACGTCTGACTGGAGCTTGAGATTTTTTTCTGTTTTCAAATTTAATATTACCGCTCAGATTAGCCATTGCCAAGGAACCCAAGTCATAGACCAGAGAAAGAAATTCTGCAGGAATGATTCTTCCTGCAGCCTTCTCCATCTCCATGAGTATGCATCTGGACTAAGACTAACTGGAGCACTGGCCTTTCTCTTGCTCTCTCCACAATTGAAAAGTGAACCTTAATCCTTCAAAAAGCCTTTGCTGTAACTGCCGAGGCATTTTTCAGGAAAAAAGTTCCCCATGGAACAACTCTTTCTACTGTGGGAACCTATATTGGGCAGTACTTTTCCAGATCCATTCCAGCTGCAGCTCTAGGCTTTCTCTCTCCTCCAACAGTAACCCCTAATCCTAATTTGCATCTAAGGTTTAGCCAAGAACTCCAACTGCTGTCCAAATTAAACATGGAAGAACTTCCTTCTGTAGACTACACTTCCCTTTGTCAGACCCTTTCCAGACATTCTTGATAGCAAAAGTAATTTTTATTGTTCTTAGATCTTATCCTGAATTACAATATAACCCTAAACCTTAATATTAGCTGAGCTTTTGGCATGTCCTCCAACTGCTGTCCAGCTGTAGATTTGTTAAGGTAGAGATATTTTATTAGCCTACACATTATTTCAGTGGAACAATAATATTATTATCTTTCTCTTTACTTTGCGAATATCATCTGATATTCTCTCTCAGTGCATCTCACTGATGTGTCTTTTGAGAATTCTAACCCTAGGCAGAAGTTAATGCCATGGGACAACCAGATCCTCAGGTGAAGCTCTGCTTGGGAATGCAAACTAGTAGCAGTCCTCAGCTTTTCCCTACAATTCACTCTTTGTTGTTCTGACATTCCCATTTCCTGCTCAAGCAGTTGTCCCCTAACTCTTCAACCCTCTTCTGAGTGAATTAATTCTCACGGAGCATTTCAGATCCCTTTTGGTCAGTCACCTAAGCCTTTATTGAGTCCAGTGTCATTGGAGACACCACCCCTGAGGAGGATTAGTCAGTCCTAATACCAGACCTACCTATTTCTTGGACAGATTCTTTCTACTGAGCCCTTCTCAAGGGCTTCTCCTTATGCCTTCTCAGTCACCTGAGCCTAATCTGAGACAAATGCCATGGGACACATGTACTGCCTAGAGCAAACAGTGCTAGAAAACTGTGTCAGGTATCAGACCTACTTTACCACTAGAAGCCTCTTAGTCCTGCTGCCCTTGTATGTCTTGCATAGCACCTGTTCAAAAACATAAAACTGGGCTTTGATGGATGCTATGACACACTGTGACCTCCAGTAAAATATAATCTTATGACAACTTCCCTTTACTTAGGCAGCTTCTCTTAGAGCTGCTTGTCCTTGGTGTTTCCTTTGGAAGAAACCTGAGATCAGAGACGAATTAAATGGGATACATGGACTGGCCAGTTCAACTACTGGAGTGAGCTTCCGTAGCAGCCCTCCCATCTTTTAGTCAGCCTTTTTTGAGCTTCTCGGTTTCTCTGATTCATGGGAAAAAAAGACTCTACAACTCGACAGAGTTATAAAGCAGGTATGTTTACTCTAGAGCTGGGGTGTGAGGGGATTTCTCCACAAAGCTTGCATACCCACCACACATTTTACCAAAAACTTAGACTGTGAATATACATATTCATTGGATTACATAACACAAATATACATATGCATGAGTAGGGCTGGGTTAGTTAGAAAGGCTGATGTCAACAGTTTATATTCTCTTTGCACCTGCGCATTGCCTCCTGGTGGTCATCTTTGGGGGTCTTTGGGAGGAAGGCTCATAGTCTTTTTCACCTTGTACTTTTCCCTGGAGCATGTGCAGATTCTCTTAGCCAGTTTCTAGAATAAAAAGAGTGTTTTTCAGCTGGTTTATTTATTCTATCTTATCTAAGAGAATCAGTAGAACTTCTACTATCCATATATGGCTCTCTTTACTCATTACCAAGACCCAGCTAGTTAGAGCACATCCATTTCCCAAGGACAAAACCATAATATTTTGTTGAACACTACAGTTCTTGGTAGATTTTCACAGTGAACTGCTTTGTTTTGATGAACATGGTAGTCCTTGGTAAAATTCCACAGAACAGTCTGGGCAAGCAGGATTCTTAGCAATATTCAAAAATATTATAAGTAATACTATAACTTGCTATAAGTAAGTAAATAAGTAGCTAAGCAGTTTGCTATAAGTAAATAAGTAATCATTTCTTCGTATAAACTCTGTGTTTTATCTGTCACCTTCAAAATTTTTTTCCCTTCATCTGAGTCTAAAATAATTTGAAGTCTGTTCTTTATTTTATTCACCCATAACCATTTATACTAAATCTCCCTCTTTTCACAAAGACAAGTCAGTGTATTCTTGCATTATAATGTTAGCTTGAGTTGAATTTTTATGCAAAAGAAGAATACCACTGCCTAGAAAAGAATCTGTGAATGTGCCCTACAGGAAAGGTTTTTTTTATAGGAAAGAAGTCCTCTTGGCCCTCTTGAAATTCTATGGAACACCACATCACTGGTACTATGTATCTGTAAAATCTCTGTATTTTTGTACTCTGATGTTAAAATAATGTTTTGAAATCCTTGGTCTCTCAAACCACTGTACAAGATATGGGCCCACTGAATACAGGAATCAAAGAACAGACTCTGGTTCAAACGATTAAGACTTTATGAACTTTCTTCTATTAACTGTTCCAATATGGTTGGATACAATCAGTAATGAAAACAAACAAAAAAAACCCCTCTCTGTGAGTTCTCTTGCACATTTTAACCAAGAAGTTTGCCTATCACCAAGTGTAACTCAGTTAAATAAAGTTATATCAAGGACACTCCACCACAAATCACAATAAAAGTAGAATATTTTTATCTTTAGTAACATTGCACAAGATTGTAAAATGCCAAAATATTTGAGCTGATGCTCTGATTTTTTTTTTTTTTGATTTTTTTTTTTTAATAGAACCATTACTCTACAAATGCTGCCCAATAGGTTTATTTAATCCAGTTTAAACAATGTGTAAAATTTCTTTCTGATTTTCAGGCATCATCCAACATCTCATAACCACAGCAAAGAAGTGATTCTACAGGCTTTTGATGACTCACACAGCTATAACTTTTCAACACTGGAAGTGCCAGAAAACAAAGAAAGGTGTTAGCAGAGCCATTCTGTTATATTTCTGGACCCCAGTGACTTTTCATCAACTAAAAGTCTTTTGATAAAGGTATGCAGAACTAGTTTTTTTTTTGTTGTTGTTGTTGTTGTTAATTAAAATTCTATGAAGTGTTATAAGACTTAGAGTACCATATCAACGTATCCAAAGTGTGTCATTCTGAAACAGCCTTTCCCTCATTTTCTTCCCCTACATTCTTTTTTTTTTTTTTATGCCATAAGGAAATACAGATGAAACATACACTAAATCTACTTTGGTAGCCTGTTATTCTTAATAAGATGAGTATGCTCCTTACATTAGTGATAGCTGTAACAGAAAACCTGGAGAGTCAGGAGTATTTTACCTGGTGCTTCCACAGCACTAGGGGAGGCATGCCTCATTATCTTGTCAGTGATGGCAGGTAATGTAATCTACCATTGATATGACAAATAAAATACCCTTCCTCAAGGCTCCAGGTGCAAGTTTCAGGATGGATACAGGATGCTTGGTTTTTGCATTCATCCTGCACATGAAGGCAGAGAAAGAACTAGCACTCTTGTGCCTTCTTTTGTGAACAGGGTTTGAATGTGTCTTTACCCTCATGTGAAGGTACTGTTAGTGTAAGAGACTTACATGGAGGTAAACTTTGATTACTTTGATTATTCATGTAGGGCTTTTTGTGAAATATTTTTAAAAAGGAACAGGAGTGACCTTCAACACTTCCTATGCACAGTGGGTGAGAAGTTCTACTAAAATTCTTCTAATGACCCAAAATCAACTGAAAAATCCCTTCAGCCTGTATCTTTTTATGAACCAAGCTCAACAAAGCAGGTGCATGACTTGCCAACAGTTCAGACCTACAGGAACCTCTCAGTTTCAAGTCTTCTGTTGTTTCTCCAGAATCTTCTGTAGTTAAAGCAGAAATCTGTGACACCTATATACTCTAAGTACACTAATAAGGATTAAGCAGTGTTAGCGTGCCTCCAACACAAACATAAGCTTATTAAAATAGTGTAACAACATATAAGTATTCTGTAATATTGTGAAGGCATAGCCAGATACAATGCATAAATATTTTACATAAGTATGTGAGCAATTTGACTCCAAAGGGACAAACAAAAGAAAGCTGCAGTTGCATCTGAATGACAAAAAGTTGCAAGATAAAGAACAAGGAATGAGATAAGTATCAGGGGTGGCAGAGCATCATACCAGAGGTGTGAGAACGATGACCAACAATGAAACCCAAGATAAAGAGTATTCATAGCAGGCAAGATCCCCTTTTGAGAGAAGGACAAGCAGCATAGAAAATAAAGCATGAGCAAGCGGGAATGGAGTAGAAAGACAATACATTTCTCTTCCAAATTCTCTGATCATCTTCATGGTCACAACTAAGACCCAATGAAGACCAGAGACATCAGTGGTAATTATACAGCATTAACTGTACAGTAAACACATGATGAAGTTAGAATATGAGTGTCAATATGGACATTTTTATTTATAAGAATGATCATTAATGACCAGACATTAGCACAAACTATGTTGCTAACGAGTAGATTTAATAACGTTTTTAGGTTTTGTTTTTTAAAGATTAGGACTATCCTGGTGAATCTAAATATTTCCATCACAGTGCTCTGTAGCTGATATGTATATGCTTATTTAGTTGCAGCTTCCTCTTAAAGCATTGCCAGTGATTTTTACTGACTTTAATCCATGGCCCTATTAGTGGGAAACAAAGACAAACTATGTATGAGGAGACACTATCACTAGCTGACCTAGGTACCTGACCTAGCCTATCTTCAGCTAACAACATTCTTTCAGCAGCTTTAATATCTTCCTCCTAACAAGCACCCTTGTGACTTGGGTTGCAGTGCTGAGCTTGGTGAATTTGCACTGTCTGTGCTTGGAGCTGGATGGAAATGTGACTCCAAATATACATGGTGCTGAAAAGTTCAAGTTTAAAAGCAGTTTTTGTGCATGCAGGTCTCTAAATTCTTGTTTACATATTTAACTACAGAAATAAGTTATTTATTCTGGTGATTAGTGAATATTTTTGTACAAGGAATATCATTGTTGCATTCACACTGTGTCATTGCTGTTAACTAGGGCAGAAAATTACTTCAAAAAATTATGCAGCTTATCAGCTTTGAATAAATACTTGAACAGGTATGTCTTTAGGATGAATGTTTAACTTGATAAGAAGAATAGCTGGGGTTTATTGGTTTTGTTTTTAAAATATATGTTGCAGTGTCATTATGATGGGACAAGGAACCCTGAGTATAATGAAAGTGTAATTAAAAAAAAAAAAAAAAATCATTACATAAAAACTGGAAGTACAGCACTCAAAATAACTGGAAGTGGTGGAGTTGGTAAGCTTAAACCATTTAATGAGTTGTATTCATTTGTGGTCAAAAACCACAATTATATATTAAAACTATTGCTTCACCAATTAAGTTGCACTTGTCTGAATCTTTTTAATTTTAAAGTACATATCTACTTCTTGATTTGCATTTTTAGAGGGCAGTTAATCTGAGAAATGGTGATCATATGAAAATCTATTCCAGAATTATTCTTTTTGCTCGTAAGTATAGATGATGAGTGATTTCGCTGTAAAGAAATAAATGTGGAGAGTAAAAATTTTAATTTTTCTAACACTTCAAAAGCCACATCATAGCTTATATTACATGCTACATGGAACAGGCTCGTATAAGAAAAGAAATCCAAATTAGAGAGAAATTCATGATGCTTTGAATAAAAGTTGCAGTGATGTGGGCTAAGGGATAGAGAAATATGCTGAGAAATCCCTGCTTTTCCCTTTTAGGATCCTTTATATTCTATATATTTATAAAATATACACTTATACAATTTGTATATGACTCTAAAATATGGAAAATGGCATAGAATCAGAACGGTTTGGGTTGGAAGGGATATTTAAAGATCACCTAGTCCACCCACCCCCCTACAATGATCAGGGACACCTTCCACTAGATCAGGTTGCTCAGAGCCCCATCCAACCTGGCCTTGAATGTTTCCAGACATGGGGCATCTACCACCTCTCTGGGTAACCTGTGCCAGTGTCTCATCACCCCCACAGTAAAGAATTTATTCCTTATATCTAGTTTAAATCTAGCCTCTTTCAGTTTAAAACTGTTACCCTTGTTCTATCACAACAGGCCTGTCACCAAAAAGAACCTATTGACACCAATGTGATGTGAATAAGCAGACACTCTTTCATTAACGGCTGGGTGTGTAGGGGAGTCATCTCACCACCAATGCACACTGAACTCATGTAACATGCTGATCGTATAGGATACAGTAATACATATTAATCAATTTCTCATACATAAACATGATAATTCCCATAACTCATTTTCTTATTCCCACTTATTTGTGGTCATGTACACCTGAGTCCTGAAAAGAGTCAGGGGGCTGTTTTTGCAACCACCAAGGACTACTGACCTAAAAGAAAGACCCTCCAATGCCCTTGGCTCAAGGACTTTGGCTCATATTGCAATTTTAACATGCTTCGAGGTCCTTTCAGAATAAAACTTTAAAATGCCTAGTCTATAGGGCAATAAATCAACCAAACATACTAACAATGGTACCTCGTGTAGCAGTGTAACTGGTTGTATGGTTACTTTAAACTAAATACAACATCTCTATGACTACTTAAAACATTACATTTATCTTCTATATAAAACAGTATTTCTGTGAGATTCCATTTATTAATCCTAATATCCCTTATCAAAATCACCAAAAATTATCAACCCAAATTAATAACAACTCACTAACACTCAGTAACAGGCCCATGAAGAAAGTCATAACCCTAACCTTTCCCTCAGTTGCTGGTACAGTTCTTTGTGCCCATATTGTTGGTTGCCTGATTTGTGACCTGATTTGTGTAGTAAAATGAAACTGATTATTGTAGATACTGAAGGAGGTTTAAATCCACGTTTTACTGTACAGGAACCACACCTAATAAAAAGAAAGTGACTGAAAGACAACTTACATAGAGAATATAAGCACACAGCTTATGAGAGTAACAAAATGGCCCCTTTTAGGAAAGGGAGGTGCTTTCTGGTCTAAAAAGCAGCCAGCCAATCAGTGGATCACATGTGGCACAACACTCTTGAGAAATGGCAACCCCAGTGACGAACTGGCACCTCAGAATGGCAGCTGAGGGGAAAAGGCAGCCCCTAAGAGGGGATGTGGGAGGAGTTTTCTGGCTGTGATGTGCTTCCAAGTTGAGCAGGAAGGTGGAGCTAGAGCTGCCATCCAATCACAGGACAGCCTGAGAGCATATGGATGATGGCAATGGCAGAGAGGGTGTCCTCCAGGGGCAAAAGTGACCAGGATGGGGGTGGACGTCCCGTGGCTGTGAGGTGACCTGGCCCTTTTGGCAGTGTGGTATGCTGTGGCCCCAGTCCCCGGCGCTCGGGCAGGTCCTCTGGAGGAGGCTGAAATATGGATGGGTGAGGACAGATTGCTTTCCTGGAAGTGTCAGGGGTTTCTGTGATATTGTGAGAAGGGTGTATAAGACTGACTCTACTCATTCGAGTTCAGTATTCTTAATTCCCAAAGGTGATGTTTAGAGAAAGCTGGTGTTCTCACACTTTTTGATTAATATTTTTGTTAATACCAACAGAAATAATTTAATACCTTCAATGAAGTATTTTACGTATGCACATGGAATACCTTGACTTCATTTCTAAGAGAAAAACCACCTAATTAACTGTTTAATATTGCTTTTGTTATTTCCTTTATGATGTTCATAATTGCATTGCTGATTTTTAATTAAACATGCATTTCGTGAAATATGTCACATAAATAATCCTACTGAGCCATATTTATAATAACTATTCATCATTCATTTTCTAGATACAAAGAGCAGTGGAAACAATTACTGAAATATGCTTATACAAGGCAGAACAGAATACAGGAGACTTTACAGATCATCTCATTGATGGGTTTACAATGGACCCTATTTTAACAGATAAGACAGAATTAGTTATGCTTATTCCTTGTTATTAAAAATATTATCCTAATTTTTTTCTGGTAGGTTATTTTTTAGGTATTACTTTGGTTGTTTGTGAACTAAATATTCATATCCTTGCTTTTTTTTTCTTTATTTGGGACTTTATTTTGCCTGCTTTATTATGGATGGACTTGTAGGTACCATTGACTGATCAGCTACTTAGATACTTTTTTAGAATCTGTGCTTCTGGGTGGCATGCAGAACTTTAAGATGAACAGATATATTATGTGTATTTAATGAGACCCAGTTACCTTTTCAAATGCAGTGAGAAATTTCTGTGTTCAATGTAGCTGACTTTTATGTGATTATGTTCAGTGAAATGTTTCATGCTTCAGTACTGTTCTGTTCAACACAGAAGGTCTAATGCAGGAAGAAGAAGTGGTGACAGAAGTGCCATAGGGCTGATCTTGCTTTAAATTTTAATTTTTATAAATTTTAGCTATCAGTCATTTCCATTCAAAATACTTTTGAAAAAGGCAAAATAGATTTTGGTATATTTTCAAATTTAAAAATACATTCAGCTGACATTCAAGTCAAAAGAAGATCACAGACATGCCTGAAAGCTTTTCTGAGTAGAAAATTACTTTAGATTGCCTTACACTTCATTCCTCTACCAATGCCATAGTTACCATTAAATATGGTGTTTTCCTGATCATACTTACATTTAAATTTATCATTACCTTTTATCCTTATCTGCTGGGATGAACAGCAGTTTCATCCTCAATAATTCTAATGTATAGTTGATATTCATGTTCTTATGTGAATCTATTGAAAAAACATTTAGAAGATCTTCTTTCGTTACATTTGCTTAACGATAATTATATTTCAGCAGTCTTTTCAGCAGTTCAGATGAACTCATCACTATCTAGATTAACTTGGCAGTTAAATATTCTTATGAACAGGGTGGGCACATTCCTTCATCTTCCTAAGACACACTGAGCTTCATAGAATCATAGAATCATAGAATGGTTTGGGTTGGAAGGGACCTCAAAGATCATCTGGTTCCAACCCCCCTGCTATGTCAGGGACACCTCCCTCTAGAGGAGTTCACCCTTTTCTGTTGCCATGTACAGGAGTAATTGTTCTTTTTTATGGTTTCATGTTGAAGATCCTCCTTATCAGTTTTCATTTTACTGTTATTTTTTTTTTTTTGTTTGACATATGTCTATGGGTGATTTAAGTCTTGTATGTGTATTTTCCTCACAATTTCTCATGGAGAATCTTTTTGCTAATCCCAGCATAACTTTCATAGCCCAGTAAATACAGTATTGCCATAGTTTTTAGTATGCTACAAGCTTTATGTTAAACTAAAAACATGGTTCTCAGGACTTGTCAGGCTTTAGATTTGTCTTGGGCTGCTTTGAGATTTAACTTGTTTATCTGTAACAGTAACTGACAAATGACCATGTAATTGTTATATATACAGTTCTAGGTTTGGTATAGCTTTATACAATTGCATGCTGTAGAACCTATTTCTATATATATTTTGTAATTAATAGACAGTAATAATTATTTTGTGTAGAAACAACTGTGATCCTAGAATAAAACAGCATAGAGGAGTACAGATATAGAGGATAACAAGGTCCTTCAAAGTACAGATACAGAACCATATTGGAGGCCTTAGGGCTATAAACAGTATGTCTACAGTCAGTTATTGGTCACCAAAGGATTGCAGTCCTGGGAAGTGGGCAAGATCAGTCTTAGGGGTAACAGGGAGAGTAAATGACAGGTACTCAATGTATCTATCAAATAACAGCAGGAGCAGGGAGGCTTCAGAATGGAGGACAATATGAGAGCTGAGGGTGATCTAGTAGCTGCAGTGCCCTTTATTGCCCAGGCTCACAAGGCCTAAACACAGATGGCAGAGACAGGTGCTGGTGAGAAGGTCCATTGCCAGGACAAACTGGGTGAAACCCATCCAGGACCTGTGGGGAATGAGGCCAGAAACAGGGCTATAGACTAGCTGCAATATACATTCCAGGGGTCTGCCCAGGAGGCAAGCTGCCTACACCACAGGTCCAAGGTCCACTGAAGAGGCAGAGGCACAGATAGGTACACCTACAACATACATGACCCAGGCAGAGACTGAAGGCCTGAGCTTAAATGGGACTCTTGGGCAATGGACAAAACATGCCAATGGGGGCCACAGCTAAGGCTACATCAGAGCTGCTAAGGCCTATCTTGGAACTCTGACATATATAATAAATTCAGAGTAATGTCCACTTTCAGACCAATAAGAAAAATCAAGGTGCAGTGTGTTAGTAATAAAAAATATGACCCTAAAGTGAGGATAAAGAAGTTAGCAACTTCGTCATCTGCTTCCTAGTGAAAGATGGTGATGACTCTCTGTGTTCCACTACCTTATTTGAAGTAATTACCCCAGGACCAGTAGGACAGGTAAAAGGCAAGCATAACATCAGAAAAGGGGCAGGTCCTAGAGTTTTGTGTATATTATTTTTTACTACTGTGGGTTCTGAACTGTAAAAATTAGAATCATTTGTTGAATTAATAATAATTATTTGATTAGACTTGATAATTGGAATAACAGTTCTTGCTTTTGTATATATGATACATTTCTTTCGACTACAGTGAGATTTTGAGCATGGCAAACTAGTGGAAATTTATGTAATGCATTCTGTATGATTGATGCAGCAAACTGGTAACACTAGCATACAAATAAGCATTTCTTTGGATAACCCTGATCACTGAGCCACTGATATGAAGAAGGAACAAGTCAATTGCATTTGATAACCTTACTTGTATTAAGGAAAAGTTAGGGGAAGGTCTATCATGTCTATTATGTGACAGTTCCAGGCTATTTGTTGTAAGAATTTTTTAAAGAAATGCATCACATTCTTACAGATTTATCTACAGAAAGGGCTTTATAATCAATGATGAACATTGGAAGACTATGTTGTCTATGTTTATAATAAATTGAAACAGGTTTGGTTTTTTTTTTCCAGAGAACTGGCAGGTGATGCTAGACTAAAAGACCTGGGAGACAGGTCTGCTCTTCACCTCTGTTTTGTGTGTGAGGACAGTTATTTTACTTAGACATGGAGCAGTGCTGTGGTTTAACCCCTGTAGGCACCACACAACCACTCTTTCACTTCCCCTCCCCACCCCTGGTGGGATGGTGGAAGAAGAAAAGAGTAAAAGCAAGAAAATGTATGAGTTGACATAAAAATTGTTTAATAATTTAAAGATAAGTAGAAGAGGAGAGAAAGAAAGCAAAATGAAACAAGTGATGCAAAGTTAATCACTCATCCCCTTCCACAGGTAGACTGATACTCAGCACGTTCCTGAGCAAAAGATGGCTAACATTCCTAAACCTGCCACCTCTGTTTTATTTCTGAGCATGATGTTATATGGCATGGAAAATATCTTTGGTTTGTTTGGGTCATCTGCCCAATTGTGTCCCCTCACAACATCTTGTGCAGCCTTATTCGCTGGGGGAGGCAGAGTGAGATACTGAGAAGGCCTTGACACTACAAATGCTGTTCAGCAACAGCTAAAACATTAGTGTGTTATCAGCATTGTTTTGGTCACAAATGTAAAACAGCACCATGCAAGCTGCTATGAAGAAAATTAGCTCCATCCCAGCCAGACCCAGTACAAGCAGGCATACACTAGGGAGGTTATTGTGTCTATTTGGTTGCAGATTTATCTAATGCTGAATAATAACCTATGATCCAATAGATTAATTATTTAAGAAAATGTTCAAATTTCCCTTGATATCTGAGGTATTTTTAAATTAAAAACTTTTGGCTGTATAATTTGAGAGAAGAATTCATGGTGACTGCTCTGTATAACCGTCTGTGAGGAGGTTGTTTAGAACATACTACTTAGGACAGATTTACTCCTTATGTTAAATACTGATTTTTAGGAAAAAAGAAGCTTTAAGATGAAATTCTCTAGAAGGCATTTGTAAAACCCTTGGAAATCATCTCAAATTTTGGCAGAGTTATAACTGGAGTCCCAAATCTAAGCATTCCTCTGCAAGTATTCTACTCTTGAATATTTTCCCCCAAGATTTTTGTTTTCACAGCAAGTATTATTAAATAAGCTGAATGAGTTACAGCTCTGCTTTTTCTTGGATTGATGCTTGTTCAACCTTTTGTTTAATAACAGGTGCCTCTAGGAATAAAATGGTTCAGAATTAATTTCATTCTCTTGGCTTTTCATCTTGTTCCTCACACCTGTTAATTTTATGGCCTGTCCCAAGCATACCTAAACATCTGGCAGCTTTCCTCTATGTCCTGCTGTATAAACATCTCCAAATTTTGTTGAAAACTTTCTCTCAGCCTTCCTTCTATTCCAAGCTCTTTACAGTTAAAGTAGAATCCATTTTCATAACACAGATGTTGAACTCAAACACAGGGACAGATATCCCATGTGTATCATATATAGATATATTAAAAACAGGTTTACATTCAGTTTTAGAAAGTTGGTCCACAATGGAACTGAAAAAGCAGTTTAGTTCTGAGTTTTGCTTAGCCAGTTAAACCAGTGAGTTTAGGATAAAGTAGCATGAAGATTAGGGAAGAGATAAATTTTTCTTTGAAAATCAAAGGGACCTGAATCTCATTATGCTTCAAATATTTGACAATTAGCAATTAAGTTTTAAAGCATGTTTATGTATGAAACCTGACTGGAGATAGTTTCAGCATATCTTCCCTTTTTATGTCTTATAAAAGTTGCAGTTCCCCACTGAATCCTCTCAATGTATGTCTCACGGGATCCAAGTTGAAATTATGTATATGAATCAGAAACGAGACAATGAGAAAAAAAAGTGTGTGTTAACATAAATATTACCTAAAATGAGTAACTGCAGAAAACCAGCCTTTGGGTTTTTTGGTTTTTAATCAGTAAATAGTCATATAAATAATTTATTGCAAGAAATGAGGATGAAAGTATTAACAGAGGAAGCTATCAATGATTGTTTCCCTCAATTCTGAATGGCTTTCCAGTTCAGCTGAAAAGAACTCTGAGTTCAAGTACTCTTCCCAATTCCAATGAAAATTGTTTTCATCCATGCCACTAGTTAGCATGTAGGATTTTAAAGATTCATGGGCCAAGATGCTTCATGGGACATTTTGGTTCACTAGTCTTGTTTCCTTTACATAATCCATAGATTGTGTGATTTTGTCTGATACGGTAGTGTATAACTAAATGGAGAATAACTTAGAATACAATATACCCGAGTGCTTCAAGTATGTTTACTTAAAGACAATCTTTTGCAGTGTCCTATTTGTATTTATGAGTTACATCTTTCAGGTATATACAGTCATGTAGAGACTAAAGCAAGGTTGAGGGTTTTTCGATACCTTGGCACTGTTTACACTGGAGTGATAGTAAGGGGCAAGAGCACAAGAGAAGACGTGTTACATCCTTTTTATGGAGAGGAAACAAGCAAAGATAAATGAATTTTGAACACAGTGCCATAGGAAAGGTTTCAACTGAACCAGTTCTTTAATCCAAGGAAACAAACAAACTTTAAAGTGTTTGTGATTGTAAAGGAATAATCACAAAATCCTCCTATAAGTGCCATAGAGATTAGTTGTCAAAACTCTGTGTAGAAGAAAAGCATGGTGGCATAGATTGTTCTCAAAAACTGCATGTGATGCCAGTCTGTTGCAGGATGAGGGCCTACTCTAAAATAAAGAGGCATTTTATTCCTCCTAAATGTGACAGATTAAGAAGAAAATGTCATTTAAATGTCTTGGAAACAAAAGTTTTCTGTTTTATTTAGAATAAACAGGAAAACAAACAAACAAACAAACAAACCCCCAAAACGAACAAAAAAACCCACCAAAAAGCCACCTCAGATTTGAAACCCTTTGAGAAGAATTTGGACAAGTTTTATTCATAAGCTCTATTTTAATTATTGGACAAATGCAAGAATTGATGTAATGAGTGTTAAAAGTTCACTTGGAATAGATTGGTTTATATTTCAATATTTTAATCTATATAATTAATATTTAAGCTTCCTGTAATATTTAAAAATAAAATTAATTTTATAGTTTTCTTTAAAAATAGAAAACTGAGAATTTTAAATACATTGTTAATTTTAAAACTGGTGGGAACCAGTTAGATCCTCATTTACCTTCAGTAGAAAAGCTGACCTATATTTTAAATGCTAATCATGCAACTGACATTTGGAAGAATTTTATTCCAAAAGTTAAAGAAAATACATGACTTAGTCTAGTGATAATTTTTTACTCTCTATAATGTTAAGCCTCATTTATGCTTTTAAACTTAATTAAAAATTACTGCATACCATGTTATTTTAAATGGCCTGTCTGATCAAAGAATGTATTTGTGTTCCAGTATAATTTTCTTTTCCTTGTGTTAAGGACTTTCTATGGATTTTTAACTGTCACCTTACATATAATGTTATTTTTTCTTAAATAATGGATTTTTTTTTTCTTTCTGAGATATCTATTTTAAGCTCAAAATCTGACTACATGGAATAGAATAAGCATTAGGAAACTCTCCATGTTATTACATCCTGAAGAAATTCCTGTAAAAATTATTTTCTGTGTCAAAGGACAATTAAAGCACAATTACTAGATACATCATCATGCAATTCCAAATAAAAATCCAGGCTGGGCGATGAGTGCATTGAGAGCAGCCCTGCAGAGAAGCACTTGGGGGTATTAGTGTGTGGAAAATTATGAGCCAACAATGTGAGCTCGCAGCCCAGAAAGTCAGCTGTGTCCTGGGCTGCATCCAGAGCAGTGTGGGCAGCAGGTTAAGGGAGGGGATTCTGTCCCTCTGTTCCACTCTTGTGAGACCCCCCTGCAGTGCTGGGCCCAGCTCTGGGGCACCAACATCTGAAGGACACGGACCTGCTCGAGCAGGGCCAGAGGAGGCCACGAGGATGCGCGGGGGGCTGGAGTACCCCCCTGTGAGGACAGGCTGAGAGAGTTGCGGGTGTTCAGCCTGGAGAAGAGAAGGCTCCAGGGAGACCTTAGAGTGGCCTCCCAGGGCTTAAAGGGGCTACAGGAAATGTGGGGAGGGACTCTTGATCATGGAGGGTAGGGATAGTATGAGGGGTAATGGTTTTAAACTGAGAGGGTAGAATTAGATTAGATATAAGAAAGAAATTCTTTCCTGTGAGGGTGATGAGACCCTGGCAGAGGTTGCCCAGAGAAGCTGTGGCTGCCCCCTCCCTGGCAGTGTTCAAGGCCAGGCTGGATGGGGCTTTGGGCATCCTGGGCTAGTGGAAGGTGTCTCTGCTCATGGCAGGGGGGTTGGAACTAAGTGGTCTTTAAGGTCCCTTCCAACCCAAACCAGTCTGTGATTCTATGATTCTTTGCACTTGCCTCTTGCACCAGGAAATTTCCTTTGGCTATTCTGAGCTGAAGGGGCATTTTTAACAGACATTACTGCATGACTCCTACCAAGGAAAGATCTTTTGCATCTATATAATGCTAGCACAGTCTAGCTATAATCTTAAAGTATTACATGACCTTTAGAAAAAAATATTATGATACTTCTTAAAGGGTTAGAACTCATTTATTTTTCCTCTTTTCCAGTTCCCTGTATATTCAATTTGTTACAGTATCAACTGGCTCATTAAAAAATCCAGATGAATTTATTGGGAAACTGGGAAATATGGATAATGAATTGCCATGATCAAAATTCAAGTTAGAAGACACTGGAATGACTAATCAACTGTTTCAGTTCAGGCATTCAGACCTTGTAAGCTGCTATCTCTCAGGTTAAATTCCTCAATAACTGTTATTTTAAATATTTTTTCATACAGCACAGTTTAAAAAATTTTAATTACTGATGAACATGTTTTGCCAGACCTATTTGAAATGAAAAATGAACAGAAAAGGTCTTTTGTCCCTCTTTGTCCTACTGCTAACTTAGCTCCTTCCATGTTTTCAGGAAATTTTTCAGGACATCTCCTGGTAGATCCTTGATAACAATAAGCACAGCAAAATCCTGCTAAGTCAGAACTCCCGTTCTGAAGATGAGAGACAGTGGATTATCTGGACAGATGCCTGATCTGAACCAATATGGTTATCCAGATTTTCTTAGCAGACAAAAGGGATGGTGAATTCGATAAAATAGAATTCAGCATTGTGTCTTCTACCAATACTGCGATCAAGATCTATTTTCTGATATTATTCATCTTGCAGACAATTACTGTTTGATAGAAATATATTCTTATGGAAGACTCTAAATCCATGTAATTTGCCACAACTCCACTAGAATGATACAATGATTATGATGCACCATCCTGTTTATAATTTGTTTCATTGTACAATTAAGAAGGAATGAAAATCAGTCTGGAAAATCTAATGAAATGGAGCTTTATTAGATAAATTTTAAAAATAATCCAGACGCAGAATGAAGACAGTGAAATTAGATTATTTAAACCACTTTTTAAAATGTTTTCTGATATACAGAAAAGAACTCATTTTTATGCATAAAAATCTTCCTCATTTTCCTAAACTTTCAAAAATCACCTCAGGGGTATCCAACAATAATCAGTACATTTGATCTTTTCTTTCTAGAGAACGTTTCTTTAATTATTACTAGGTAATATTAGATGCTGATAATGGAGATATACTTGAACTAATGTGTTTCTGTAGTCTCAAAAAGTACTGAAAATAATAGATGTATTTAGAAACTAGGCCAAAATTCAAACTGTTATATTGCAAGACCCTTCTGTGGTGGATAGGTAGTGGCTTAATGATTTTTGGGCCACTACAGTCAAGTAAACAGTTACATTCCCAATCAGTGAAATATTTCAAAGTTTTTATGGATAATTAGGTGTCTTACATCTGAGTGTAATTACCCTCTTAAAAGAACTGTTTTATGAAAAAGAATAACAATTCTTAGCAAAAGTACTTCGGATGACATCTGCAAATATATGTTACAGTCAAAATGGCAAACCAGGGAACAGCTGGTCTTTCTTGTAATGTTTGTAAATGTACTTCGAGTGTTTTTCTGGGATTGCCTTGATAGTAGGCAATAAACATGGTTCTCTGAAATCTCACTTTTTAAAATTCTCTCTTATCATAGAAAAACTACAGTTTTACAACTAAAATAATCTCTGCCTTTCCTTTAGTTTGTGTGTTGTCAAGCTGCCTAAGTAATCAGATGAGAACAGATGAAAGGCTAGTAATAGACATAACGAGAAAATCAGTAAAAAACTAGAAAAATTGGAGTATTTAACTCCATTCCTGATCATGAACAGTTAATTTAAGATAGAAATATGTTTAAAAAACATGTAAAAGCTGATCTCTGCTGAAATACTTTTTGCCTTTTTTTTTTTTTTTTTAATTCTGGGAAAGCATAATTTCTAAAACGTTATCAGTGGTGTGTTTTCAAGTCTAATTTCAGAAAATAACTCAAGGTTATTGTGGAATAGAAAATGAAAATATTATAAAGTTTTATAACTTTTAACAATGGTTTTTTTTTTTCTTAAGGTGATCAAGACAAATTGAAGCTGTGTTTTTTTGACTAAGCTTTTGCTTTTTTTTTTTTTCACCCCTTGCACTAGTATTTGTTGTCTTCTTTAAAGTGATCTGAAATAATAAGTCATTTTCAAACTATTTTGACTTCAGAAAACTATTTCTTCTAATGTTTTCATTCAGTTCATGTTGATTTTATGTTTTGAAATGAAAGTTATAGTTACCGAATATACTTAATAATAAATATCCCAAGGTATTTCTAAACAAATATATGCATGCTCAAGATGCATCAGGAATATCCATTTTTATGTTACGAATAACATTAAAAAGAATCACAAAGTAAATTCACAAAGTACACTATCTCATTTAAAGCTGAAGGCTGGGCTGCGTTATACTCTTAGAATACTGGGCTGTAGATAGCTGCTTCATCTGCTCTGTAATTCCCTGTACCATTTCACAGAGGTAAGATGTGGTAAATATTTGAATGAGCTCTAAATAGTTATAGTATATGGATTAAATTCTTCTCTGGAAAATAACAGAGCACAGGAATTGAAAATCTCTTACAATGTCTTTTTCTAAGAAAACTGATTATAGTGTAACTGTTTGCAAAGTTTGTTCTTATGTTCACAATAACAGACAAGATGCTGACAGAGAATTCTAAAATGAATTAATATGATTGAATTAATAGTTACTTTCAACAAATGAGCTGTCTTCCTGAAAATAATTTTCTGAATAATTCTGTATAGGCATGGGAATAAATTGAAGACCCCCCAGATCATCTGGGAAGTAAATAAAATAAGTTTTGAAATTTGGCCTGTAACTGTTACTTTAACATGGAACTGGAAAAATGTTGATAAAATCTCTGAATGCCAGATGGGGTTTCATGCCAGACGGGGTTTCTTGCCAGATGGGGTTTCTTCCCCATAAACCTTCACATGTAGTTTTGTTTCAAGCTGGAGTCATACATCATGGGAATTAGATATAGATATAGATACATATATTAGATATAGATATAGATATTAGATATTAGATATATGGTTATGTCTATTTTACCAGATAAGTTTATTAAGACATGAATGTACCTGTAGAGCAAAATGGTGCAGATTAATAATAAGCATTCTGAATTTTGTGGACTTTGGTTTAAACTGCCTCTAATCTCAAACCATGGGTTGAATGCCTGTTAGTGCCTGGAGTGCCTTACATATACTTCTGGAAAGTATTTTCTGGTTTAGATTTTTTTCTAAAAGGAATTGAATTCTTGTGCTCCCAGACTTACATAACATGAACTGAATTGCTAAATGGGGATGATGAAGAGTTACTTCAGAAGTACTCTTCTGATCCAAATCAGTGTAGATATACTCTATGAAAACCAGCCAGCACTATTGAAGTAAGAGTGCATTTTTTGCCTAGAGAGCTATTCCACATAATTTAAGACTACCAGAACCCAGTCCTTAAGCACTATGTAGTATGGTACAAGTAAAATTATAATTATAAGCAAAATAAGTAAAACCATATTAGCAATGAGCATCAGTTGCTACTTCTGTAAAATTTGATCTAAAAGAATTCTCAGAATCAGACGTAGCATCTGTAGCATGGATTAGGATCACAAAGTACATCTAAATTTTTTTTATATTGGAGACAATATCTATTGTCAAAGGACTTTGCACAGAATGGCAATAGATAGTGTGTGCAAAACAGCTTGCAGGTGTACACTGAACAGCAAAGAAAAAAAGTAATTATAAGCTCTTCAGAAAGAACAAAACGCATTTCCCAAATCCATTTTAAAGAAATTGGAAAAGGACTGACAGCTTATGGGTCAGGAAGGGAAGACAGGCCCTCTATAGACAGATAGCAGCAGCTTCACATTCACGAGCCCTGGTCCTAATGGGGGGGGACTTCAACCACACCCTGATATCTTTTGGAGGGGCAACACTGCAGCACATAAACATTCTAGGAGGTTCCTGGCATGTGTTGATGACAACTTCCTTCTCCAAGTGATAATGAGCCAACTAGGAGAAGTGCTAAGCTGCACCTTATTCTCACCAACAAGGAGGGGCTGGTGGGAGTGTGAAGATCAAGGGCAGCCTTGGCTTCAGTGACCATGAAATGGTGGAGTTTTAGATCCTTAGGGCAGCAAGGAGGGTGCACACCAAACTCACTACCCTGGACTTCAGCAGAGCAGACTTTGACCTCTTCAGGGATCTGCTTGGCGAGAAGCAAGGAATAAAGCCCTGGAAGGAAGAGGGGCCCAAGAAAACTGGTTGATATTGAAGGATCTCTTCCTCCAAACCCAGGACACATGCATCCTGACAAAGTCAGGTAAGAATGCTAGGACATCTGCATGCATGAACAAGTTGCTCCTGGGCAAGCTCAAGCATAAAAAGAAAACTTATAGAGGGTGGAAGTAAGGACAGGTAGCCTGGGATGAATAAAGAGAAACTGTCAGGGTAATCAGGGATTCGTTTAAGAAGGCCAAAGACCTGACAGAATTAAATCTGATCAGGGACATTAAGGGCAACTTTTACAGGTATGTCAGTGATAAAAGGAAGACTAGGGAAAATGTGGGCCCTCTCCAGATGGAAAAGGGAGACTTGGTCACTTGAGATATGGAGAAGGCTGAACTACTCAATGACTTTTTTGCCTCAGTGTTAACCCACAAGTCACACAGCCCAAGATGCGAAAAGCAAAGGAGGGGAGTGGAAGAAGGAAAAACCTCCCAATGTAGGAAAAGATCAGGTTTGAGATCATTTAAGGAACCTGAAGGTGCACAGGTCCATGGGACCTGATGCGATGCATCCAGGGGTCCTGAGGGAACTAGTGGGTAAAGTGTCTAAGCCAATATCCATCATATTTGAGAAGTTGTGGCAGTCTGGTGAAGTTCCCACTGATTGGAAAAAGGAAAATAACATAATATTGGAAATAACACTCATTTTTTTAAAGGGAAAAAAAGAAGACCCAGGGAACTACAGGCCAGTCAGTCTCACCTCTGCCTGGCAAGATCATTGAGTGGATCCTCCTGGAAACTATGCTAGGACACATGGAAAATAAGGAGGTGATTGTTAACAGTCAACCTGGCTTTGCTAAGGATGAATTGTGCCTTCTAAGATGGGGTACCAGTCCTGTAGATAACGGAAGAGCAACCGATGTCATCTGCCTGGACTTGTGCAAAGCATTTGACACTTTCCTGCATGACATTCTTGTCTCTAAACTGGAGAGATGTGGTTTCAATGGATGGTGGATAAGGAATTGGCTAGATGGTCACAAAGAGTGGATGTCAATGGCTCGATGTTCCAAAGTGATGAGTGGCATTCCTCAGGGGTCAGTGTTGTGGCCAGTGTTGTTTAACATCTCTGTTGGGTTTATGTGTGTGGCAGGTTTTGGTAGTGGGGAAGGGGCTACAGCAGTGGCTCCTGTGAGATGCTTCTGAAAGCTCCCCCAGCTCCATGTCAGACCTGTCTCTGGGCAAGGCTGACAGAAGTAGCGATAGTGATTAAACCTCTGCAATAACATATTTAAGAAGGGGAACTTGAGAGGAGAAGTTGTGAGGAAAGTACCTCTTCAGACACTTAGGTCAGTGAAAGGAGGAGGGAGGTCTGCTGGAGCAGAGACCCCCTGAAGCCCATGGTGAGAGGACAGGCTAGGCCCTACAAACCACGGAGGTCACAGGTGCAGCAGATGCCCATTTGGAGCCCTTGGAGGACACCAAGCTGGAGCAGGTGGCTGCACCCATAGAAGGCCAGGACTCTGAGAGCAGCTCTAGTTTGATGCTGGGAGGACTGCATCTCATGGGAGGAACCCATGCAGGTGACTGATGTGGGCCGGCTGAATCAATGGGCTGAGGCCTGTTGTATGAGGTTCAACAAGGCTCACTGCCAGGTCCTGCACTGGGATCACAACAATCCCATGTAATGCAACAGGCTTGGGGAAGAGCAGCTAGAAAACTGCCTGGCAGAAAAGCACCTGGGGGTATTGGTCAACTGAATATGAGCCAGTGGTGTGTCCAGGTGGCCAAGAAGGCCAATAACATCCTGTCTTGTATCAGAAATAATGTGGCCAGCAGGGACAGGGAAGTGATCGTCCCCCTGTACTTGGCACTGGTGAATACTGTATTCATCTTTGAACCCCTCATTGCAAGAAAGACACTGAGCTGCTGGAACATGTCCAAAGAAGAGCAAGAAAACTGGTGAAGGGTCTACAGGCATGGCCAAGGGAACTGGGGTTGTTTAGCCTACAGAAAAGGAGGCTGAGGGGAGACCTTCTAACTCTCTACAACTACCTGAAAGGAGGTTGTAACGAGGTGGGTGTCAGTCTCTTCTCCCAAGTAACAAGTGATAGGATGAGAGGAAATGGCCTCAAGTTGCACCAGGGGAGATTTAGATTGAATTGTAGGAAAAATTTCTTCACTGAAAGGGTTGTCAAGCACTGGAACAGGCTGCCCAGGGAAGTTCTTGAGTCACCATCCCTGGAGGTAATGTGGAGATATGGCACCTAGGTACATGGTTTAGTGGTGGACTTGGCAGTGTTAGGTTAACAGTTGGACTCGATGAACTTAAGGGTCTTTTCCAACCTAAATGATTATATGATTCTACAGTTAAGGAGGAATCCAAGTCCTGACATAAATGATTAAAACTAGGGTTTATATTCCTCTGTATAGTTGCAGAAAATATTAGGTCTCAATAAAATATAAAAAATTAAAAATTAGATGAGCAGAGTTAAATTTTGCCCCTGGTGATACTGTTAGAGCTGCAGGCAGGTGACTATGCCCTGGCCTGAAGATGAGCTAAGGGAACAGAATGAGGAAATTATTGGATATGACATGAGAAAAATGCTGGACATGACAAATAAAATGACAGAAGCTACAGATGTGCCAAGAGAGATAGCTTTATGTATAGCTGGTTAAGTATGAGGCATTATGTGAGAGGTGGCCAGACTTCACAAATTACTGGAGAAGCACATTCTGAGCAGTAGAGTCTCACAAGGATAATAGTCCAATAACCAACACCATTAATACAATTTAATATTCCAATAATATTAAAGGATATTAGTCCTCACAAGGATAATAGTCCTTGTATCCTAATATCCTCACAAGGATATTAGTATACAAGTCCTAATATCCTCACAAGGATAATAGTCCAATAACCAACATTGATAATAACCAACATCATTAATACAATTTAAGACTGAGATGACCTAGGTAAAGGTATTGGTAATACCAAATTTGGGTAAGATGTAGCAAAACTGGGATACTGGGGAAAAAGTACTGGGGGCAGGTTTTTATTTGGGAATTGAAATGGAGAAAAGACAGGTCAATAAACATTAGAAAGAGTAATAAGGCATGTAATAATACAGTCCAAACTGTTTAGAGGTACCTGCTAGGCAACCATTCGTTTGATCAACCATAACCTGGAACTGGACAATGAACCGAAGCTGTTTTTCCAAACATATTGTACACTGAGCACCCCCATTTCAAGGTGTCAGTGCCTGTTCCAGGCCTGATATCAACATCCTTCTACCATCCTAACATCATGCTAGCACTTATATCTATGGATAAAGGTGCACTTTCCTTGCTTTCCTCATGTTTTTTGTTAATGCAAACCAATACAGTGAATATATACAAACTAATAACCTTCATGTTTCTGAGACAAAACTGTCACGCAGGTTTTAAAGGATATAACCCTGCAGACACTCTCCTGTCTGCAATAATTTGTGTACTTTCATGTACTTCAAATGCTTGCATTTTCTATTTCTTCCCTGTCAGACTGAAATGTGCACCTAATGTAAAACATTTTAATTTCAAAACTCCTGCACCAGCTAAATATCCTTCAGGATCTGCTAAACATGGGGGAATATGACAATCACACAATTGCATTTGTTTTCTCATAATGTCAAACTGTTGCTTTAAGAAGATACACAGGAATTTTTTATGACTTAAAATAGGTCTCATATTTATACATATATTCAAGATATTCTAGCCCCTATGAATTTCTTTGCTTATTTTTCAATTTGATGAAATTATATTAGTAAGATTGTGCTTTCTGGACTGCTGGTGTGAATTAAATTCCTAGATGTGAAAAAGGGAACAAATCAGAAGAACAGAGTAGCTACAATGCAGAGAGTCTTTGTTTCAGTGTAGAATTTATTAAATTAGTGTAAATGAGACAAAAAGGGTAAATGAGAAAAAAAATGTGGAGAAAATAACTGGTAGGGGGGTTCTTCTTCTTTTCATATTACATGTTATTCCCTGCCTCACCTCCCAGTCATCTCTGTTACAACAGTAGAGGGAGGTCTAATTTCAGTTTCATAGATTCATTTGTTCATCTTCAGTAAAATTAAGCTTTATTTACGTTAGGGAAATAAACACTATTGTCATCAGCTTCTGAATTCTTATGCAAAAGGAAAGGCTGCCTTCACATTTTTTAATATACTTGATTTTTTTGTTTGTTTGGGGTTTTTTTTTGTTTTCTGGATCACGCTGTAGGTTCCAGTAGGTCATGCTTAATCTCTAGGCCAATTAGGCCAAATTTAAAAAATTTGGCTATAGATTTAATTCTAAAAAGTAAATAATGTAGTGTAGCAGTGTAGGAAGACTTAAGAGCTGATATAGCTATGACTGCATAATACAGCCAGTAACTTATTAGGGGAGTCATACATTTTTTTCATACCTGTGATATAAGTTTTCGGAGTATGTCTCAGATTGTACCAAAACAATGCTTACTATATGTGAGAGATAATCAATAACAGATTTAAACTTTTGGATACATCCTGTAATTTTGAACTAAACTGAAGAAACTTTATCATGAACATTGCCAGGCATCTCCTTCTGTGACTATATCAATCCTGGTTTGTGTTGTTCTATTTTTCCCCTCCAAGCATCTTTGATTCCTTTAACACTTGGATAAAAATGTGGTATCTGTTGTCTAATAGTTTTATATCTGCTTTTTATTTTTTAATCTGTATTCACAATCTACTGTTTTATTCATCATAATTGTTTGCTTTGGAAGTAATTTTGATATTACAGTAAAAGCATTATGGTTCTAACTATATTTGGTTGTAACTTATTAGACTATATTAAGTTGCAGATGATAAAATCTTTTGCCCGTTGCTTTAGTAGATATGGAAAATAATTCCATCTGGAAGATTGCAATAGTAACAGGACTGCTGGGAGCAAGTACACACAATCCTCTCCCTGGGAGATACTCCTCAAGAAACAAAGTAAAACAAACATCCTTGGAGGAAAACACCAGAAATGGATCTCCCTGATTGCTCATGAAAGTCCTACACAGTGGGAGCATTGAGAAGTCTAGAGCTGCTGAGCAGCAAGAATCTTCTTTCTTTCTATTATCTGAGACCATTGTACCATACCCATTCTAAAGACTTGGAAGAAAGCCTGGAGGAAAATTCAGGTGAAGAAAAAGGCTTCAAGCACTGAAAAATTTCTTGCTGGCTTTAATAAGACCAGAACAGAGAATACAGGAATTAGGAAACAGCTAGTCCAACAAAAAGAGACATTTGAAGGGGGAAGAAGGTGCAGGTTTGAAAATGGGTAAGCCATTAGTGAAGGTGAACCTGTCCCATGCCTTAGATCTGGCCTTCAATTAAGCTATTAGACTTCAAAGCTGGGAAAGGTTTGCACACATTTGCATAGATGAATGTCATGAAACACGACACAAGATTATCAATACTTATTCAAAAAGCAGTGTTGTTCTAGCTGTTTCTTTATAGTGTCAAATGATGGTCATGTAGCTGGGAAATACAAGTCAAATTACTGAAACCCCCTAACAATAAGAAATCCCTTCTAAAGAGGAAGAAGGAATCACAGTGTTTCTGTCTGGCTTCATTTGTGATATGCTAAAATAATAATTCCCTTTCAAACATGCAAACATTTCTTTAAGCATAAGGAAGTTGTTTCCCAGTCATGCTGCACGCAGATGGGCTTTTTCTCAGTCTCACTAAGGAGAAGGAAGACTGTCATGGAAATGATTCAAAAGCTATGAGAGTGAGTGAAGATTGAGAATAGAATAGAATAGAATAGAATAGAATAGAATAGAATAGAATAGAATAGAATAGAATAGAATAGAATAGAAATAGAATAGAATAGAATAGAATAGAATAGAATAGAATAGAATAGAATAGAATAGAATAGAATAGAATAGAATAGAATAGAATAGAATAGAATATTGCAGTTGGATATTAATATCATTGATATTTCAACTCAGGCTTAACAAGGATCAGCAAGTCTGCATCTTCTCTTTCTGTACTCAAACAGCATGAAACTGACAATGCAGGTGTAGAATTTTCTGATTTTCATAGGTTAAACCTGAATTTGCTAGAGGAATCATTATATCATCCTTATTCCTTCAAACCTCAAAGACATGGACCATAAGGAAACAGGTGAGTAGTATTTTCTGTTTATCACCAGCATTTCATAGACCACAAATTTAATATGCAATCAGTTTTATTTCTCACTGATACTTTTTGCACTTTGTCCTTTATCACAGACACCCTGCAACCTTCAGGGGTTTATTTCATTTCTTTCTGTCTTTGTTTTGCTAATGTATTATCAAGGCCTTAATACATGCCTGGAATAACTACGTCATTGTACAGGTAAGAGTCTTCAGTGATGTGAAAAAATTTGGGGCTTTTTTTAAGTCCATAAAGTAATTGAATTTTATAGCATACACTGCAAACTCTTGCCTACTTCTGACACTTATATGCAATATGACTGTTTATCTAAACGGTTGTACTTGTAGACATAGAGAGAATCATAAATAACCAGAAGTGTGCATACTTTTTCTAATCCTAACGCTACACCTAAGACCAGCCTGCTGACCAGCCTAATGGTAAAATATCAACATGCTATCAAAACTTCAAAACTGAAGATTATCAAATAAGAGGCTGAAGGGAATTAATTACAGTAGATGGTTTAGTCTAAGCTTTTCTTTTTGGAGCTTCTTAAAAGTTACCTCAAGAAATACCCAGTTAAGTCTTTTAAACAGAGTAAACAGTTGAGGTTTCATTGCACTTTTTGTTTGTTTGGGTTTTTTTGGGGGGAGCTTTTTTGTGGTTGTTTTTTGTTTTGGTTTGTTGCTTGTTTTGTGTTTTTGTTTGTTTGTTTGTTTGTTTTTTCCCAGTGGAAAAACAGATTTGGATGTAGTCTGCAACGATTTGATTGTATGTCTTAGAAATAACATCCCAAATGGTGCAAGAAATGGTTTCTTATTTCTTGGTTTAGAAAGCAATCTTACTTACTGTTTTCATGTCCCAGCTTAGTAAGAAGATCACAAGATTTATTTGAGGGGTTTTTTTTTTGAGAAACTGATGTGTGTATTGGAATAAAGGAGGAAAATAATCTTGTTTCTACAGCTTGAATTGCAAGAAAGATGCTTATTTATGTTGCTGTTTCATATATATTTCCCATTTCTCTGTACTTTGTGTAAGAGGTTTCACACACACAAAAAATAATCCTAAATATGTGAAACTATAGCATTCTTCTGAAATGTGGGGAAGCAGTGTTTCCAGAATACTCCAGGCATGTTGTTATCTTCTCTCCAAACAAACCCTATACTCAGTAGGAAATAATACCTAATGTTTGAGTGAAAATTCCAGTAGTAGGCTTTAATGTCCCTGATGAGCCTCATCTGGTGTTTCCATCTGCTCCATGCCCATGGGGTGCCTGACCAAGATGTGTTGTAGGAGCCTCCAGTTCAGCCACAGCCATTCCTAGGCCATGCAGAGACCCTGTTAACTCACACCTGACTGATTAATTCAGGAATGGGTCTGACTGGTTACTACTAGAACACATGATCCCCTCCCTGACCTGTGGTGAGGACCCCACTTTGCTAGATGTGTGATCTCACCTGACTTCCTGTTCCTTATGTAGCAGCTACCCATCACTACTCCCTGACTTAATCTGATGAAAGCAAACACCCAGCTACTGCCTTGATTGATCCAGTATTCCTCATGAGACCATGGTAGTAATTTGCTTCAATGGGAGATATGTTCACCCAATAACTAGAACAGCAGTTGTAGCAATTGCAATAGCAATGCAACATTGAGAACAGTTCAGTATCACAAATGAAAAAAAAAAAAAAACAAAACAGATGGTCAGGAAATAATCAACAATATAAAACGTATTTGTTTTAAAATTACTTTCCTCAAAAAGAAACAAGAAAAACAGTGCAAATGAGAACCTTTACTGATATTTCTGTAATACAGCACTGTAGAAATTCTGCCACATTTTTCTCTTGAGTGAACTTAGCTCATTAGATAGACTAACACAGGAAGATTAATTAGAATTTTTGCTGCTGATGTATTATCATATTGAGATGAAGTGTGAGGAGAATTCAAAAGACATAACAAGAAATTCAAAAGAAACCAAAAATATGTCTGCATTAGTTGCACAGATCACCCTGAAACAGGACTGTTTACGAACAGCTTGGAACAGGCTGTGGTACACATCTACCACAACAAACATCACTTGACTTCTGCTTGCTGCCAAAGCAGAGTGACACCTTAAAGTTTATTAATCAGGTTATAATTAATAGTGTAATCAGCAGCTACAGTATACAACTCTGGTAGCATTGGTAATACTGTGATGGTGTAGTCAGACACTGTATATGCATTTTACTAAGGAAAAGATGGGCACAAGGGATTACAAATAGACTGAATCCTGCTGAATAACTAAAAAGATGACCAAAAAGAAAAAAAAAAAAAAAAAAAAGTCAGTAGATGAGATCCACTACAGTCATGGACTGGTTTTAGCTGGGATACAGTTAAAATTCTTTATGATGGGACAATGTTTTGGATTTGTGCTGAAAATAATGTTGTTAACACACTGATGTTTCAGTTTTTGCTGAGCAGTGCTTACACAGCATTTTCTGCCTCTCACCCCACCCAAGCAGCAAGGAGGCTGTGGGTGAACAAGAAGTTGGGAGGGGACACAGCCATGACAGATGACCCCAGATGACCCAAGGAATATCCCAGACCACATGATGTCATGCTCAGCAATAAAACTGGTGGGTGGGGATTGCCATTGCTCAGGGACTGGTTGGGCATCTGTCTGTTGGTGGTGAGAACTGTTTTCTTTTGCATCACATTTTTTTTCTTGGGTTTTATTTTCCTCTGTTGGCTTTTTTCTTACATGTTTTTTTTTTTTAAATCATCACTAAGTATAAGCATTGACTCCATAATATTGTGTACTCACAGCTAGTTTATAGTATCATGTTGAAAGCTAACAGTTTTGCTGTTGTAGTGATGCTGTTAATAATGTGTAACAATTATGTGTTAGCATGAAGTGTGTTGTGAATGAATAAATCCAATAAAGTTTGATTTTAGATCTTAAAATTGGCCTGATCTCTCATTCTTTTAAATACTCCCATTACAGTGTTCTCTAATTTCCTTGGTGATATGTTAGGACGCAACACATCACACTTCTGAAATACAGGCCATTAGAAGAGAAACATTGTGACTGAAGTAACAAGGCTGGTTGACATTTGAAAGGCCTGAAAATGAGACGGCTTTTCCCCACTGTCTTACATTGGTGTACTTAACATTTTCACCTGTCTGAGCTTTTCAAAGGAGTATATCTTGATACTTCCTTGTTTTATTGTGTACTGAGATGTGCTGAAATAACTTTCCAATTTTATTAACAGATTTTCAATTATTTTATTAGTAATTGGCTTTTAATTAACTTTATTTAACAATATGAATAAGTCCTCTTTTTAGAAATTGGATCTTGCTTTCAGCACATAATTAATTTGCCATTCTTTTATTGATTGGTAACTTGCCAGTAAGACCACTAAGACATGACTTAAAGTGGTTTGATACATAGGAGAAACAGAGTAGAGTCTGCTATAACTAGCAACTGGAGTATAGAAACATCCTTATAAGAGATATAAGAAATTGATAGAAAACATGCTTTTTCAGCTGGTTCTCATAATGCTGTTCTACAATTGGTCTGCACCCTTTTTCCTGTTATGTTTTTGCTGAGAGATATGTGTAACATGGATCCTATTATGTATGTGTAGTTTAAACCGCAAGCAAACAGTAATGGAATCTACTTCATACAGAATCCAAGGACCATCCACATCTACAGTGTGGTATTCTGCTCTTTGCTTCAAGTGGGAGCATTAGTTAGGTCACCCGAGTCTCATTTCATGACTATGTCACCGAAATCCGAGATAAAAATAATTTATCGACACCAATTTGATGCAGATAAGCAGACACTTCTTTATTGACGGCCGGACGTGTAGGGGAGTGCTCTCACCAACAACACGTGCCAGGCACCAGAATCATACATCTTATATAGAACTCACTCATACATATTCATTAAGTCTTCATACATAAGCATACAACTTCTAAGAAATCATTAACATATTCTCCTCCTACTTCCAATTCTGTGCAGTAAAGGTTAGAAATATCTAGAAATGGGTCTGGGGTGTAATGTGAGTAGGTGGTCCATGAGTCGATGGTCGCGATCTCCCCCTGCCGGAATTACCTTTTGCTTAAGGACACAGTTTTCTTGGCAAGTACCTTCAAGATGTTACGGTTACTTCCCTCAGTTCCCATTAATCCTGGACCTTGACAACTACTTGCATTCTTCTAGTCCTATGTATGTATTATAAATCAGTTTACAAATCACCTCATGTTTTGTTACTTAGGTTCTAACTGTTCCTACTAAACAATTACGACCAGTCCCTTCAGCCTTGGTACAGGGCTGTACAGGGGATTTTAGAGTAGTGGTCAGTTGCTAGATTCAAAATACAATAAATGTAAAATTATTTTTACTAAAATATCCCTTAATTCTATACTTATATTAAAATCAAACACAATTTAATTTCAGTTGATAATAAAATCAGTAACAACTAGGCCATCATCTCATGTCTAGGTCACCCTTTCTCTGACTTAGAATAAGTGTGTTTGAATTTTTAAGTGTCAGGATGCAAGGTAACTTGATATGATTTATTTTTTTATTTATTTATTTTTTTTAAAGATTAATTCTGCTTTAATAAAACCATCTTATTTCCCTGGAATAATTTTATAATAAGCAGTACCCACTGTTATACACATGCTTGCTTTGGTGGAGCAAATTCACATTTCTTAGAGAAGTACACCTTCTGGTGTGCACAGGATGGCACTTCAGGTGTTCAGATGTGATTAACACTGGTTGATTCAGAATTATGGTTTTGCCATTGAGTTACATGGGTTTTTCAGAAGAGATGTATAAAGAAATATACTTGTGGAGAATGTGATGGAGAAAATACTTTCCACACGGTGTTGAATTTAGTTTTCCCTACTGTTTCTTTTGATCTTACCACCTCACTCTCCAATGCTTTCTATTGCTATTGGGGACTTTGTCTAAAATATTTGTATAAAACTTTTACATCCATGAATAGCTCCATTCCAATAAAATTAATATGGTGTTACTTAACATGAATAAAATTTTTTTTTTTTTTTTTTTTTTTAGAATTTAGGGTGTGAGCTTTCACCATTAAAAAATCCAGATAGATACATCTCTGAAGCGAGTTGGAAAACAAATTTTCAAAGAATGCTACAACTTTCTGTTCCACCTCCAAGAAGAAGAAAAGAGGCAGACTCTTAATGTCTTTGTTAATTCTTTCATTGATCACTAATTCACCAGTGTTCATTATAAAGAACAGGGGATGCATCTGGTGAGGATAAGAGTTCAAGAAACTGTTGATCTGCCTTTTGCTTTCCAATGCTGGACTGAGATATAAATATATATGATACCATGATAAACAGAAAGGGAGTAAATTCACCTTTCTAGTGTCCCTTTGCCGCAAAGCAGAAGAAACTCTATAATACTGCAATTATCTATTGGATCAACTATATTTACCTGGATTTATCCCTTTCTATAGCAGTTAGTATTGGACGGCTGTCTGGGCTCATCTTCCATCTGTTTAAAGGGAGAATAAAAAAATCTATAATCTAATAACTTGGCAAGTTTGACAGCATTCTTAATGCTGTGTTCAGAACTATAAAATATCAGTGCAAGTAGTACATCTGGAGGAAGGACATAATCAAATATGTTCTTGTAATTAAATTGAATGAACAAGTAATGGAAAAGTGTGTAGGCAAACTATTCTTCATCAGAAGCAAGACCTAAAAGATGTTTGATTTGATTATGTGAATTTGTAAGCAGCTGTCTAATGACTAATCTGAAAAACTGCTGTTTTCAGACCCTATTTCTGGAAGTATGTCGTGGATGAAAGTATTGACACGGTAATGATTTAGGAAAATAATCTAGATTTATTAATAACTAACAACTATTTGTCAATACAAAATAACTCAGAAAGTAAAGCGACTTATTCAGGTTCTAAAATGACAAGTTTCACTCTAACTTACTTCACTGTACCTTAATTTATACACATATGTACATGCACATACACAAACCAGACATATACATACAGGAACAAAGGGGTTTGGATTCGGTAAAATGAACACAAAAGGGACAAGCACACAGGAACAAGGGTAAGGGTACGTACACACACACACCCACCCCCACCAATAAACAGGTGAAATAGAAGCTAGCTCAAAGAAAATTTCCCTCTCGAGTTTAGAGCAAATACTCACAATGCCTTGGCATTACTCAACAGGTGATAATTGAGACTCGAGCAGGGGGACTTCGCCCTGGCCTTCCGTCTGGAGCAGGTGACACCTGAGAGGCGTCCCGGCTCAGGGGAGATGCTGGCCACAGGCCCGCTGAAATCCAGGAGAGCTCAAAGGGTCTCTCTGGTGGTCGCAGTTTATAGGCTCCAAGATAATTGACTTTTGTCAAATACTATCTGGTGCCTTCCGGCAGTTGCACAAGAATTTGAATAACATGCAACCCTGTTATTGTTCCATCTGATCACATCCCAGGCATAGGTGTGTCAGGCCATCAGGAGATGATGGGCCATTATAACCTTTTCCAAGCAATTGGGAGGGGCAGGAGCCAGGCTCCTCAAGGTTATCAGTCCTTATCTCCACAGATTGGTGTATGGCCTGGGTGAATGGGGATGGAATCACACCTGGCACCAAGCAGCCCAACAAGAAGGGCAGGGAGGGGTAAGAATTGCACCACCGCAAAATAATAGATAGCAATATCCTAGTCCCTTAAAAAATTAATAATGCTTGTTGTGCTTTATTCATATGTTACTTGCTTTTTGTACACAAAGTTTCTTCTCATTCTATGAATGTTTCCCACTTCACATCAATCTCTGAGCTCTTTCATCAGGAATATTTCATAAGTCTATTTTTTTGAATTTGATGATGTACAGTTAATTGAAATTCTTCTAAATTTTGTTCTTTGTGAGATTTAAGCCAAGGATAACTACACTTCCATAAAACTCTGAAGTATTTTCCTTGTCATTTGTACAACCTTACTTAGTTCTGATCTTACTTTGTCATCTTTGAAATTAATATATAAACAGCAAAATATTCCAGGTGAGGCTTTGTCCCTTATTCCCTAGTACTCCTCTCATTTCTGGGCAAGTAAGTAGTGACTTAGCAGAATCAGTATATTCCCAGTTATATAATTTCATGATCTAGTTTCATTATATAATATTGGCAGAAAAAAAGATTAATTATTTGTAGTTGCTCCTTAGAAAAGTCATGTGCACACTCAGTAAAATCAAAAGCTCTACCTAAGCATGTTTGTCCAAACTGATATCAACCAGATTAATCACCAGAGTAGTCTGAGATTATAAAATGAGGGAAGATAAGATTCTCAGAATAAACCACACATGGAATATTATAACAGCCAAAGGCACGTCAGACGAAACATTGTTTACCAAGGAAATATGGCCTTTGCTTCTGGGGAAGAAATACAGGCATTCCACATTTTCAACATGGTAGAAGCACTATGGGCTGTTCCAGACTAATGTTAAGTAGCAAACAAAAATAAATACCTCCTCCAGGTGAGGAAATTTAAAAGTTTCAGGCAAGAAAAAAAGAGCAAAATCAAAGCAGCTGCCCTCATGAATCACTGGGTTTTTTTGTTGTTGTTTGTTGTAGTTGTTGGTTGTTGTTTGGTTTTTTTTTTATGTCCTCTTCTCCCCCCCCTATTTTGTTTATTTACAATAACAAATTTGATTCAAAACTTCTGCATTTAGGTAGGACCAGATATAGGAAGGAGATGAAATTTTGTGAATGATTAATATAAACCCTATTAATTTAGCTTTGGAAAGAAGATGTCATTTTTGTAGACTGTATTCTTTGCTTGTTCAAATGTTTTTAAAAAACTTAATATTTTTGAATTCTGCCAACAGCTGACAGTAAAGAAAATCTGTCTTTTTTTCAGCCTGTTATGAAGAAAGTGACAATAATTTTGTTAGGATGGTTTATTATATTAGAAGGCTAGAAGATGACGAGCAAGGAAGTAATAAAATGACAAACCAATTCTAGAGGAAACAGTGAAATATTAGAGTTTTCTCTTTTTTTTTTTTTTAGTAAATAGGATACATCTGGAAGTAAACTATAGACTATATCTGATTAGATTAAAAAATAATAGCTATGATTTGTTCTTGATAATTATCACCTAGAGCAAATTAATTGAAGGTCCCACAAAGCATAGATAACCTAATAATACAGCAGGACTGATGTATAATGAAAACTTTCAAATAATGTATATTTTCATTCTGTCAGAAGAGTTACAATTATTGTTTGCTTATTACATATTGCCAGTTAGATACTACATATAAGTTTTAAAGAAATTCAGTAATGATAAAGGAGGGGGTTCTGGGGAAGAAGAGTATGTGACCCAAAACTATGATCATCTTCTTACTCCTTCCATGTTCTCTGAAGCAGATGTTGTTCAATAGGTTGCTGAAATATGGTGTTAGAAAGGCAACCCTGATGGTATGTATTACTCATTTGCAGGAAATGGACCTTAAGTGGTGGAAAGGGACCGAATCAGTCTCTCATATATTTTACCTTCAGAATTTATGCATATTAGAATTTTCAGGACTTATAGGAATGCAAACCCCAGCTTGAAAGAGCTCTAGAATGTTTGCTGGGTCAGGGAAATTTTTATTATTCCTTACTTCTTACCTACATGAATACTCAATTACTGGAATTTGGAAGGACAATTGGTTACAAGAAAAACCACAAACAAGCAAATAACCCCTCTCAGACCAACACCTGTATATGCACAGAATATATTTATAAAATATATATAAACATATGTATTATATATGCATTATGTATGTATTATATGTATCAGAATAAGGTATACTTGCATAAATATATGCACACCTATACATATTTCTATAATACAATATATCATATTTACATGTATATATATACTGTATTTCACTTACAAAAGCTATCAGTGTCATGGTGAAGAAATGAGGCCTACCTCATTAGAAAAAATAAAGAAGCCTCAAGTCAATAGGAAAGGTCCAAGGGAAAAGAATATTTATAACTTAGGTTAGACATCTCTAACTTTCATAGTGAGTGGAAGGCAGTCACTTGTAGCAGGAGTTCAGTACATAAAGTATGCTCAGAACTCAAATGTGTCACCATAAAACCAGAAAAGATATGTTTCAATGTTGAGTGAATAGTCTCCTGGCATCGCTCTGTCTACTATAGTAAAAAAATATATGATCAGGTACATGCAGAAAAAGATCTTCTGTATGTGTTATAAACATGTCAGTTTTAAAAATCAAGCAGGAGTGCTTTCTAAAAATCTGAGTTCACATTTAGACAAAAAGAAATAAAGACTAAAAGTAGACAACTAGAACATTCAGTACTTTAAAAGTATCTTTAGTGTTTAAAGTAAACTATTTCAACAAGAAATGCAGGATTAAAAATTGTTGACTCTTTATGGAGTGCAACTGGTGCAGGCTGAACATAATGAGTACATAAACTGTGAAATTCAGATTCTGAATTGTATGAGTCATACAACTCTTCACTACTGCACTAGAGTAAACACCATCTTTCCCTCTGATGTACATCAGAAAGCTGATGATGAGTATTCTGGTTTTGGTGGGGGGTGTTTTTGTATGCCTTTATAATCTTGTTGACATTGAGAAATAGAAGAAAAACTAGTGAGGGACATCTGTCTGAAGGACACCTCCTGTGGGGAGCTAAAATTCTTTTAAAAATATTGTCAAACCTTGTTGATCGGCATAGTGCATTTTATAGACATATTTATGCATCTTATAAAATTCTGGGAAAACCATTAATTCCCATGAGGAGTTTCCATTAATAATACAAAAATCTTAAAATTATATTAACTTATTTAATGGGACTGGAATTAAAGACTGTGCAACTTCTCAGGAGTCACTGAATAGATCAATTCTCCATGTAAAACAATGATCTAAACACATGCTGACATCATTCACAGAAATTATACATTCTTTAGTGTAGAAATAGCATCTCAGCAAGCAAAGCAAGGTGGGGGCAAGAAGGACAATGAAATCCAGTGAGAATCCTGTAGAAAAGAAAATCAATAGCATCATTTCTCTAATAGCTTGTTTCTTATATAATGTTAAAAAATAAATCAGCACACCCATTCTGCCCTGAATTCTTACTTGTGGAAGTAATTTAAAGTAGAAGTCAGTTTGAACAAGCATTAGCCAATTAGCCCAAAGTAAATGCTTCAAGACTTGCAATAAAAATAAAAGAAGTGGTGGCAAATGGTCACTTAATAGTTGCAGTGGTCATCTATGTCCCACAAAGCAAATAAATATAGTAATTACCAAAACATGCAGAAGCCAGTGTATAAAACATGTATATAATCAACAAAAGCTGTCTTATCTGGGCAATAAATCTACTATTATTCCATTTGATGATAAATGCATGCTTTAACATTTTTTTTTTTCTGATATGCAGGCTTTTTGAGAATGCTAATAATAACATTTCAGGGGCAGGTTGCTAAATGGCAAATTGCACTAAGAATCAGGACATGCTTTAGCCATTCACAGATCTGAGTCAAGTTCCCAGATTTAGCACTGGGCTGTAGGGAATTTTTTTTTTTTTTTTTTTTTTTTTTTTTCCTGTTCCAGTGAATCCAAAAGTAGTTGCAATGCTCAGCTCCCTCAATTCATAAATCTCAGAAATGTAGCATATATATACAGTATGGCATCTTGGGGTTGTTTAGGAATGTCTCTGTAAACAAATTAACCTTACCCATAACAGTCTGAGATTATTAGTGTAAATAGTTTATTTCTCATTATCCTGATTACACTAGGCATATAAACATTATTTACCTTATGCTGTCAGGACTGTTTTATTTATTCCAAATGTAATTATTTTATATTCCTAAAAATATGGGGCTTATTTCCCTGTGATGAATGCAAAGGTAAATTTTGGGAATGCTGATTGCCTGAGGCCAGTTAACATTTTCTGTTTTCTGGCTTGGAGACTTGGCAGCCATTTAATGAAACTTTATTGTTATATGATGAGTGGTTTCTTCGAACATAGGTATCAGTCATCTTGCCTGAGAGAAAACATTATTAAATGTCTTATTGGAGTTTTTATAAGTTGTTGGAGCATCTTGTCATATTCTGTGCTTGCTGATTTTTCAAAAGGAAGATTCAAAGGGGTTCCTGCTATGCGGCACACCATGTCCAAAGAACAAGCCATAAGAAAATGTCTTTTCAGTTATTTATCTTCTGTCATATAGAGGAGGGAGGATATTGTGAGAATGCATCTCTTCTGGGGGATAATGTGACAGATCTAAGACATAATTGTGCTATGAGTTACAATGTTGAGGTAAGGATAAAGTCCATATGAGACAGGTTACAAGAAGAGTCTTTTGCAACTAGTTCAGGTATGTTTCATGCAGAGAATATGACAGTCAATACAAACTAGTAAACCACATGCAATATAGGCCCATGGTCTGGACAAATTACAAGAAATCAGCAGAACATCTGATACAGAAAAATTATTACTTGTTTTGAGATTTATTTACTTATAGAAAACTGCTTCACAACTTATTTACTTACTTATAGCAAGTTACACTATTACTTATAGTATTTTTTGAATATTGCTAAGAATCCTGCTTGCCCAGACTGTTCTGTGGAGTTTTACCAAGGACTACTGTGTTCATTAAAACAAAGCACTCTGAAAATCTACCAAGGACTACAAAGTTCAGAAAAATATTATGGTTTTGTCTTTGAGGAACAGGTGGCTCTAACTAGTTGGAATCCTGCTAATAAGTCAAGATAGCCATATACGGATGGTAGAAGTTCTGTTGGTTCTCTTAGGTAAGATAGAAAAATAAACCGTCTGAAAAACACTCTTGTTATTCAAGAAATTGGCCAAGAGAATCTGCACGTGCTCTGGGGGAAAAATGGGGTGAGCAAGACTACGAGCCTTCCTCCCAAAGACCCCTGAAGACGACCACCAGGAGGCAATGCGCAGGTGCAAAGAGAACATAAACTTCTGATACCATTCTTTCTAACAAATCCAGCCTTACTCATGCATATGTATGTCTGTATTATGTAACACAATGAATATGTATATCCACAAAATGTGCAGTGGGTGTGCAATCTTTGTGGAGGAATCCCCTTGCACCCTGGCGCTGGAGCAAACATACCTGCTTTATAACTCTGTTCAAGTTGTAGAGGTTTGGTGCGTGTGAGCTGACCTAGAAAATATTGTAAGGATGCTTGTGGCAGAGCCAGCTGGGAATCAGGAACTGGAGTTGAAGTCTTCTTTCCTCCCTAGTCTTATGTTCTCCTCCCCCCCCCAAAAAAAAAAAAACAACAAACCTGCCCTTGACATAGAGACATGTGGAAACAAACTCTTCAACTCAGAGACAGTTCTAAAGCAGGTATGTTTATTCCAGCCGGGGTGCAAGGGGATTTCTCCACAAAGCTTGCACCCCGTCTCTGGCAAGAAGCCAAATATTTATTACACCAAAGCATACATATTCATTAGGAAAGGCCGGGTTATTACAATTAGTTCGGGGAATCAGTGTGATTATTATAATTATTTAAGGGTAGAATTACGTGGTCCTCTTCCCGGTGTCTACTCTTTCCAGGGCATGCGTTGTGTCTTCCTAAATCGGCGAGATCATCCTCCCTAGATAACATCTCTGAGTCCTTTTGCTCAAGTTTAAATTTGCCTCAGTGCCCATTAAGAGCTTTGAGTCTGCTATTGGTGAATTGTCCTTTTAATTCATACCCCCGGGCTACCTACTACTTTCATATCATAGCCAAACCCCAAACTATCTGGGTGTGCTACAGTGAATCCACAAAGCAGTCGGAGCAAGCAAGATTCTTAGGCAACGTTCAAAAATCATCATATGTTGTTATAAGTAAGTAATTTGCAAAGAAGGTGGATATTTCTCTGTATCAATAGTTCAAAATATTTTGGAGACCAGGACCTTTTCTTATTCCACTGCGTTCCTTTCTTGCTTATTCTGCAGGATTCTCTGCTTCCAGCATGCAGCTCTCCTGCTTCTCAATTCCCTACCTTGCTGATGTTACTGTTTCCACGTTTTCCTCTACCTTCTTCATGCAACTGTATCTGATCACCCCTTTGTGGTTACAGATATTTGTGTGAATGTATACATTGATGCTTAGCTGCACCGCAAAAGACTGAAGGATGTGACACTCTTACAAAAAGTGTTGCAAAATGAACCTTGTAACATTTCTAGCTTTGCTATTTTAGTGTGCTTATGCCTTGAGGGAAGGGCACAAAATATTAACTCCCTTTTACTTAGGCTGCTTCTGATTTATGCAGGAAACAGGCCCCTGCATTAACTGTTAAACTGCTTTGAATAACTTAGGAATAGCTCAGCCACTTGATGAAAGTGATGCTGATCTGTCACTTGTTCTTGCACATCAAGTGGCTCTTATTTCAAAATAACAAAAAAAAAAAAAATGAAGATGGCTTACAGCTATTAAGAATTTTAAAGCACAGTGGCCACAGTGAAGCCCTTAAATTGCCTTCTTTGGAGACAGCCTACCCACTTGAAACCACAATTATTTAGAAAGTACACCTCCAGCTGGGACCATTGTTCGTGTAAGTGCTTTAGTTTCTTTTATCTTGAAAACAGAAACATCTTAACATTTCAATAAGTGTACTTGGTTTTATCTTTAACTATATGGAAAGGTGTGAATCAGTGGCTTTTCTGTGAGGTGTACTGGTCTTCAGTTTGCTTTCCTTTTTTTTTTTTTTTTTTTTTTTTTTGTTCACAGTAGTGTATGCAATTCTGGAGTTGCCTAAGTACTTCAGATTGTGTTTGTTTTAAATGAGTTTGTTTTAAAAGAGTGAAAGAACATATTCCCAGAAGCAGTTTGCTGTTTTGGTTGAGGGATGTGCCATAGAGTTCCCCTGGCAGTGGGACTGGTGGGTAAGTAAGCATAGCTCTTAGGACATTGAAGAGAGTGTTTTCACAGACTGTGTTATCAGTGTTTTAGCTTGAAGGTTTTGTTTTTCAAACAGTGAACTTCATTCAAATTCCTCATTTCCAATGCATTTCCCTGTCTGAAACTTCCTTTTCTGTGTTCTTAAAGGCAACATGTCTAGTCTACCTGTTTGTTGTGTGGTGGTGATTCTGATTTGTTTGGGGCTTTTGATTTTGGTTTTGCTTTTCTTCTTACAATTTTATTTTTAAGATTGAACTTGTTCAGTGACTGCCAGGCTGTTATTGATTTACCAATAAGTGGAAATATTTATGTGTAATTTAATAGAAATATAGAAGCATAAGAAATAGTGTAGTCAGATAATTTGTTCACATTTATTGCATTTTGCACCAGCAACCGACTGCTACTTTAAAATCCCCTGTACAGTCCTATGCCAAGGCCGAAAGGAGTGTCATAATTAGCTAGTGGAAACAGTTAGGATGTAAGTAACAAAGCACAAGATGATTTGTAAACTGATATATGACACATATATAGGACTAGAAGAACACAAGTAGTTGTCAAGGTAGGTCTAGGATTAATGGGAACTGAGGGAAGTGACCGTAACAATTTGCAAGTACCTGCCAAGAAACCATGAATTTAAGTAGAAGGTAATTCTGTCAGGGGGAGATCGTGACCACCGACTCATGGACCACTTGCCCATATTGTTATAAACGACCCACCGACTCATGGACCACTTGCCCATATTGTTATAAACGACCAAAATTCCGATCCACAAAATACAGTTTATTTATTATAGATTAGTAGAAAAAGGCTATAAGCAAAAAAGCACCAGGTGCTTAGGGAGTCTCCGCTCTGCCAATACGCACACCGAGTTCTAAAAAGCAGCATCCTTTATACTCCTGTACCACTGTCTTAACAAATCCCCTTTCATCAGATAGTTGTCCTACTTTTCTTCCATTGGGTCATTTGAGTTGCTGGGGTGCGTGTCCTCTTATTGAGTCTTTTGCAAGTCTTGAAGCCTTGGTCTCTTGGCGTGCTTTTCTCCTATTGGATCTATTGAAAGCCTCATGATATAATATCTTGGTGGGCTTTTTCAAGCAGCAGTTATATCAGCTCTAGGTGGGGTTTCTAACAAGCAGTTACGTTGTTCCAAGAGAATGGCATACTTTATATTTTATCCATATATATTCAAATATTCATCATAATTATAATACAGGTTATAGTGTACAAATCATTTCAGATCCACACAGGGTATCATATTCTATTTTTACAATTGTCCTGGTTCAGCCAGGATAGAGTAAAGTTTTCCCCAGCAGAGAGAGAGGGGGAAGGGATCTTCAGCCGGGTTATTCATACCATGCTGACGTCAGCTCCAGGGGCGGAACCTTTTCCTTGCTCTTTGGCGGGTTCGGGAGGGAACTTTCCTTTCCGTAAACCAGCTAGCAGTATTTCTCTGTGTATCATTTGTCTTGTTCACTGTTATTGATGTTTATTGTTGTTACCATTGATACTGTTGTTGTTCAGATTGTTCTATCACTCTGTTGTGTTACATTTCTTGTTATTTTAGCTGGGGTCTGTGTCTAACTTCCAGCCCGACCGGTGCGGGTTGGGGAGGGGCAATGGCAACGTGCTCTTCGATTCCAGCAAAGCTTAAACTCGCACATTATTAATTGGCAACCAATGTGGGGCTAAGCTATAAGAATAAAAAGGGACAGACTCTGACCAGAGTGTGATAGAGCAATCTGTTGGGTGTAATTTTTTTTTATTTTATTTGTTTGATAAGAATATGTTTGTGATGCTGGCCCACATGTTTGGGTGGTGCGGCTGGATTACTCCTTATATCCAGTGTATAATCCCAGTGGTGGTGTTTGTTATGGGTGGAAAATGTATAAAGGTTCTTATGTTGTTATATGGGCTATTAAACATGTATGCTGCCTTGTATCTCTGTGTGTGGGGGTGGGCTGGTACCTGTTTGCCATTTGGGCTTTTGTTAGGGGTATCACCCCCTCTGTGGGTGAGCCAGGGGAAGGGATCCTCTCAGCTTTGGGGCAGTTTAGCCCCCCATGGAGCCTGCAAGCCAGTGTGATCGTGGCACGATGCCTTCTGAATGTCTGCCTGATTTTGGTTTGGGCCATGCACCGTTTCTCTAACAATAGCAGTGCCCGGAAACCTGCCCCGACGTCAGGTAATAGTGAGTGGCAAGAGGTGTGGGAAAAGATGGGCAAAGGCCTGAGTCGGTGGGCACTCCCAATGCTTTGGAACTTCACTACCGAGGAAATGAAGAGCCCTGAGAAGCTGATGGAATGCTTAAAAAGTGTGTGTTACCAAACTGGCAAAACCCAGGAGACACAAATCGCTGCAATGTGTTGGGGAATTGCCCATGCATACAGTGTCCTCTTTAATACCACTCGCTGCCCTCAAAGGGAAGAAAAGGCCACACAAACAATATCTGAACTGGGGGCACAGGCAGAGCCAGTCTCATTCACCTCCACCAGCACACAGACTGATCCAGAGAGCCAGCCAGTGCCGGTACCAGTTGCCCCGATACAGAAAACAAAATACACCAGAAAGTCTGTTCGCAGAGTGAGGGATGAGGATGAGCCAGGCCCATCAGGGGAACAGGAGGAAGGACCAGAGATGATTGTCCGATCTCTGTCCCCGACTGAGCTGCGAGATATGCGGAGAGATTTCGGCCACCTGGGAGGCGAGCAGATTTGCACCTGGCTGCGCTGATGCTGGGACAATGGAGCCAGTGCTTTTGAGATGGAGGGGAGAGAGGCCAAGCAGCTGGGATCTTTGGCCAAGGACGCTGGCATTGATAGGGAAATAGGGAAGCAGACTCAAAACCTCAGCCTTTGAAAGCAACTCCTGCTCAGTGTAAGGGAGAGGCACCCCTACAAGGATGATATCCTATGTCAGCTAAGCAAATGGACCAGCACTGAGAAGGGCATCCAGAACCTCAGGGAACTGGCTGTGTTTGAGATGATCTATGGTGATCTGAATGATGAGCAGTCACCCATGGACCCAGATCAGGCCCCTTGCACACACTTGATGTGGCGAAAGTTCCTGCAGAGAGCACCAGAAGCACGCTCGAAAGCATTGGCAATAGTGTCCTGGTGGACAGACACCCACACTCTAACAGTGGATGGAGTGGTTGGCAAGCTCCGGCAATATGAGGGAAATCTCCCTTCATCTCAACATTCCTGGGTCTCAGCTGTGGAGAAACTGTCTCAGAGGGTCCAGAAAATGGAAGAGGACATGTCCTACATTCCACCTGCATGGGCTAATGTCTCAGCCATTAGAAGTAAATGTTTCTCCACCCAAGAGAAAGGCAGCAGAAGGCACACACCACGAGGCACCCTGTGGTTTTTCCTCCGTGACCATGGAAAGAACATGAGGAGGTGGGATGGACAGCCCACTGCTGCCCTAGCTGCATGAGTAGAGCAGCTGAAAGGGAAGAACACCACAAAAGGGGAGTCCTCCAAGAAGAGCGCAGATCCAGTGTCCAGTCAGAAATTCCCTCAGCAGAATAGAATGGTGAACGTTATGTCTGACCCTCTTGAGGGGAACAGTAAATCATTCTTTCAAGAAATGAGTGATGATGAGCAGGATTAGAGGGGCCATTCCTCCAGCCAGGTGGAGGAAAGGGATAATCGGATTTACTGGACAGTGTGCATCCAATGGCCGGGCACATCAGACCCACAAGAGTATAAGGCTTTGGCGGACACTGGCGCACAGTGCACCCTGATGCCATCGAGCTACAGTGGGGTTGAATCCATCTGCATCTCTGGAGTGACAGGGGGATCCCAACAGCTGACCCTCTTGGAAGCTGAAGTGAGCCTGACTGGGAAGGACTGGCATAAGCACCGCATTGTGACTGGCCCAGATGCCCCGTGTATCCTAGGCATATACTATCTCAGGAGAGGGTACTTCAAAGACCCAAAAAAGTACCTGTGGGCTTTTGGTGTAGCTGCCCTGGAGGAGGTTGAACAGTTGTCCACCTTACCCGGCCTCTCAGAGGATCTCTCACTGGTGGGGCGGCTTAAGGTTGAGGAGCAGCGAGTGCCGATTGCTACCAGGACGGTGCACTGGTGGCAGTACTGCCCAACCGAGATTCCCTGGTCCCCATCCATCAGCTGATCCATCATCTAGAAATCCAGAAGGTGATCAGCAAACTCACTCACATTTCAACAGTCCTATATGGCCAGTGAGAAAGCCTAATGGCCAGTGGAGGCTAACTGTGGACTACCGTGGCCTGAATGAAGTTATGCCAGCAATGAGTGCTGCAGTGGGGACATGCTAGAGCTCCAGTAGGAACTGAAGTCAAAGGCAGCCAAGTGGTACGCCACGATTGACATTGCTAACGTGTTCTTCCCCATTCTGATAGCGCCAGAGTGCAGGCCACAGTTTACGTTCACTTGGAGAGGCATCCAGTACACCTGGAATCGATTGCTCCGGGGGTGGAACCACAGCTCCACCATTTGCCATGGACTGGTCCATACTGCACTGCAGAGAGGAGGGGCTCCTGAACACCTGCAGTATATTGTTGACATCATTGTATGGGGGGACACAGCTGTGGAGGTCTTTGAGAAAGGGAAGAAGATAATTGAAATCCTCCTGAAGGCCGGCTTTGCCATTAAGCAAAAGAAAGTTAAGGGGTCTGCAAGGGAAATTCAATTCCTAGGGATAAAATGGCAAGATGGGCATCGCCACATCCCAATGGAGGTAATAAACAAGATAACAGCCATGGCCCCACCAACCTCTCAAAAGGAGACTCAGTCTTTCCTGGGTGCTGTGGGGTTCTGGAGGATGCACATCCCGAACTACAGCCTGACTGTGAGCCCTCTCTACCATGTAACCCGTAAGAAGAACAATTTTGAATAGGGCCCTGAGCAACACCAATCCTTTGAACAAATTAAGCGGGAGATTGCCCAAGGAGTAGCCCTCAGGCCAGTCCAGGAAGGGCAGGAGGTTAAGAACATGCTCTACACCGCAGCCGGGGAGAATGGTCCTACCTGGAGCCTCTGGCAGAGAGCACCTGGGGAGACCCGAGGCTGACTTCTAGCCTTTTGGAGCCGGAAATACAAAGGCTCTGAAGCTAATTATGCACCAACTGAGAAGGAGATACTGGCAGCGTACGAAGGAGTTCGGGCTGCCTCAGAAGTGGTCGGCACTGAAACACAGCTCCTCCTGGCAACCCAGCTGCCGGTGCTTGGGTGGATGTTCAAAGGAAAAGCCTCCTCCATGCATCATGCAACAGATGCCACGTGGAGTAAATGGGTTGTGTTGATAACACAACGGGCTTGAATAGGGAACCCCAGCCGCCCAGGGATACTAGAGGTGATTACGAACTGGCCAGAGAGCAAAGATTCCTGGATGTCACCAGAACAGGAGGTGACACGTGCTAAGGAGGCCCCACCATATAATGAGCTGCCAGATGAGGAGAAGCGATATGCCCTGTTCACTGATGGGTCTTGTATTGTGGGAAACCATCGACAGTGGAAGGCTGCTATATGGAGTCCCACACGAGGAGTCACTGAAGCTGCTGAGGGACAGGGTGAATCGAGCCAGTCCACAAAGGTGAAAGCCATTCAGCTTGCTTTGGATATTGCTGAGCGGGAAAAGTGGCTGAGACTCTACCTCTACACCGACTTGTGGGCAGTGGTGAATACCCTGTGGAAATGGCTGCAGCAATGGAAGCAGAACAACTGGCAACGTAAGGGTAAAACCGTCTGGGCTGCTGAAGTATGGCAGGACATTGCAGCCCATGTGGAGTACCTCGTTGTGAAGGTGCACCATGTGGATGCCCATGTACCCAAGAGTCGGGCCACTGATGAGCATCGACACAACCACGAGGCAAACCAAGCTGCTAAGATTAGAGTGGCTCAGGTGGACTTGGACTGGCAGCGCAAAGGTGAACTGTTCGTAGCCCGGTGGGCCCATGAGACCTCGGGTCACCAAGGTAGGGATGCAACATACAGGTGGGCTCGAGATCGAGGGGTGGACCTCACCATTGACACCATTGCAGACATCATCCACGGATGTGAGACGTGTGCTACAATTAAGCATGCCAAGCAGGTGAAGCCTCAGCGAAATGGAGAGCGATGGCTGAAATATAGATATGGAAAGGCCTGTCAGATCGACTACATCACACTGCCACAGACCCGCCAAAGGAAGCGCCATGTGCTCGCAATGGTGGAAGTAACCACTGGATGGCTGGAATCTTACTCAGCGCCCCACGCCACTGCCTGAAACACCATCTTGCGCCTTGAAACCCAAGTCCTGTGGCGACATGTTACCCCAGAGAGAATTGAGTCAGACAACGGGACCCACTTCCGAAACAACCTCATAAAAGCCTGGGCAGAAGAACACGCCATCGAGTGGGTCTACCATATCCCCTACCACGCACCAGCCTCTGGGAAGATCGAGCACTACAATGGACTGTTAAAAACCACATTGAAAGCACTGGGAGGTGGGACCTTCAAAGACTGGGACATGCATCTAGCAAAGGCCACCTGGCTAGTCAACAGAAGAGGATCTGCCAGTCAAGCTGGTCCGGCTCAGTTGAAACCTCCACGTGCTGTAGATGGGGATAAAGTCCCTATGGTGCGCATGAGGAATATATTGGGAAAAATGATCTTGTTTAGTCCTGTGCCAGGCAAAGGTAAAGGCAAACCCATCCACAGGACTGCTTTTGCCCAAGGACCTGGGTGCACTTGGTGGGTGATGCAGGACAATGGGGAGGTCCGATGTGTACCACAGGGGGACTTGATTCTGGGTGAGAACATGCCGTAAATTATGCTGTGCCTTTGTAAATTATTACTCTGTTATTGTTAACTGCTAAATGGCAGCTGGACATGACACAGATGGCATAGAATAAGGTGGTGGATTATGTCCTGGTTCAGCTAGGATAGAGTAAAGTTTTCCCCAGCAGAGAGAGAGGGGGAAGTTATCTCCAGCCGGGTTATTCATACCATGCTGACGTCAGCTCCAGGGGCGGAACCTTTTCCTTGCTCTTTGGCGGGTTCGGGAGGGAACTTTCCTTTCCGTAAACCAGCTAGCGGTATTTCTCTTTGTATCGTTTGTCTTGTTCACTGTTATTGCTGTTTATTGTTGTTACCATTGATACTGTTGTTGTTCAGATTGTTCTATCACTCTGTTGTGTTACATTTCTTGTTATTTTAGCTGGGGTCTGTGTCTAACTTCCAGCCTGACTGGCGTGGGTGGGGGAGGGGCAACGGCAACGTGCTCTCTGATTCCGGCAAGGGTTAAACTTGCACAACAATATTTCAGACAGCAGGATATTATGGTTTAACATTTACAAGTCATTCAAGTGTAATGTACCCACCTTACTTAACTTAGCAAATTAGTTACAATTGTTTATTACAATATTAGAACCCACATCCATTTCTAGATATTTATAGCTTTCACTGCGCATAATTGGAAACAGGAGGAGAGTATGTTGATGATTTACATGAAATTACATGTCTATGTATGAATACTTAATGAGTAAGTTCTATATAAGATTTATGATTCTGGTGCCTGGTGTGTGGTGTTGGTGAGATTGCTTCCCTGTGCACCCGGCTGTTAATAAAGAAGTGTCAGCTTATCTGCATCCCATTGGTGTCAATAAGTTTTTCTCCCTGTTTTCGGTGACAGTTTCTGGTGACCCAGATGGGACCTCGCTGAGAGAGACTGGAGGAGTAGGGGACCTGATCGGTTCCAGCCAGCACCGAGGATTTCTCGGTGACATCCATGGATCCCCAATCCATAAGGCTCTTGGCGATGTCCCCTGGATTTAGGTAAGACACTTCTTTACATTTTAAGGTATTGTTGTGGTAAGCGGGTTAGAGTCCCACTAGTGTAAGTCTGCATGTAAGACGTGGCTAAAAAGCTGCACAGGGTTTGACTAAGTGTAATAGTGGAAGTCTGCCTGTCAGATGCAGCAAAAGCTGTGCAGGGTTTGACCAAAGGATCCTAGCATAAGTGGAAGAATATGTGTCTGCCCATAAGACATAAGCGAAAGCTATTGCAGGGTTGGACAAGAGCGTAGACAAGGGAACCTATATGCTGTAGAGTTCTCAAAGGTAGTGCCTCTAACAAGAAGTTAGAAGTTTTTCATGTGTCATATTGTGGAATTGTTCATTTTCTCAGTGGAGTACTGTGTAGGAATTAAGAATTGTGTAATATTATGTGACTTACTGTTATAAGAGGTAATAAATGTCAAAGGGTGTGAGCGAGATTGTAAGCGTGAGACGTGCAATTGACCATGAAGTGAGTGTGGAGTTCGGATCTGTGGTTCTGTTATCCCGTGAGGGGTGCAGCCGGAGAACGAATCGAAAAACTTGAGTGATTGTATATTGTGTTACAAAGTAACTGAATCATGGCATCTAAGCTGACTCATTTGTTTAAAAGTATGGGTAACCTGGCTGCAAATGACAAAGTTCCAAAACCTTCTCCATTAGGATGTTTGTTAGCACATTGTGGAGATTTGCATGATGATTTGCAAGAGTCAGATGATTGAATATTGTAATCATTGGTGGCCTCTGTATACTTTGGATGATCAGGGAAAATGACCCATGAATGGGACATTGAATTATAATACCATTTTGCAGTTAATGCTGTTTTGTAGAAGAGAAGGGAAATTAAGTGCCATATGTTGATTTATTTTTCTATTTAAGACAAAGAAAGGATTGGCAGAAGGAATGTAAGTTGATTAGTACGGATAATTTAGTAATGGCTATAACTTCTGACAATAAAAAGGTGAAAAAGTGTTGTTCAACATGTGAGCTTGGAAAAGATTGATTAAAGAAAAGAATTGCTTCTGCTGAAAATATGTAGGGCAGGAATTAGATATATCCCCTCCACAGAGAGAGCAGCGTCGGGGGCAAGAATATAGAGAGCAGGTAGAAGAATCTGAAAGTAGTGGAATAGAGGATGTGGATGAAGGGCTGTCTGAGGTTATAATTCATACCCCTGTTTCTCAAAGAACTCAGCAGCAGGTACAAACAATAGCTTTCTGCGGCAGGGAGTTGGCAACGATGGGCCGGTGTATGTGGAAGTGCCTTTTTTTTTTTTAGTCACGGACTTAATGGCCTTGAAACAGGCAGCAGGAGTGTATAGAGAAGATGATGAAAGAGTAGGCAGAGTGGTAGATACTATAATCAGAACACAGAATCTGGATTGGAGTGATTTACAGATTATTTTAGATAATTTGTTAGATGATACAGAAAAACAGATGGTATTAAAGACTGGCAGAGTAAAAGCACAAGTGGCTGGTTTAAGTGGAACAACAGGTGGAACATTAGAGCAGAACTTTCCATCTGGGGATCTGCAGTGGGACCCAAATAATGTGGAGCACAGAGAGAGACTGAGTCGGTATCAGAAATGGATTTTATATGGGGTTAAACATGCCATGCCTAAATCCCTAAATTGGTCTAAATTATATGAGGTGAGACAAGATAAGAATGAATCTCCCACAGCGTTTTTAGAAAGATTGAAAGAAGCTGCCAGAAAATACACTGATTTGAGAGTAGAAACAGAGGCAGCTCAGATACAATTGGCTTTGATTTTTATGGGATAATTGGTACCAGATATAAGAAAGAATCTCCAGAAACTTGAAGGAGAGGATTCAAGGAGTCTGAATAGAATGTTAGAAGCAGCATGGAAAGTATATAACAGGGAAAAAGAAGAAAGGAAGACCAGACAAAAATATATTGTTGGCTGTAATGACAGGGACAGCAGGCAGAGGAAGAGGATGAGGAAGAGGATGAGGAATCGGTGGAAGGGGAGGATTTATGAACTGTGGCAAATGGAACTTTAACGGCCGCTTAGGAATAAATCGGTGTGCCTTGTGCAGCAAGGAAGGACATTGGAAAAAGGTTTGTCCTAGAAATGGAAATGTTCAGCAGGAAATAGCCAGAGTGATGATGTTAGATGACTGAAGGGGACCAGAGGGGAACCAAGCTGAGCCTCTGATTGCAATTTAGCTGGGAGAAAAAGAAGTTAAATTTTTAGTGGATACGGGAGCAACATTTTCGGTATTGAATACTTGTAAAGGAAAAATTGGAACAAAACCAGCAAACATAATAGGAGCAACAGGGAAGGAAGAAAACAGGCCATTCCTGCAACCCCTGGATTTAAAATTTGGAAATAAGATAATTACACATTAATTTTTGTATGTACCAGAATCTCCAGTACCCTTGTTAAGAAGGGATTTGCTATCTAAATTAAATGCACAAATTGTTTTTGAGGAAGGAGAACTTTTCTTGAAAATACCTGAGTCAAAACCAGGAGAAATTCTGATGATACAAGAAAAAGTGAAGGAGCAAGAAATTCCACCAGAGGTGGACTCTGCAGTGATTCCTACAGTATGGGAAACAGATATTCCTGGCAAATCAAAATTGGCAGAGCCTGTGAAAACAGATTTAAAGGAAGGTGCAGGGACAGTAAAAATTTAATATCCAATTAAACCAGAAATTAGACAGGAGTTGAAGAAATTAATTGATAAGTTTTTGAAGTACAAAATTTTAGAGGATTGTGAATCTGAGTATAATACTCCTATTTTACCAGTCAGAAAACCCTCGGGTGAATACAGGTTAGTGCAAGACTTGAGAGCAGTGAATCAAATAGTCAAGGACATATATCCTGTGGTAGTAAATCCTTATACATTGTTAACAGTGTTAGGGGAGGCTCATCGGTGGTTTACAGTGCTTGATTTAAAAGATACTTTCTTTTGTATACCTTTGGAGAAGGAAAGCAAAAATTGTTTGCTTTTGAGTGGGAAAATCCACAAACAGGACAAAAAATGCAGCTGACATGGACAAGACTACCCCAAGGATTTAAAAATAGCCCAACAATCTTTGGAAACCAACTGGCAAAAGAGCATGAAGTCTGGAAACAGGACAGACCAGGGCCTGGACATTTACTTTTACAATAAATGGATGACATATTGATTGCTACAGAAGAAAGATTTACCTGCATACAGGTAACAATAGACCTTTTGAATTTTCTAGGACTGAATGGGTATAAGGTATCTAGAAAGAAAGCCTAAATAGCCTGTCAGACTGTAATATATCTGCGGTTTGTGATTTTAAAAGGGCAATGGCAATTAGGAAAAGATTGCAAAGAAACCATTTGTGGTATACCTGAGCCAAAAAGCATTAATGAATTCAGAGCATTTTTGGGAATGACTGGGTGGTGTCGTCTTTGGATCATGAATTATGGTCTAATAGCTAAACCATTGTATGAGGCCCAAAAGAACTTTCCTTTTATATGGGGACCACAGCAGCAAAAGGTTTTTACAGTGTTAAAATGTGCTTTAATGTCTGCACCTGCTTTAGGACTTCCAGATTTAGCCAAGGATTTTCACTTGTTTGTACATGAAAGACAACACCTTGCACTAGGTGTATTAACTCAGAAGATGCGGAAGCTGGAAATGACCCATTGGATATTTCTCCCAACAACTGGACACAGTGAGTAAAGGGTGGCCACACTACCTTCGAGCTGTGGCTGCAACAGTAATGCTCATACAGGGAGCTCGGAAATTGACTTTGGGAAGAACAATAACAGTCTATGTCCCACACATGGCGATAACTGGTTTAGAACAAAAGGGGGGACATTGCCTATCTCCAAGTCGAATGATGAAGTACCAAGTTATACTAACAGAACAGGATGATATGATTTTAAAAACAACTAACCTGGTAAATCCTGCAGTCTTTTTAAGCTCTACACAAGAAGGACAACTGGAACATGACTGCTTGGCTACTGCTGAGTATGTTTATTCCAGTCATGAAGATTTGAAGGATGTACCATTGGAGTGACCAGATTGGGAATTGTATACAGATGGCAGCAGCTTTATGGAGCAAGGAGTTCGATACCCTGGATATGAGGTAACAACAGACACCACTATTATAGAAGCAAAGGCACTGATGAGTACCACATCAGCTCAGAAAGCAGAGCTCACTGCCTTGATTTGAGCCTTAGAACTAAGTGAAAAGAAAGAAGTAAATATTTGGACAGACTCAAAGTATGCTTTTGGGGTGGTACGTGTCCATGGAGCTTTGTGGAAAGAAAGGGGATTGTTGTCCTCTCAGGGATCAAATATTAAACATCAAAATGAAATTTTACAATTACTATGAGCAGTTTAAAAACCAGACCAGGTAGCAATCATGCACTGTAAAGCACATCAAATTGGAAACACAAAATAAATTACTGAAAATAATTTGGCCGACTGAATGGCAAGAAAAAATGCAAAGGAACAAGTATTTCAAATGGCATTAATTCCCTCCAAAACAGTAACTTTTCCAAGGGAAAAGACGAAATATTCAGGAGAAGATGAAAAATTAAGTCAATTTTTGAATGCCAAGAAAAATTTAGCTGGATGGTAGATAACTCCTCACGGACAAGTACTAGTTCCACCTTTGTTAATGAGAGAAATAATGCAAATCAAACATCAAGAATGTCAATGGGGAGCAGGAGCTTTAGTAACTTCTTTACAAAAACAAATTATATCAGTTAAAATGATGAACATGGCTAAATTAGTAACTGCAAAATGTGAAGTATGTTTAAAAATAATCCAGTAATTAAGAAAAGAGTTCAAATATGTAGATTAAAATCTGGTACAGAGCCTGGAGATTATTGGCAAATAGATTTTTCAGAATTACCTAGGCAAAATGGGTACTGGTACATCCTGGTAGGGGTTGAGACTTTTACAGGATGGCCAGAAGCTTTTCCCTGTGGTACCACACAAGCAAAAGAAGTAGTAAAGTGGTTACTATAAGAAATAATTCCAAGGTTTGGAGTTCCTGTTGGAATTTCTTCTGACAGAGGTCCACACTATGTTGCAGAAATAGACCAAAATGTTAGCAAAATTTTGTGTATCACTTGGGATTTGTATATTCCATGGAGGCCACAATCCAGTGGAAAAGTAGAAAGAATGAACCAGACTTTAAAAAGACAAATAAGTAAGATCTGTCAAGAGACCAATTTAAAGTGGCCTCAAACACTTCAATTGGCATTATTAAGAATCAGAGTACAATGAAAGAGTGGAACCTCAGTCAGTCCTTATGAATTACTGTATGGAAAACCTTATGAGTCCCCAGAACCAAATCCAAACATGCATATAAAAGGGATACAAGATGTGTATAACTATTTGCATTCTTTAGGAAAAACATAGACTGCAATCCAGTGTGCAGTGGTGTGGAATAGACCATTATCCCTAGAAACTCCAGAGCATGGCCTTCAACCAGGAGACTACGTCTTTGTGAAGACGTGGACTTCTGAACCTTTACAGGAGCATTGGAAAGGACCTTATTAAGTATTGTTAACTATATATTTACAGCTATCAAGATTGCAGAATCAGAGGCCTGAATACATTATACTCGAGTAAAAAGAGCACCCACTCAATGGAAAATCATCAGTAGAGATCCAGAGACTTTAAAACTGACTCTGAAATGTGTTTATTTTTTTATGTCAGTTTGTGCTTGTTTTCTTTATATTAGCATGGAAGGTGATGCTGATGGGATCATGGGCTGATCTGATAGCTAGAAACAAAAGACAATGAGAAACAGAACAATTGATTAGCATTCCTAAAGGAATGCTTGAAGATAATTTGATGTTAAGATTGATTAAGGGATTTGCCAACTTGCAGAATATGACGCAAATTACTGCCTGTTTACCAATACCAAGAGCAGTAGGTGAGTCTATTCCCTGGGAAATCTTAACTATGAATTTGACTAATCTGGAACACAAAAATGAGACTGCTTATTGCAAACAAAAGCCAGTGACTCAATGATATGAACAAGTGAAGGTTATTAGGAAACAATGGAAATCACCAGGAAAAAAAAATCAGACTGTGAGAAATTACTAAATTATAACTTTACAACAGAGTCTCAACCTAGCGTTTTGGCTCGGGTTCTCCTCCCAGCAGGCCCAGACCCTAATATAGGATAGTGTTCATATTATGAACAAATTAAAAACAATGTGAGCAGGAGCATCACACAATGGCAGTGTAACAAAACCGGTCAAAATACACAAAAACAGGAGCAGTGGGGCTCTGTATGGTCTATGTCCATATTCTCATGATTTCAGTACATGGCCAGAACCCCTTGGTGTTTTACTTGGGATGGTACCTGGATTCATGGTGTGTTTGTAATCCTTTCTTCGATAGTAGATAATGGTACTACACAACTAAAAAAGGAACATGTAGTACCATGGTGGAAATGTGAAAAGGTATACGATTGCAGCAATGCGGACAAAATAATCCAGGAATTCCTCCCTTAGCAGCTGCTCTGAAGTTTGGTTGTTATTTTCAAGGTTTTCGTAATAATCTCATCATGACTAGCATCTTTACACCCAGAAGAGGATACTTTTTTAGTTGTAAGAAATCTACTATTCAGACTCCAGGGCATTTAGTTTGGGCATTGAGTGACGGAACCTGGACAACTCATTTCCCAGTAGACGGTACAGTAAAACAGGTTACTTTAGGCTTGCCAACATCATGTCCAATTTGGAAAAAATCGCCATTCAAGGGATCCCTAGAAAATTTAAAATTACAATGAGTCAGAAGGTCTTAAATTGATAATGATGAGGCCTGGAATGAACTATCAACAGGAATAAAAATTAGCTGGACTTTAGAATCTCTTCTAAACCCAGTAGAATCATAAAGAAATAGTGTCTTTATCATCTGACCGGACAAGTAGAAAAGTTGGCTAAAGTTATGAGAAAAGGATTTAAAGAATTAAACATCCAGTTACAGGCAACTTCCCGAATGACACTTCAAAAGAGGATCGCATTAGATATGCTTCTTTGAAAGGAACATGGAGTGTGTGTATATCTCAAGGATAGACTGGATCATTGGTGCATTCATATTCCAAATGTCAAGCAAGATGTAGAACATGATCTGGATATGTTAGGAAAAATTGAAAAAGAAACTGAAATAATTTGAGAAAATATGTCAGAAGATTGGCTAGGGAAAATTTTTAGTGGATTAGGATGGAACCTGAGCTCTTGGCTAAAGTCCCTAATCAAATTCTGTTTCTGCTACTAATTGTCTTTTTGATGATTATGCTAGTAATTAAAAGACAGTTTACTAATAGACTTGCAGTACATCATAGAATTATGAGGGAAGTACCCACTATGCCACCAGACTACAGCTCAACACCACCATCATCGAGCAAGACAAACTCTGGCTTCAAAGAAGAAAACGAATAAAAGAGTGAAAGTATTGAAATTACTTTCAACACTTTCAAAGGGGGGAAATGTTATTGATTTACCAATAAGTAGAAATAATTATGTATAATTTAATAGAAATAGAGAAGCATAAGAAATAGTGTAGTCAGATAATTTGTTCACATTTATTGCATTTTGCACCAGCAACCGACTGCTACTTTAAAATCCCCTGTACAGTCCTATGCCAAGGCTGAAAGGAGTGTCATAATTAGCTAGTGGAAACAGTTAGGATGTAAGTAACAAAGCACAAGATGATTTGTAAACTGATATATGACATATATATAGGACTAGAAGAACACAAGTAGTTGTCAAGGTAGGTCTAGGATTAATGGGAACTGAGGGAAGTGACCGTAACAATTTGCAAGTACCTGCCAAGAAACCATGAATTTAAGTAGAAGGTAATTCTGTCAGGGGGAGTTCGCAACCACCGACTCATGGACCACCTACTCACATTACACCCCAGACCCATTTCTAGACATTTCTAAACTTTACTGCACAGAATCAGAAACAGGAGGGGAGTATGTTGATGATCTACACAAAATTATATGTCTATGTATGAATACTTAATGAGTAAGTTCTATATAAGATGTATAATTTTGGTGCTCGGTATGTGTTGTTGGTGAGATGACTCCCCTGTGCACCCGGTCGTTAATAAAAAGTGTCTGCTTATCTACATCACATTGGTGTTGATAAGTTTTTATCCCAGTTTTCGGTGACAAGGCCATCACTGGAACATTAACTTTTAAACCAATTTGGGAACCTTTGTCCCACTTGTAAAAGCTAGTTTTGCCTATTCTGTTTCCTGATTCTGATAAAGATGGATCAAAGCATTGTGGTTATTTGCTGTTACATGGGCTGAGGCATAAGACATCAGTGTCTCTTTAGCTTTTTAAATTAAAAGAGTAGGAAATCCTTTTTTTTTTTTTTTTTTTTTTTTTTTTTTTTTTTTCATGACAAGTTATGCACTTGATGGAACACAGAAGAACCTATCCATTCTTAATTTCTTTGGAATAGCAACAGTGACTAGGTGTATGTATTGCTCAAGTGTAATAGCAGAAGCCACAGAAGTAAATAGGAGGTCCAACAGGTATAATCTGCAAAAGTATGCAGCAGTCATAGATGGGAATAGGACATTTTCTCTTAAATCAGTACATCCAAATGTATATAAGCCAACACCTCTCAAAATTATCTGTTCCTGATGTCTGAACAGATCTTTGAGGGAGAAATAAAAGGGTGTTTCGTTTCTCATTTTAACTGCAGAGGGTGCACAACCAAGAGGTGCTTTACAGATTTACTGGAATTGCAACATTCAGCATCATGTCAGTACATATATGCCCATACCAAAGCATCCAGAAATCATCCAAGATAGAAGTATGTGTAAGCAAGTAAATATATACTTAAAGACCGAATCATGAAGGAACAATCCAGCAATGAGAGTTGAACTGTTAAGAAATATGACAATAAGGATACAAAGAAATTGTGCATTCTATATCTATTATAATCTGTTAAAATATGACTACTTGATACTTAAGGTGATGTAACATTAAATTAGTCTAATTAAAAACACCTATAAAATGCAATGATGTTTGCTAAGTGAATCCCAGTGTTCTCCAATTAAATACTCAGCACTTCTGCTGAAATAGTTAGATAACTGCTAAGCTGTGAATATCTTAATTTGTAATGGTGCTGTGATCATACTTGCCGTACCTGGGTAAGATGGCTATCCTTGGAAGCTGTAGAATTGGTGTTTGCATTGGTTTAAGGTAATGTCTCAGGGGAAATGCATGTCTGTTAGATGAGGTGTTTTTTGTGACACATACAATTCATCTGAACATTATTCACAGTTTTGCCAACACTTCTCCAGAGTGTTTGAAGAAGTTATTTAACAACTCCAGGAGTTGGGAAAAAATTTGCATTTGAGACATAATGGATATGTTGAGAAGAAAAAAAAAAAAAAAAAAAGTAGTGTAGTTGACAGATTTTTTTATAGCTATGGAACAAATAGTGTTTTAATCCTTTACACGGGAGAAAGGGTGAGGGAACAAAATATATCAAATTAAAGGTCACAGGTAGTGGTTTGTCTTCATAACAAAGTTTACCTTAACAATTTAGACAGAGCCTTATTTTTCTGTCTTCTGTAATGACTCAGTCTTACTACTTTCTTCTTAGCATTATTTAAATTGCCCAGGAAAGTATTTTGTTAGTCAGCTTTTAACATATTGAACTGCATTGTACGTAGGTGTTTTGGGGCTGCCTGCTTTGAAATAGTTTTCAACAGTAGTAATTTCAATATTCTTTCAACTGTTTCTTTGTTTGTCTAGAACTACTGTTTCTTCAAAGTACTAGTATTAAGGTCATCAGCTATAGGTGTTCAAATTAATGAAATAAAGAAAAACTGATAAAGTGACAAGCACAGTAGTTGTCAGGCATGCTCACAATACTTTTAAACAAGTGTAGCAGTTCCTGATTAAAAAGAAAACAAAAACCTGGAGGAAAGTACAGAGTTTCAGCCCCAACCCACAAACAGAGAATATATATGGAAATTTCACCCTGACAATCCATGTGTTGAAGTTCTTTTTAAAATTAATGATGAGTTCTTGTTAGGCTTGTTTGTCTGCGGCACCAGATTGATGCTTTGTTCAAACTCTGTCTACTTTAGAGAATTTTTCTTTCTATCTTGGAAGAAACATTTGTTATGCACATTTGACCCAAGAGAAAATGTTTAAGAAATGTGTGATTGTAATGCTTGGAATTAGAGCTGGGGTTTAAGTTTTTATTTGGAAAACTAAAAAATTAACCAGTCATGTTTGCCCTGTTTAATGATTAATTTAGAAAAAGACCTGCTGCTGTTGTCTTTGCCAAACTATTGCATCGACTGCTTATGTTTGAAAGGTAGCACTGCAGTTCAGATGGCAACATAGAAACTCTCATGGAGTCTTTTTTAAGCACTTTAAAAGCACTACGAACACTTATTAAATCAATAATTTGAAAAAGTTGTAATTTTAAAAATGATAATACCATCATTTCACATAACCTTTGATAGTTCACATAGAATAATTTAAATACTGATATTTTCTTATCAGTTTATAAGGTGAGGCCATAAAATTCCTTTGACTTTTCTGTTGGAGAAATACCCTGACAAAATATTTTAAAAGTAAACATGACATTTTTCTTTGGATTTTAGATTATTCAGAAATAAGAGTATTGTTTTTTTTCTCTAGCTTATTCATAACAATCCAAAGCTCAAAATGTTTGAATTTATAAACCCCATAATTCTAAATTGGAGTAAAACTACTGTGAAGAAAGATTTTTCAGGTTGTATGGAAAAGTATTATTTATCTAGGTGGGGATAATTTTGTAGAGTCTTCTTCCATGTTCTGCTCTTGTTGACCATAAAGCCTCTTTCAGTTTAGTAATACTACTTCAAATGTCCTAGTGATTAGACTGTAACAACTCATGTCTGTTGTTTTTGAGGCTCAAAACTGTGTGGCACCCCAGTATAATTATTTTCTTTCCCTTTTGTCCATGTAAAATATGTTGCACAAAATTTCCTTATAAGAATTGTGATAAACGCAATGCTCTTTTCTTGCTTTCTTTTGATTTTTTTTTCTTTTTTGAAAGTACTTGCTTTTATTTACACTTTTAAACAAACTTTTATCTATGATTTCATTATATATTTTGCTTCAGCAAAATGAGGGTCTGCAATAGCATAGGAAGAGTGGCTCAGCTCTTGTGTAGTAGGAGGAGTGTGATACACAGAGTCCTTCTTGTTCTTATCCATACAAGAACAAAAATCAAAATTGCATTGGCGATCTCCTTCCTTTTTTTTCCTGAAAAACTGAGGCTTTGCTTGTAATTTCTACTGCTTTATTGATGTGAGCAGGTTCTTTGGGCCTTCTTATAAGAGGCATTTGAAGACAGATTCTGCAAAATTGTTGCACCATATGGTGAATTAACAACTGTGAAATTAGCTGGGTTCATGTGTCATTTACGTCAGAAGCTAAATGGAAACAAAAAAGAGCATGCAGTGCATGGATCTTATGAGAATGTCTGTAGGTATCTTTGGTTTTGGAAGTTCTTATTCCAGCTTTCATTGTTCCTGTTTATTTCACACTGAGCTTATTAAAAGCTCTATTATACCTTCCAAGTCAGAATGATCTTCATGTAAAAGGACACTGTATATTTTTTGAATGTGGAAAAAGGTGAAAATATTTAAATATACATCATTGAAGATTGAGATAGAAAAGTACTTCTTCCTCTCCAACACTCTTGACAAACATATGCCATAATAAAAATAACTACACCAGATTTTCTGTTTTGTTTGTTTGTTTTTAAATTCTGGGACAAAGAACATGGGAACTATGGATATTCAGGAAACATCTAAATGGGCATGTGATTGAAGTTTGGGGGTTATGGTGAAAAGTTTAATTCTAAAGGTATCTTAAGTCTTAATTCATTTTATAAGGCACTACCGAGACAAAATACACTTCTAGGCCTACAGAACTGAAGCAAATGGTTTACCTTAGCACTATAAAAGCAGGCATTTCCTTTCTTTTTTTTCTCTTTTTTCTATTGCCTTGTATAACATGTGGTTGACTGTGTTACAAAACCAGATTAATTTGTAGTAAAACATTTGCAAGAGTCTGACCATCACCTTCCTGGGAAAAAGGTTGATTTCCAAACACTTTTTTCTTGGGAACATAGGCTGCAAATCCCCAATAATTTTGCCTAGCTTTTTAAGTAACTAGTTTAAATGGCTACTAAATTCTTAGATAGCCGGTTTTTATAATGAGACATTTTGAATGCAGTACTGAATTCAAGGACATAAACTTCATCTAGATCTTTCAAATAGAAGATATATATATATTCTGTTCCAAGAATATGTAAACTCACCTTTAATTTTGCTCCTGCATCGGTATCATGTCAAGCCAGTTTTTCATTTTATATTGTAAAAAATAAGCACAAGAGTAAATTGTATGAGTTTTTACATGAACATAATCCAGGAAAAGCCATCTCTTACTGGTGAGATTACTAGTGGCCAGAAAATGGGCAGATAAGTCAATATTCTCTGATTTGTTGTTTAAAATTAAATGTAAACATAATTTGTAAGATTTTCCCAAAAGTTTCCAGCATAATTGTTTCACATTTAAAGAAGCAATGCACAAAACTTAAATGGGTTTTTACTCTCTGCATGCCAGCTGTGTGAGCAATTTGTCTCAGGTGTCTTAGATTTCTGATATGTCCTGGACAAATGGAGGCTGGTGGAAGAAATATTTTTACTTATTTTCAAATTTGCCTTCAGATTTGCCTTTTAAAAAGTAGTACTTCACTTACATGGCATTTAAGCAAAACATTTTTTTCACTAACAAATTTTATTGCTTAAGCATGCATTGCTGCATTGAATACTTTGTAGAGAATGAACTGTAGTCCTGACTGAAGCTTGTGGTATCGAGGTACAAAGAAACAATAAACAGTTAAAAAAAAAATCACAGTGAGAACAGTGAACTTCGTGTTTAATTTCGTGTTTTGACATATCCCATCCTTCATTAATAATCTTTAAACTGTTTTGTTTGTTTTTTTTTTTTGTTTGTTTTTTCTATTGTGATAGCTGCAGGATCCCTAAAGGCTGTTGGAGAACGGATTGCAGAGAGCAAGGCCATAGCTCCCTGCAGGAGCTGGTCGGCCATAGCTCCCTGCAGAAGTCCGCCACAGCCACCTGAGATAAACAGAGGAAAAAACCCAGGGTACAGTTATACTAATAAGGAAGGAGATTCAAGGCTCAGTGATGCTAACAGGGACTGTTGTGGGAACAAAGAGATAAATTGGGGCACATTATGACCTTGGGGATGAGAGTAAAGAGCTCTGAGAGGGAAACAGGTTCAAAGCAAGAAAAATGTTTATGCATACCAGAAATGCTACAAGGGGCTGGGATATCACAATGTGACCTTTTAGATGTACCCAATGGCTGAGATATTATAATGTAGCTTTTTTTTATATATCCAATAGAGTTGCAAGTAGTGTATTGTAGAGTGCTTATATAAGGTGTGATTTCTTTCAATAAAGTTGAAGCTTGCTCTATCGTTCATATTGAATTGGCTGCTTGCTTCCTCCGCCCGCTGCAAAAGGCTTCCATTTTTATCTTGAAAAACTTTTTCAGATTATGTCAGCTGACTAAAATTTGGATTTCATAAATAAACGTAGTGAAATATGAAGATCCTGAGCAACATTTATTTCAGAAGTCATGAGTACAAAACATTGTCCAGGGAAACTGTATATTGCAGTTGATGTAGACCTTTAATGTTTGTTTTCTTATTAGTGGTAACAATTGCAAAGCTAATCTCTGTATAAATCATGGCAAGTTGATTAATTCCATAGCTGAAAATGCTATTATCTGAAGTTCCCAAGTGTTATGCTTTCACCTGAATAGGGATTAGCCTAGCAATGAAGTTAGAAAGTAAACTATTTTTTCTACATGGTTGGTTGTGTGTGGATGAAATTATATTTTATGTCCAAGATGTAGCTTTAAATTTTATCTTGCATTTAGATAGATAGACAGACAGATAGTATTTATCATACAGTCAGTTTTTATAATGTTTGTTATAAAAATATATAAGCCTTATAATGCTAAAATTTATAAAATCTTTACATTCATAAAATATTTGAGTTTTGTATTGGCTACCCTTAAATTTTTCCGCACATATGCTGTAAGTAATTATATTTAAAGATCTTTTACTCCTCATTTAGGGGGAAAAAAAAAAAAAAAAAAAAAAAAAGGCTGTGATTTGAAGGATATCATTAATGTGAATAACAAAATTTCCAGACAGCTTGTGGAAATTAATGATCATGAATATATAGCAACCTAGAAGTAGTTAATAAAGACTGCATGTCAGAGTCCTCTTTTCTAGGCAGATTCGCAGACTCTTCAGCTAGTTTTTTGGCTGTATTGTGTACATCTCTCTCAGGGACTAAGGCTTCCCCTGTATTCAATATTACCTGAATTTTAATCTTGCACAGAGACTATTAGTACTAAGACCGTTAAAGAATTAGTGGATACCATTGAAATATTAAAAAAAAAAAAAAAAAAGAAACCCACAAAAAAAAACCCCACAACAAAACAACAAAAACCAGGTACTTTAAAAGCAACTATTGAAATAATATTGATACTTTTTTGTAGCATGATAATGCCCAAATGCTTACATCATGAATAAAAGTTCATTGTGGGTGCTGTACACTTGCAAATAACACAGGGTTTTCACCCCAAAGAAGTGAACTCATCCTCCAGCAAAAATATGTATTAGAATTTTACAGGTTGTACAGGAGTATACTCGATTTTTGCTGATTTATCAAATACTGTGGTATTTGTTTTCTTCTCCACAATGCTGAGAAAAACACATTAATTGTAAGTAGTCATCTTATAACATGCCAGAAATACAGGTGTTTTCAGCTCACAAACTACGTGTCCACTGGTATTACCAGGAATCATGTCAGAAGTTGAAAAATAATTTCCTTTAAATGTTATCAATATTCCAGATTAAATGCCAAATAAAATCATAATCTCATAAATCATTTTAATGAATAATATTCTGTTATAACTTACTCTGAGCAATATTTTCCATCCCCATAGAGTTGTGCAGGGCCACAGTGCTTATGACCAACCATAGGAAAATTAACGTGGGAATTTAGAGAGGCCATTCTGCAGGTGTTTGGTTTTCCTGCAGAAGGTGTGCAGCTGGTTGCTGGAACAAGCAAGAAGTCCTGTTCAGACTGGTTTCTTTACTAGACTTACAGTGTCACTGGACTGCAGCAGTCCCTCACCCTTGACATAACCTTATCACATTTCTTTATTATACCATGGTCAAACTACTTCAAAAATATGTTGCTAAAAAAGCTTAGCCATTACCCCCAGCTTGTGCAGAATACAGTAGGTGGTTACTATGAAGTTTGGGTGGAGGTTTTTAGATCCTTCCCGCTGCTTTACTGTGCATAAACTGCTTGTGGGCGTTTTGATGGAGTTCAAGGCTTTAGTCTAAAAGTTTAAAGCTTTTAATAGAGTGGGTCACACTCTCTGGCTGGAATACTGATCTTTAGGGATCTTTCATCTTGCTGTCAGAAATCTGAGGGAAAATGTTAGTTGTTGTGAGGGGTAGAAAGAGAGCTTCAGTTTGGCTTACATCTTTGTGGCTGTGCTGTCAGATCTGTGAAGAGTCTTCCTTTAAAGAGGAAGAAGTAGTATGGTCCTGGGCTCTTGAGAAAGGCATAAAGACTTCATTTACCTTTACCTTTACCTTTAGATATTGGGGAGACGCCTCTGATTCCTCTTGACTCTTTTTCCCTGAAGGTTAAAGGTTTAAATAGAAAGAGTTTAGCACAGATATAGTCACATGTCTGTACTTCCTGAGCATGTATGACAGCTCATCTTCATGCAACTGAGACCTTAGTTGCTTTCAAAACCAGAAGATCCATATCATAGGAAGAAAATTGTTCCTAAATCCTTTAAGTGGTCCTACATCCACACTGACTATGTCTGGTACTTCCATACTTTCACAGGAGGTGGTGAACTGAGCTGCTCCATTTCTCTGACTCCTAGCATGTGTTTTGATATGAGTCAAAGTTTGTTTTAGGCTAAGAAACCAAGGTAGTAACCAAATTTGCTTTTCTGTTTAGAGGACCTGGTTTTAGAATAATTCTGTCTTAACTGTAAAAGACAGCTTTGCAATACATTAGAGTTCCAAGATCATGCAATTCATAGAGCTGTAACTTTGATAAGACCCTGAAGGATATGAAGATGATAGTTTTTCTATTTCAAAACTTAATATGTGGAGGACTTTGTAATTTAAAAAGTCCATCTTTTGGCAAAAATGACGAGTGGCTTGATATGTGACATCTCCAGAGATCTAGTTTGTATATGTTTCCATAAATATTATGATGAAGGATAATTTAGATGGTCAGTTAACTAATTCCCATTTTAAAAGATGGCTTCACCTTAGAAAAACAAAATTTAAAAATTACAAATACAGAAGTTTTGTGCAAATCTGTTGTCTTCAGCTCTTCAAAGGCAAAAATAAGATTTAAAAATATCTCCTTCTCTGCTATTTAAAAACAGATCAATTAGTTCACTTAGTCATGCAGTTTTCTCCTTTCTAGAAATATGAGATGAATTCCAATTGCATCAATATTTTTAGTAAATGTTTCAAAGAGAGAGGGTAGTGAGACGTCACTGGTGTGACTGACTAGTTGATTAAAAAAAAAAAAAAAAGCATATCACCTGAAAATCCACTTCTTTTCAAGATATAAATAGAATTCTAAATATTTTATCTGGGTGTGTTAACCTATAATCCATTTAATATCAGCATAGTTGGAAATTCCTTAAGGTTTCCTTTCATACACCTTTTCAGCCTGTCAAAGTTTGGGTAGAATTCTATTTTTTTATGTCTTCTGTTCTGTTGGTTGGGGTTTTTTTGTGTTTGTTTTTGTTGTTTTTGTTTGGTTGGTTTTGGTTTTATTGTTTGTATTTCTGTTAAAAGTCTGGAGAGAGTGTTTCTCTGTGAATTCACTCAGAGGGCTAACAACATGCATAAGCTAGACATTGAAGGCTAGCTAGCAATTTGACCAGGTTTCAGTGATTTCAGTCAAATACCCAGAATTTTCTAAATTCTAAATGACTTAAGCATGACTGATTGGAATTCTTACTGTAATGTTCCACCGATCTTGTAGTTTCAAGCACCAGGGACAAAATAATTCCTATTGCAAAATGGTGAAATCATGATGACCATTCATAGCATGTCAACTTGAAGACTTGGCACTGAATTGCAGTTCAGAAATACTGAATTCAGCATTTAAGAGAAGCAAAATTCTTCTAAACCTGTTTTTATGAAACCAGTGTGAAACACAACACTCAGGAACTGCATACTGTATAGATGTATTTTTGTGGAAACAGTTGTTATGATAACAATGATTTTTTTTTTTTTTTTCATTATAAACAGAATAAATAGAGAATAAAAGCTTTGCATGTCAGGTTACACCCACTTTGGTTCTTTATATAAAATACCATTAATTTTTGTATGGTGCTAATAATGTTAATTAATAGGGCAGTGAGAGAGGAATTTTGAAATTATGCAATGCTTGTAATCTGAATTCTCAGTATCCAGTAAGCATTTAAAGTTTGTATGCTGTTTAGATAAAATTTTGTTGCACTTCTATAAGTCAAGAGTCACCATTAACAATTTGTTTATGGTTATTGCACATCACAAATTATTTATAGATTTAAAAAAAAAAAAAATCTTACCTTTTCCCCTTCCTTCTAATAAAACCTTTTTATTTACAAATGATAATTCAATTATAACTCAAACCTCTCTATTCTGCATAAAAATTCATTTTAGCCCTGGACAACATGAGAGGATTACAGATGAGAACATTGTATAATAAACCAGGATATAGGAATTATTTATGCAAATGAGTTTTTTATTTCAATGAGTATAATGTGTTTATGTTCTGAGTGGCTTTAAAATCAAATTTATTTCTGTGGGTATGAGGACATAAATGAAAGTTTACAAGAAGACGACCTGTATTCTCTTGCCTGCAGTAATAAGATTCTGTGAGTTTTGAATAAATGGAAAGTGAGCTGAAGAAAGAGTGAGATTAGTTTACATCTCTTAACTAAGCACTCTGTGAAGTGTGAAAGACGCATTGCATACAATCTTAATGTTTAGCATAGAGCCTAACATTAATACTATTTACCCATGTACTTAAATGTGTAGGCACAGATGATGAAAGCAGTCATCTTAGAAATAATGTTAGTTTATCTTGTTTAATTAATAGTACAAAACCACTCCTAATCTTTCATAATATACTTATGATTTGGGAAATTTTATTTGGTGAAGTATTATTCAGATAACTGTTAAACAATCTGTAAATGATTAAGCCAGTTATTCATTCTGTTACATGGCCAACATTTTAAAAGACTGTTTTCTCATTTTATAAGAAAATAAAAAATTGGAAGCTGAAAAAAAGAGTGGACCATACAGGCTTATTTTCTTTATCCAAGGTAGTCTTAAGAACTATTTGATCAGTTATTGTCTTGGATTTCTGATAGAAAAGCATAGGAAACAATGACTAGAAACTAAAATTAGTTAACTTCCCTATAAAAATTAGATGAAAACTTCAAGGGTGAATGAACAGCAATAACTTCTAAGGGTATTTGAACAACTGACTTAAGGTTAGAGTGGTCTCATAGTTTTTTGACTGATTGAATATTATTGTGTACTTGAACTGTAATAGATTTGCTACAAGAATTGATAGCAGTATAAATTATATGATATATGATCCTGATGGTCTGTTCCAGCATTAAAATCTGAGACAGTAATTATCTGAAGCTGTAGTGACCCTATTTTTTCTGTCATGGTATCTGTTGCAAGACAGATCAGTTTGAAGAGATTTTTTTTTTTTTTTTTTTTTTTTTTTTTTCTTTCTGTGATAATTTTCATTTTGGATGTGATATATTTTTCATTCTGTGATATTTTTTTTTTCATTTTGGAGAGTTCTGGCTCTCCAGAACTGACTAGAACATGAAATGTATGTTGTCAAGATCTAAGCCAGTTTTAGTGAAGGAAGCACTGAGAATGAACACTGAATATGGAGATAATATTTATCTTGGATTTCTGGAAGACTCAGAAAGCCCTCATGATTAAATAGATTCAATATTTTGATGCAATTAGAGATGTTGCATTCAGATTAGAGCCAATCCTCAATAATAGACTAATTGACTAATTAATAGACTAATAGATTGGCAGAATAATAGACTAAAAATAATACCAGAACATAAGATCAAATACAGTGAGTGAAGGTATATTTCAATTTAATCATCATTGTATTGGGCATAATGAAGTATTACTTACATAGCAATATAAGGTACCAGAGTGATCAGTTCTGTGTACCTAGTTTTGAAGTTGGATGCCTGCTAGTCCTGCACAACTGGCTTCATTGCAGTCCTGCATACACCTTGAAGTTCTTTCTGTCTGTGCTATCAATCTTGGCAGGTACAAATGATTGTAAACATGCCTCTATACACTGTCAGGTTATGCCCTAAACCTGGTTCTACCCAGCTGTCACGTTTATGTTAGTGTAAGAACCATAAAATTATGATCTGTCATTTGTGTTCATACTCTTGAGGCTTTAGTACCTTCCTGTACCTGCACTTTCAAGGCCTCTCTTTTCATGTTGTGCTTGTACTCCTGGTGTCCCCTGCAACAATCCTATTTTTTTAAAAACCGCCTTCAAGATGTCTCTTTGTAATAAAGCTAATTTTTAATTAATACAACTCAGTGACATGTACGTCTTGAACAGTTTACTCCACAAAATAGTCATCAAGAATATACTATATGCCATATAGGCTAATATCTCAATCATAATATATTACAAATATCATCCTTTTATTACTATTTATTATTTACATCAATATAACTGCTTTATTATAAAAATTGCTTACAGTACACATAACCATGTCATACACTTCCATGAACCAATTTACCAAGCTATCTTACAGAGAAACCATTTCAAAATTTCACTCCTTTAAAAGTTAAAAAATTTACTTTCTGATATAAATTTGCTCAGTTAGTGTCAATCTTTTGTTCTGATCATTATCATTATCATAACTTTGTCTTTTTTCTTTGCTTCCCGTATCAGTTTGAATATTCTAATTAAAAATTATAATGCTCTAAGAAAGGCTTTGGATAACTTGCAAGGGCCAATTGATTTATCAAGTGGCAGAAGATATTTTTTTCTGGGACTGAAGTAATGAAAGAATAACATGGCACAATGGTGGGTTTTTTGATTAAGAATACAGAAAAAATATTAATTATTTTGAGATATTAATTATGCATGATAATGTTTGACTGCATATGGTAATTCAATGATGTTATTTTTCACAAAAATTTTGTTGGTGATTTTGTACAGTGTAGAGGTTGAATATGATACAGTAATTATTTAAACCCCAATCAAGTTTAAAGGAACAGAATAATAAACCTCTTAACAAAAAAACACCGAACTTAAACACACCATTAAAACTGACAGATATTTACAGGAAATTTATATACAATTGCATAGAACATCTGACATTGATCTAGTGTTAGGGTACATCAGTATACACTCTTCCTATAACCTTGATCGTATTCTTACTAATTTAGAAAAATATATGCAAAGTTGAAAGCTTGAGACTTGCAAGTAGAGACATCTTAAAGCTTCAAAAATATGCAAAATTTGAGTAGTATTTATTTTGTAATTTTGATACAGTGTTTTTCAGGTAGAAGATATCATATAACCAGTATCCACTGGAGATTTTAAAGTAAAAATACATAATTTATTCTTCAATATTTTATTTTGCAGGCCATGATATTATTTTGAAAGCTACATAACAAACATACTCATATAGATTTAAAACCCATAAGGGTTTGTATGATAATCTGATGATAATGTAAAGCAGCGTTGTAAGGATAACATAAGATGACATTTAACTGAAAAAATATCTGCATGATACTTACAGAAAAGAAAAAAAACAAAACAAAACAAAACAAACACTAATGAAAATAAACTGTTTTACAAGGAACTTGATTTGATATTTAGAAGACCTGACAAAAGCTGATATCTGACTTTTCTGAATATATTTTAAAAAAATCATGGATAACAATTTAGAAACTGACAAACTGTTTTTGTGATTGAAGTAACTTTTTTTGAAGAAAAGATAGAGAAGAATTTATCTAGTCACCATAATTTTTTCATGATATATATCCAAATATATGTAACATTAACATAGGATTCATGCTTTGATTTCATGATTTATTTAAAGTGAACAATGTGTGGGTTATTCTCAAAGGAATAAGTAGTTCTCTTCCTCTCAGCCCTGATCAGGTTCGGGATCCCCATACACCGTGCCAGCACCACCACTCATACGGGAAGCTGGACAAGGAAACTGGTCTGTCTGAAAGCTAATGAACCAGAGGACAAATCTCAGGGACAAACTACCTGTTCAGGCAGCAGGCCACATTTACATTGGTTTTAAGTTGCTGGGATGTTGCAGGCACAGCTGTAATTGTTGTCAGGCAATGATTTATGCGATTGTCTATGTACTTTTGCAAATAAAGAATATGCTTATAAAGAATATGCTTATACCTGGAAATCACCAAATGTGCAAAATACTGCAGTAAATTTATTTTCAATCTGTTTTTTTCAAAATGCTAAACTTTCTTGCTGGTACAGAAATTGCCCGAACTAGCAGTACTTATACAAGAAGGTCAATAATTCAATATTACCTGAAACAAATTTTCTACGATTAAGCATTTTATTTTTTTTTTTGTTACTAAAGGTTCTTTTTCATATAAGTAGTACACTTCATTTTGCAAAGAGGGGAATAATTTCTGATTAGTTTTTACTTTTAGCAATTCATTCAGTGGTCACAAGCACATTTATTTACAAAGGTAAAGAAAAAAACAGTGACACTTTGCAAGCAATGTTGCATTGTTCTTAAAAGCTAACACAATTAAATTAAAGTTATAGTTGATCATAAGTAGTTACTAGACACATAAAGATTAAGGAAAGTGATGCCCAGATTCTGAGACCTACAGAGCATTGCTGTACGGAAAGGCAGGTGTATCTGTGCATTGCATGGGCAACTAGACTGTGAATGACCCTTGTGTTCAGATGTCAAACAGCTATCAGTAAAAATGTCCATATTGGTCATATTCAGAGTAATGAATGGCTCCTTTTCTGTTTACTTCGGTAGCAGGACTCCTCCACGATTTGCAGTGGAACATATATATAGCTAAAAAACAAAAAACAAACAAACAAACAAACAAAAAAATCCACCACATAATTTAAAGTCTATCACTAGAATTTAATCTCTGAAATTTGTGACAAATAATAAATGAGGCGTCTCTACTCACAATTGTTAACTTTTTTTTTTTTTTTTTTTTTTTTTTTTTTTTAAATACTAAGTTACAGAATATTCAGGAATTAGGTTGCTTTTCAATAACACCTTTGGTAATAAGAAACTGGTGCTAAACTTTGGATTTTCATCCTTTAAAACCATTGACTTGCACTTACCGTATGAAAAGAGCAATTGATTCCCATTTAGCTGTAATGAATTTATGCCTAGGTTGTATTGAATGAAGTGAGTGATGTGGAGTATAGTGAATCACACCTCTGATGCTCACTCCATCTTGTTTGACACATGGAGGAATGTAAACTCCTTGGAAATAGAATTCCCATGTTTCTCTTCAGTCAATTCATGCAAATATTGCCTAGCAGAGTCAGTAAGGGATGATTTTAAGCAGAAGCAGGTGTGGATGATCAATCATAAAGCTACTCTAATGAATTAAATTACGCTAGTGATACTTTCTTAATGTTCCAGACAGTAGTGCCTGGTACTCACCAGCCCATGGGCAATAATACAGAGCAAGTAACATGATCTCAGTTGATGTCAGTTATTGCTTTCCTATTCCCCCTATCAGCAAAAGATTTTAGAGCAATAGATTGGGACATTGAAATACATTTGAAGAGGTCAAGAAGTGTTACTGGAAGTCTTCTGGGAAAGATTTTCTACTCTTATTAAAGATAAGACATGTAAACCAATGCCTATCTCAAAGTATTTTTCTTTCTTTTTCATTCAAAAAAGTGCTTTAAAAAGGCCTGAAAGAAATTTTAACTTCTGTCATGTTACTGTCATAGTTTCTGTTACAGTGTTGTACTTGCATGACACCAATGCTTCAAATGTGATGTGGATCTAAGTTTGAATTAGTTAGATTTTATCACCAGTTAAACCTTGGATATGGGCAACTGCGTAGGAATATTACCTTATGGTATTTTTTCGCTCTCCCCCTTTTTTTTTTTTTTTTTTTTTTTTAAAAAATTGGGGAGGGGAGAGGGCAGAATTATGTATCTGGATTTTTGCTTTGGAGGCTTCTTTCTTCCTTGGTTGTTTGGGGCTTTTTATTGGGTTTTGGGTTGTTTTGGTTTGGTTGGTTGGTTGGTTTGTTTGCTTGCTTGTTTTTTAACATATGCAGCTCTGAACAATTTGCTGGGTTTGGTTGTGAGGTTTTTTGCTAGACTTCTCATGAAAGACACTAACAATCCAGTACAGAAAGATTTTCCTATCTTGTTTTCTGAGGTATTTCTGTGAATGTTTTGGTTTGTTTCAGTTAAATTCTATTTTGTTAATGAACCAGTCAATTTTATGTTATATTTCTGCATGTCTATGTTAAGGAAAATTCTCCGTCCATGAACTCTAATTTTAAATTTTACGTAAAAATATGTTTCAGTATTCTTAATCTATGCTATATGAGGTAATATCTGTGTGATATAAGAATGTTTTCATATTGGAATTTCTCAGATGCCTGGATACACTGACATACAAACACTTCTTGTAGTAAACATGTCCAAAGAAGAGCAAGGAAGCTGGTGAAGGGTCTAGAGCATGAGTCGTGGCTGAGGGAACTCTTGTTGTTTAGCCTGGAGAAAAGGGGGCTGAGGGGAGACCTTATCAATCTCTACAATTCCCTGAAAAGAGGCTGTAGCGAGTTGAGTGTCAGTCTTTTCTCCAAACTAACAAGTGATAGTATGAGAGGAAATGGCCTCAAGTTGTGCCAGGGGAGGTTTGGATTGGATATTAGGAAAAATTTCTTCACTGAAGGGGATGTCAAGCATTAGAACAGGCTGCCCAGGGAAGTGCTTGAGTCACCATCCCTGAAGGTATTTAAAAGACTTGTAGATGAGGTTCTTAGGGACATGGTTTAGTGGTGGAGTTGGCAGTGTTAGGTTAATGGTTGGACTTGATCTTAATGTTCTTTTCCAACCTAAATGACTCTATGATACTCAGTTGCCACAATATTCGTATTTCAGTAGGAAATATAAACTGTTGTCTGTCAAACTATATAATGACCTCACATCAAAGTTACATACCTGTTTTACATGAGTAATAGTTTTTTTGAAGATCTACATATACCTTCAGGAGGAATCATAATGATACTCTGAGATTGGCACACTATGCAACTGTTAGTTTTTTAATGACAAGTTTAAAACAAACTACAAAATTTTCCAGAATATTTAGTTTTTATGAAAATCTTTTTTTTCTCTATGTTTAAAATCCTAAGGTAAAAGATATAAAAATTATCTTCTCTTTTACAATACATTGTTAAGGATTTGCTTCATGCAGCTGCTTCTGTGTAGGAACATTGATTAAAAATATAGTTTCTGCAGGATATAATTAAGAAAACTGTGTTCTCAATCGTAGTTTAATTTTTTGCATATACAGTAGATCACCTCTGAGGACAAAGGACAGTTGAGGCTTTGTTGCTTTTTCCATTCCGAAGTTGTTAAAAATTAGTATCTTTCATTAAATGCTGCTGGAGTGGCAACTGCTCAGAATACCTGCAGTATTCAAAGATGTTCTGCTTAAAAAATTCCATGGTTTTATATACCGATATTTTTCTGTGACATTCTCCAAAATTGTAGTCTACTTCAGATCCATAATCCTTCACCACTTGCTTTTCTATGCTCATGGCTCTCAAATTCTATGGAATTATTTCTGAGAAATGTGTTGGATTTTCCCATTTTCAGGTGTATACTGTACTCTTACAGAATTCCTTGTGCTCCTTAGTATCAATAATCCATTGCTTTGATAAATATATGTCATATTTTGACTTGGTTCTTATTTTTGAAAAGTTATGTTCTCAGCAATGTCCTCTGTAGATTCACTATATTAAAGAGAAAGAGAGAAAATGTACATGATGGAAGGAACAAGTGTTTCTAATTCACCTGTAGTGTATATGTTTTGTTTTAAAAGGCATCGCTAGAGGAAGAAAGGGAAGGTTGTCAATTTGATCCTCTGGAAAGTGTTGGGGGAGTAGTTTCAAATGTTCACTTCCCAAGGAAACAGTGTGGGTTTGGGCAGGAAGACCTGTCAGGGATTTTTCTTTTTTACTGTGGAAGAGTGATTTGTACCCAAGCTTGATCAGAGTTTGCAGTTAGCCTGACAACTTCAACTGTTAGGTACTTAGGCATCCAAAGGCACTAGAACTTTGCTTCACACATGCTCAATGTAGTTGTCTTTTGGAAGCAGTCAATGAAAAGAAATTGCCTTCTAGACCACAGAGAAGACATCTTGGCTCTAACTTTTGCTTTTCAGGGACCATACCAGTACTTAACCAAGCATTTACAGGATATAGATTGAAAAATACAGGGAATTCCTGGTGAAGACAATCCAAAAGAACAAGAATCTCTTTGAACGTGAATATGTCAATGGAGAAACCCACTATTCCAAACTCTGCAAAACCAGATCATATTATCTCTTCAGTTTTCTTCCAATGAGATTTGCAAAAAAAATTTAGGTTGCAAGAACATTCCAGGGTCATTCCTCCAACATGCTGTACTGTTTTAGCTAGGATTTTTTTTTTTTTTTTTTTTTTTTTCATAGTAGCTAGTGTGGGACTATGTTTTGGATTTGTGATGAAAACAGTGCTGATAATACAGGGATGTTTTAGTTATCGCTGAGCAGTGCTTACAGTGTCAAGGCCTTTTCTGCCTCTCACACCACCCTGCCAGTGAGTAGGCTGGTAGGGTATTGGCAGAAGCTGGGAGGGGACACTGCCAGGACAGCTGACCCCAACTGACAAAAGAGATATCCCAGATCATATGGCATCAAGCTCAGCATATAAAGCTGGGGGAAGAAGAAGGAAGGAAGAGATGTTCAGAGTGATAGTGCTTGTCTTCCCAAGTAGCCATTATATGTGATGGAACCCTGCTTTCCTGGAGATGACTGAGCACCTGCCTGCCAATGGAAAGCAGTGAATGAATTTCTTGTTTTGCTTTGCTTGCATGTGAGGATTTGCTTTACCTCTTAAAGTCTTTATCTTGAACACCTCCAAGGTTGGAAATTTCATAATGAAAGGGCTCAAAACAAATGAATTTCTGATTAAGATTAAGCAGTGATGCATGAAAGTTTTGCTTGTGTTTGTTTTCCAAGAACTCCTCAACTGTATCCCCTAGGTCTCTTTGTTGGTCTAGACAAAAGTAAAATGCGCCCTATATAACTCACTGATGGCAGACTCAAAGCCCTCAGTGGGCACTTGGGCAAACCAAGATGAGGGGGAACTCAAACAAAAGGACACTTGTGGGGAGGATGATCTTGCTGATTTAGGAAGAAGACATTTGGACTTCACAGCACATCTCTGGAAAGAAGGTCAACTAGTGACCACCTTGAAGAAGACCACTTACTTCTTCCCTCAATCACTGAAGACCCTCACTCTATTTTTAGTACACATGCTTGGATCATGTAAATGAATCCCAGGAACTCATTATCATAAGACACCCCTTTCCAGGAAATCTAATGAATATGTATGATTTTGTGTGAATGTAAACTGATGTCCCTTGCTATTTCAGGGGAGCCCTTATGGTAGAGAATGCCCAGGGTAACCCCAGCACTGCTAATAAAGAATACCTGCTTAACAGTTATATTGGGTTCTGACTGTTGAGTGGATTTCTTTGTTTCAATGCTGAACATCTGTTACAGTGTTTGCAACAATTGATGGATACCGGCATGAATCAATTCCGAGTGGTCAGAGAGATTCATGCAAACATCTTTCAGTATTTGATCACCCTCACAGTAAATTTATTTTTTCCCTTGTATCTGATCAAAATTGCACATGTTCTAATCTGTAGGTGTTGCCTCTCATCCTACTACTCTGCACCTTTGAGAAGAGTCTGGCTCCATTTCCCCATATCCTCTGTAGACAACAAAAAGACTGCCCTAAGCCTTCTCTTCTCCAGGCTGAACTGTCTCAGGTCTCCCAGCTTATCTATGGGTTGCCTGTGCTCCAGCCCCCTGACCATCTTGGAAGACTGTCGTGGACTCACTACAGTATGTCAGTAACTTCTGCGTGATAGCAAGTCCTGAAGTGGACACAGTATTTCAGATGTGGTCTCACAAGGCCAGATGATTATATTTGACCTTCTGACTACACTTTTACTAAAACACCCTTGGGTATGGTTGGCCTTTTTACTGGGTCTGGCTGAGTTGAAATTAATTTTCCATGTAGCAGCCCTCATAGTGCTGGGCTTTGTATCGGTAGCTAGAAAGGCATTGATAACACATCAGTGTTTTGGCTACTGCTGAGCACTCCTGGTACAGCATCAAGGCTCTCTCCAACATTCTCTCTTCACCAGTAGGCTGAGGGTGGACAAGGTCTTGGGAGAGGACATAGCTGGGACAGCTTAGCCAAACTGACCACAGGGTATTCCATACCATATGACATCTGCTCAGCAATAAAACCAAGAGAAAGAAGGACAAGATGGTGGTATTTGTTATTACGACATTTGTCTTCTGGAGCAACTGCTACACGTACTGAAGCCTGACTTCCCTGGAAGTGACTGGACATCTCCTGCTGATGGGAAGTAGAGAATAAATCTTTTGTTTTCCTTTGCTTCTGCACATGGCCTTTGCTTTTGCTTTATTAAACTGCTTTTATCTTGACCCATGAGGTTTTTTTATCTTATTTTTCCCATGCCTTGTCCTGCTGAGGAGGAGAATGAAAGAGCGGCATAGTGGGCACCTGGCATCCAGCTAAGGTTAACCCACTGCAGCCTTCCTCACTGCAAGGCCACATGGCTAACTCAGGTTTATCTCTATTGTCCAGAACAGCCCCCAGATCCTTTCCTAAAGAGCTGCTTCCAAGACAGCCAGTTCCAGAATCTATGGCATGGGTTATTTTTTCCAAAATTTGCATTTGCTTTTGTTGGAGTTGATGGTGTTTGTGACAGCCATTTCTCCAGCTCCAGCATATTCAGGTCTCTCTGAATAGCATCTCTCAAGCATATTGACCTCCTCCAAACTTGGTGTTGTCCACAAGCTGAAAGTGTACTCCATTCCATTATTCCAGGCTGTGAATCATAAATTGGTTCCACTATTGATCCCTGGGGGTAGGATTGATACCACAATCTGTTTAATGGTCTATGAAATCTGGGATTATGGTCCTAGTTTACTCCTCTGCCTCTGGTGTTTTGCTGTCCATTATTGGATTATTTTAGTTTAATGAGTTCTCTTTGAAAAGTTTTACTCTTGTCATCTTATAATAAAAACCTTGATAGAAAATTCTAGGTCCTAAGGGTCCAGAATATCCCAAATGTACTCACTGCTTCCTGGAAAGACAATTGAGAATGTGAAAGACTCTACTTGTAAAAACCTGAATGCTTCAACAGTCTGGGGAACTAGTGTCAATGTAGGCTAACATCCTGCAGTCTTCTGAGGCTGTGTAGGCTCTAGTCCTTCTGGAGAGCTTTCTGGTGGTTCCCATGAACAAATCTAGTGTTGTGTTCAGCAGCTTCTTACATACAAGTATTTTGGACTCTGCAGTAATTTTTTGTTCAGTAATTCTGGCTTCCTAATCACTTGAGAGGAAATCTTTGTTTATCTATTGGTTTTATTTGTTAAAGTATTTTGAGGTTAGTCTGCTTTATGGTTGAAGCTAAAATAAGAGAACTCCACATAGTATCTCACCACAGTGGACATAAACAAGAGTTAGAGGTGGGTATGACTTTATACACATTGCAGTGGAAGATGCTGTCTTGCCTCAGGTAACCGATGGTGTGCTCAGGCTGTGTGCACACATATTCATAGACCATTTCAAAGAAAACCACTTAATGGTAATCAACCGTTTTATTTGCTGCTGATTACTTCAAGAGTGGAAGTACTATAAATACTTGTTATGTATAGAATAATTATTACAGAAGATAAAATAATTTTTTCCACTTCATCACACTTAGTCTTTTAACTGACCTTAAAATGAGGCTTTCTAAATCCTAATAGGGTCTGATTCATGTTTTGTTGATACCACTGGAGCTTTGTTGGGTGACTTTGGTCCTCCATATGGAAGTAATTCCTGAATAGAGTTCTGCAGTGGGGAAGCGTAATGGCATTTCAATCACTGTCAGAAGCTAGAGTGGTTAGTCCAATCATTGCATCACAGTAATTACATTGAGGATTGGGTTAATTTTTGATCACTCATTTATGCTTAGACATCATTTTAATGTACACACTGACACATTGATATGGACCATTTATGAGTGGTGATGGACTCTAGTGCCATTAAGTTTTAATGCATCATTAATTTTCTAGGCAGATGTAAAGCAAGGACTATGATATTCTGTTCTTCATTCCCAAGGTTGATTTAAAAGTCAGTGACCTCTCTCGATTGAGTGGTCATTAAAATAGTCTATACTACAATCATTTCAATCTTCAGAGCATATAAATATTAGGAATTTTAAAAAATAATGCAAATTTTGTCAAAGACTCCAGATTATTAATTTCAACATTAAAATAATGCATAGATTTATCTTCAAATGTACCCAAGAGAGCCCTTTAGATTCCCTTATCTCCTTTGTACAAGGTGAAATTCTATCAAAAATTATTACATAACAGTAAAAGTATTTCAGGCATTCATTCTAAAAAGATTTAGCATATTCAATTTTTAGGTACTTAAATCATGTCCCTCAGCTGGAAAGTTTTGTGGAGGCAGGAAAAAAAACAGTGCTTAACCATATATTAGAGAGGATAATAATGTCCCCAGAGGTTCAAGATCTAAGGAGGTACCATTGTGCAAAGCTGCTAGTGTAGCTTCTGTTTCCTGGACCATTCCTTGGCTGTGAGTACAGCTTCTATTCTGGGATTGATTGCACAGATGCTCACAGGCAGTGTTCACTAGAAAAACCCTCAGAACTACTTTATTGGGTTCATTGGCACAGGATTGACCTTCACATGGGGAATCTAATCCCTTGAACAGAGTTTCCAGGTGTTGTCCAGGGGACAATGGGAATCTCCACCTCTACCTCTGCAATGATATTTTCCATTGGATTAGCTGAGACTCACCAAGCTGTTGTTATTTTGATATGTGGGAACAGATTCTGATACCAATTTAAAATCACATGCATAGAGTCTTGCCAGTTCTTCAGTCTACAGCAGGAACTGCATAGTGTCTCCTAACTTGCCTTGTCTCTTTCATCAACATATCCTGGTAGGCAAATAGTGCCTCTCAGACGGTCTAAACACAGGATAAACTACCTGGGACAATTCCCTAAAACTGACTTAGATCCCTCACAAAGAGCTCCTGTACCCGTTATTCAGATGCTTTGCTGCAGAGCTGTTGTGGACTTGAGTTAATCACCTTCTTGTGAATCTGCCAGATGTCCAGTCAATCTCTTTGCTATAAATCATTCTCATCTTACACCAGTCCCTTGTTTCCTCTGTGCAGGGATTAACTACAGGGCTCCAGCATGAGGCAGGGATTGAGGTTTATGTGTGCAGACACAACCTTCACACCCTGGTACATCACAGTTATAATTTTAGTGCAAATTAAAAACTCCACAGGTTTTGCCACGCTGTGTGTCATAAAATCGACATTTTCTTCTTTTCTCTGTTTTCTCTAAATCATCGGGTAGGTTTGGTATGAACACATGATTTTTTGTTTAATTACTCCAGATGGATTTTTTTTTTTTTTACATTAAAATAGAAACAGGGGTTTTGTTGTTTGTTTGTTTTCTTTTAGTCAGTGTTGGAATAAAATACTGGTTTTTGTGTAGTTAGATGTGTGACTGAAAAAAAAAAAGAATGTAAGTATATCAGTGTGCTCGCTGTAGCTTCTCCTGGCACATGACATGCAAGTGAAAATAAATAGATTCTCTCTTTCCAGCCATGATAGAGGACCCCTTGGACACCTCCTTGGGTAGGTCATTATGCCTATGTGATCATTCAGTGAATGAAAACTAAAATAATTCTTAATGCTATTATGGTAACCCCCAGCAGGGTTTGCAAGCCTGTCCAGAAAACTTTAAGACCAAAAGAGAAACACAAATGCAGGGCAATATAGCATTACCAGGCCTGAGAATGCCTTATCTGTTATGTTTAGGACAATAGGTACATATTAGGATGGACACTGAGAAGTAAAGCTTCCCCTCCTCCATGCTGGAACTTTCTTCAATATAAATGTGAGGGAATGCCTTAGAGGAGCTGGATTGTAATATAAGTGGGGACTTTTCTTTTGAAGCGTGAGTGGTGGTTAAGTACATAGTATTTACAAAAATGTCCTTCCAAAGAGAAGAGCAAAAGGTAGTTCAGCTTTCACAGCTGGAGGAGCCATCCAAGATTCTTTCAGTGAGAAGAAATACATGCATAGTGATCTTTTTTTCTTCTCTACAGATATTTCATGACAACATTATTGTTATTTTGCAGACTAAATTAACAGAAAAATAAGAAGAAAACAGCATTTTCAGAAACTTAACAAAAGATCCTGCTTTCTTATCTTAATCACATTTACCAACCTAGTATCTGTTCTTTTCTTGAAATGCACCAGAATAATTTTCTTCCCACAAATACTATTGACTGTTGTCATCTAAAAGTTGAATGTATTTTTTTTTTTTTTTTTTTTTTTTTCTTTTTTCAGTTGTTATAAAATTTGAGTATGTCTTCTGAAATACATGTGGCTTTGGAACCAATATTGCCCTGAAGACTGCACTGTATTTTAGTAAGGGATGTGCAACATTGGCTTGTGTTAGGGATTGTGTCCCATGCAATTTCTGAATGTACTTAATAGTAAACATGTATAACAGTTCATCCTTTCTAAAATGACTGAACTGTGAGGAGGAAAGAGCAGCAGAAAGGGGCTTTTATTGACTGACCACAACCCCTCATTCCCCATCCCCCCTGCACGTCTTCAGGAGACAGGGAGGTAGAAGAGTTGGGAATAAAGGAGTGAAGTTGAGCCTGGGAAAGTGTGTGTATGGTGGAAGGTGTTGTTTTAATTTTGCTTTGTTTCTCATTACCCAAACATATTTTAGTTGGCAATTAAATTAATTTTCTCCAAGTTGAGTCTGTTTTGTCTGTAACTGTGATTGGTAAGTGATCTCCCTGTCTTTAGTATTTATTGCAATCTGTGAGCTTTTTCATCTTATTTTCTCTCCTGCCCTGTTGAGGAGAGGAAGCAAGAGAGCAGCTGGGTGAGCATCTGGGAGTCAGTTGAGGTAAACCCACCCCAGTATAACATCTTTATATGGATATATTGATACAATATATCAATATTGATATAGGAAAAAATACTGCTTTGAAATCAGCTTTGATAAAACATCAAATTTTATAGAATTATTGGTACAGGAGAAGGTGGGAGTATTATGGTGGAAGAATTAGAGGTGTATGAGAGTGATGTAAATGGAATTTATAATGGTGCCATCCTTCTTTGCAATACTGTTCAGCCTTTTATGAAAATAAAATGGCTCTGAATTACATTAGTTTTGAGATTACATGAAAGTTACCAGTCTAGGCAGGGAGATTTTGCCACAGTCTTCTCAGACTGGGCAAAAACTTCATTCCTTTAGGAGTGTTGTATAATTTCATTGACTGCAATAGCATTAGGTTTGATCAGTGTTCCCTAGTAGGAGCAACACTAGTTCCCATGGATTGCTATCATATCTTTACCTCAGTAGAGTATTTGTTGAACACATAGTAGACAAAAGTAGCTACCTATTCATAAATATTTACATGTCAGATGACTGACTTAAAAGCTCAAGTATAACAAGTTTGGGATGTTACTTTATCTATGGTATTTGGAATAGTTCTAGGATAAGGACCTACATTGTGATTGGACCATTTTCTGCATTTATGTAAACATACAGCTCGAGATGATTAATTCCTTTGACTAGGTTTGTTTGTAATGTTGTTGTTTCGGTAATTAGTGCATTAGGTAGATAGAATGTTATCTGGATGCATAACATGCATTCTAAACCAAACAAAACAAGATATTAAAATTTGTAGTAGCTATTAAATTTAGAATCAAAACCTCACAGATTGTTAAGGAGTTCATTAACAACGTTTATGAGTTGAACAAGTGGGTTAATGTAGATTCATTAACACAGCAGTTTTGTGCACTCAGGACCCAGCTTAGTGATGGTCAAAATGAATTTGGCATGACCATTGAGCCTTTCTCATTCATTGCATGTTTATATGGTAGAGCTTCTGTCTATAAATAGTGGTGGATGGAACTCTGGAGGCAATAGCTCAGTTTTGTTACTGGTGAGAAATCTTGAGACTTGTCCCTAAAAGGAGCTGAATTGTGTTAACTGTGACTGATTTTTAAATGAAGTAACCTCATTGTTAACTACGATATTCAAGAAAGAATATTCTTAACACAGAAAAAAGATACAAAGGAAAAATGCATTTATAGGTCACACAGTCAAAACCATGTACATAACCACTACTGATTCCTGGTGTTCAGTTCTGAAGCTCAGCTAGTGACTATTTACTAAAGGTTTACCAGTAAAGTAAACTCAAGTTTACTTTCTTAAAATATTCTTTAAAAAATTTTTAAAAAATCAAAACCTGTTTGCATTAACTGACGGTCTGTTCCAATGACTGTGTTCCCTGTGTAATGACAAATCCTATTGCAAGTAAGAAAACTGCTTAAACAAGATGTTTATATCATACTGCATATTACTGCACATTTTATCATTCATGCAGATTAAATATGAACATAAATTGATGATTTTTTTTTTCTTTCTTGTGCTTGACTGGAAATGAAAGGTTTTTTTTTTTTTTCTTTTTACTAACCTACCAATGATTTTTCAGAGTAAGGAGCTCTCTCTATGTCATTAGATTATGACTTCTTTTAAATATGTAAATTATACCAACTCATAAATATTAGCATATTTTTGGTGTTGAAGGATGTAAATACAGCATTATGTCGTTTGGAACTGGGGGATGAAAAAGGGAGGAAGAAGTAATAAGGTACATTTTTTTTTTTTTCAAGTTCAGAAGCTGAAAATAGATTACTGGAATTAAAGTACATGGATTTTTCATTGCATTTTCAGCTCACAAACATCCTTCAAAATTATGGTCAATGTTAACCACCCTGATTTTCTCACTGATTGGTCATGTCAGCTATTCTATTTGGGTTACATATAAAGTCAAATATATCATAGACATTTTCTAGTTAAACACAGTAACTTAACTTTGGTATGATACCAGTTTCTCCCATCTCAAAAGAAAGCTACCTAGGTGTACAATCAGTTTCTAGAAGCAGCAGAGATGCTGGGTACATAAGTCCTACACTAGTGTTGTTGGCATCACTAGCTGAATAATCACCAATTTTGGGTCATGGTAATTAAGTTTGTAAACTATGTTTTCACTAGCAAGTTTTTAAAGTGGATGGCACTAGCTGACAGGCTTTGATGGCATTTCCAAATCACTGGGTTTGGGTTGGTTTGCTTGTTTGTTTAAGATGGAAAGTTCTAGAAGTTCTATAATATGTAGAAATCACAATAAAGCCCAATAATGTAGTAGGTGTGTGTGCATAAACAAATTCTAATTAGAATAAAACCACACAGATACCTGTGAGAGGTGGAAGCAACCTGACTTTTCCATCTCAGCAAAATAGGGTCTAGCAGTAGTGACTGAATTTTTAAATAGGGGTCCATACAATTTGCTGAATCCTTACAAAAGCAGATGTGTACTTTTGCATATACCTGAACAAGATATGTACCTCTCATAGGAAGAAACAGTTAAAAAATTACACAGGTCCCCATCAAGAATGCAACAGTGCTCCATAGATAAATTAATTTGCCTAAAACTATTTATTTTTCTGTGGATATTTAAGAAGCATTACACAAAGTACTTATTTCAACACTGTATTATCTTATTTACTTGAATGGATGGGGTGGGGAAAATTTTGTTATTTATACCTCTAACAGCCCAGAACAGAAGTAAATATATATATAACTTTAAATACAGTGGGCAAGAAGAACCTACTTTGACATTGTCTTTTGTACAAGATGTCATTTACCAGGACAGCCTATGGCTCTTTTTAGATTCCTTGGCCAAATACCAGTATGGTACTACACACAGCTTGAACAAGATAGGAAAGCAATTAAACAAAAGTGGTTTAATGTAGACTCCAGTAGGAAAAGCATCAACTCTGTACAAGTTCAAGTTATGAAACGTACTGGACAACTAGATTTTTACAGGCCAACTGGACAGAAAGCAGAGAAAGTTGTGGTTTTGAATGTATGAGAGAACCTTCATTTGCATGGAAACAAATCTGACAAATATGTTACAGCTCTTAACTATAAATTTTTTTAATTTATCCAAGTAGTTGCAAATAATGAATAAATATTGAAAGCAGTACTTAAGTAATTAGGTAACAGATCCTTGTGAAGAGAGGAGAGCAACCTGTTCTTCTGAGTATGTGTTGAACAAAAGAGATAGTGATAAGTTTACTGAGGGTTTAGATTAAACATTTCCATAGTCAGACAGATTCCAGGTAATTAATTTTTGTATGAAATACTTCATTATGAAGACATTTTAAAGCATGTTAGAGAAGTATCTATTAGAAATAACATGCATACAGATAATGTTGCAACAGAAGATAAGACTAGATGATGAGTAGTAGTCTCTTTTAGCTTTGTTTTCTGTGATGGTCTTGGAAAACAAAACAAAGCAGTTCTATCTGGCTTGGGAGATCTTGGCTTGGACCAGTGTCAGATGGCACATAATATTACATAGAGTTATTTTTATTTGTGTGTTTACGTATCAAAGCAGAAAATATGCTTTATATTAAACCTCTGCAGTAAGTCACATATTGAAAAGCCTGAAAAAGGCTTCAAACACTGACAAATTGCCAGAGAAGCTATAAAATTTCTTGGAGATATTCCAAATTTGAATGGGCAAAGCCCAAGCAACTTTATCCTGGCCCTGTGCAGAGCAGCAATTGGAACAGTTGACTTGCAGAGGCTGTTTCCAACCTTTATCATCCTACAATGCTATGTTTTGAAAGAGCATAGTGAAGCAGTCTTTTTTTTTTTTTTAATTTTCTGATATCTGAGTATGAAGAATCTCATATGCTTGAAGGGAATAGAAATAATACTGCACACAACCGTATTTCCTATCTAAATCTGAAGTATTGAGTCAGACAAGTGTTCATGGGAAACTTGACTCAAGTAGTATAACATCGTGTTAGTGAGTGCATACTGACCTTAAGATATCTTAGACAGAATTTCATGTTATCAGGTATTAACTTAGTAAACTATGACTTTGGTTAAAACTATTTGCTGACAAATCACTCATTTGGTTGGTCGGTTTAGACACACCAAATTTAGCAATTTTTAGTAGTATTAGAAATGCTGCTGCCTTCAGGTAAGTATCACAGGAATTTGCACTTATTTGTATGTGGTTTAATGATTTTTTTTTTTTCTTTTTTACTGGATGAGTAAAACATTGTTTTAGTGAAACACAGTTAGTGATAGTAGCTAAACTGGCACTGCAGTTCTAATTGTGGGGAAAGGCAATGGGAGAGTTAGAAATGATGATCCAGACAAAAAAAAAAAAAAAAAGCATATGAAGCAGTCAAATCAAAGCACATCTTTCAAGTTGGCTGGCTCTTGGAACAGTTTTTTGGGGGTGGTTTCAAGCATAGATGGCACACAGCCTGTAGAAATTCTAGGACCAAAGTAATAACTCATTAAAAATAAAGTGCAATGAATTCTTCATCATTTTATACAGGATAAAGATAAAAACCAAACATGCTTTATGGTCTTTATATATAGGTATACATGATCTCTTTCTGATACACTGAAAACATATTTTTATGACTAGGAGAAAAAATTCAGACTAATTTACAAAATGGATAATCATAATCTGGTGAGAGGTGTAGGTAATGTTGTATGAAAGTAAATGTGAAGTTTTTAGTCTGATTTTGAATAGCTTGACAGAAAAACTAATTTAATCCATCTGTTCATACAGGAGAATGAATAGCAGAAGATAGTATTTAATGGGTCATTTTCATCTGAAAGTGTAGCATTGGCTAATTTGGTGTTGAAATACCACCTACAAATACATTTCTTACAATGTAAAGAAAAGGATGTGCAAAAAATAAAGGTTTAAAGGAACCACAGAAAGCATTGAAAAAAATTGCATTAACATAGAGATTTAAAGAGTATGATCTATTCAGTGTATCTAAGACTGAAATGTCACTTGATCAAGAACTCAAATACTTTTCAATAACATATTTTTAGAGAGTTTAATTTAGCAGAGAAAGTCACAGTGAAAACCAGAGCTGGAAGCTCAGGACAGACAGATTCAAATTGATTTAAAATTAATTATAAAGGAAAAAAATGTATCAGGAAAAAAAAAAAAGTGAAATGAAAAATACCTACTCTTCTACTGTGTCTTCAGAATAAGCCTTCCAAGAACATGTGGTTCAGTTGAACACAGATCATTGGACTCAAAGAAATAGTAAGACAAAAGATAGTGGTCTGTGGTATAGGTAGAAAATTATTTCTCCCACCCTCCAGATTTTCACACAGAACAATAAGGATTGTGTCCATTCCATGCAAGAAATGGAAAGTGGCTTCAGTCTTTCATTTATTCTGAAATGGAAGTAATTTCTGTTCCAGGATATGTACAGAAGAGACTGAAATTATGAATAAATGTCAAGGGAAAGAAATACCTGTTTCCACCAAAATACACATGAAGGAATAGTTTTGCTAGAAAACATTTGGAAACATTTTAACCTTGCTTTTTTCCCCTCTCCCCATCTATACGACATAATGTAATTACCTGAAAGATAGATGCTTTCTGTTGTACTGATCTGGAAGAAACATTTAGTTTTTAGTTTAGAGTTCGTTTTTTTTCTCCATACATTCTAGGAAAATAAAACAGACCTGAAGTAACTTACTGAGTTCATTGCATTCATCCAGTCAGCAACTCTGAGATATAAAATTTATTGTGCCCACCATATTATCCTTACAGACACCATCTGGATGATAATTTAGGAAATTACTGTCTACCTTTTTTTTTTTTTTTTTTGGTCTTGATTAAAAACTATCTTTTTAAACCTCCATAGTACTTCCTGACAGTTCCTAAAATACAATTAATTGCAACTACATTGTTTGATCGCCATTACAGTCCTTTTTGAAAGGCAAGGATGAAGCAGCACTTCTGATAGAGCAGTTCATTTTACAGGACACAGCAATGAACTCTTCAAGGATGAACAATATTGCCCACCTATAAAGGATGCATGTCTTTCACAAGCTGAACTTACAGGGTATCATAAATCCTTCTTTAAAAAGGTTTAAGATTTACAGGTCTTCTGCACAAATCCTTACATGAGAAGTTTGTCATTCAGATTGTGTTCTTCACTACTGCTCACCAGTATTGTTCTATGTAATAGTGTAAATACAAGATCACAGTAACATCCAGTTATATAGAAGTATTTCTACATTCAGAAGTCATTATATCTGATGCTGGACTTCTTGGTTGCTAGTTAATATGATGGTTAAGAAAGAATAGGCTAACAAATGTAATGTCTAGAAAACTGGACTAATAATTAAACCAGTAATTCCTTCCCCATTATGCCACTACAGCATAAAATGTCATTTCACCTATCCATTTTATTCCTAATCTTTTTCTGGTAAAAATGTAAGTAATCTGGAACTGTCCATCTTTTTGTAGTGTCTGCTGCAGTGAAACTCCAAATGTACTTATTACATTGCAGTATAATATAGCATAATATAAAATAAAATAATATAAAATCCTATAGTTAAAATAATAGAATCAATAAAATATATATAATTGTTTCACCAGTTATTAGGCATAGCATAAAGGACACAGCCAGCATAAAGATGAACCAATAACCAAATTGTATTTGATACAAAAGGGTCAGTACATCAGTGAGCACTGGGGGTACAAACAAATCAGTCAGATGATACATAATTTACATCAATCCCACTGACCCCAACAACAACACCACACAACCAGCAATGAGCAGAAAAAATAATGAAATGTAGTCTCTCATAGAAGGGACAGGAGACAACCAAGTCAACAAACCAAACATATAAGATCAAGGAGGCCACATACTGAAGCTCTACACAGCCCACACTTACAAAAGCCAGACCTGACTGTAACCCAGTTCCAGGGAGGTAGAAGCACCTTCCCCAACAGGAAACTCTGCATAGTACATCCACCTCACAAGCAGACACTGCCCCTTCCTGCAAGTGGTCCCAGCTTTTATCCCTAAGTGGGACACCTGACCTTTGTTTACTTAATGCAGACACCTGGGGCTCATTTACCTAATGACTCTCCCAGCAAGGCAGGCCAAACCTTGGAGGGAAGCTTAAAGGCAAACTCACCCCCCCTTTGTGAAGGGCTGTTGGAATCACCCATATATTTACCTTAGTTTGGGGCTTGGGGTTCCTTGCTCAGTGTTCCTTTTGCTGAATTTAATTACAGTGTTGTTTGGATTGGTTAAAGGCTGTTTTTGGGAGGGAATTTGTAAGACAAACTGCATCATACTGGAGAAATTATAACCTTGGGCTTTTTAAAATTAAATGGAAGTGAAGGGTAAAAATTAATAGTATGTTGCAAAAGTAATAATCTTACTTCATGCACGTAAATTCATAAACTAAAATATTATGCAAGTCTTGTTAAAAGTTGTAGCAGACTAGTGCAGTTTTATTACTTAGACTGCATTGATCTGTCCTTCAGCTATTCCAGTAATGTAACTGTGCATTTTGTGTCTGCAGAGAGGTTTGAATTAGAAAGCTACTAAACAAACAAAATGTGTAATAGTAAAACTTCTTTCTGTAGAAAAACTATTGCTAAGAATCCTTTCAAATTCACACTTGACTGAGCTATTAGCCTGTACATTAGAGGACATCACAGTATCATTGCAAGTTAAATACTGTTTTTTACAGGCACTCTTCACTTCTATCTGCTGAACAGATTTTATTTGGGGTGTTATTTTTCCTCTGTGATTACAGCATGGAATCCAGATGCATCACAGGAACACAGAATTATCTGAGTAAGTAAGTTTGCCATTCTCCTGAGGTGACTGACTAATGGATCAGGTGAATTTGATTTTGAAATTTCAAGTAAGCTGTCCTCAATTCACCTGCCAAAATTTTATTCTCACCAGTATACATAAATGGTAAGTTGGCCCATTTTTTTCACGACCACTGAAAGTCATTATGTAGACTTTTTTCCACAGCTGGAAAGCTGTGGTATGGACAACTTAGTACTTGGGGAGGAAAAAGCATCTCTTGCCATGACATACAGCTCAGCACAATATTTAGTAAGGAACCACCTTACTATTGCTAAGAAGATGTGAAAATTTTAATAGGCCTGAAGATCATGCAAGGATGACATTATGTTGATGATTCATTGCATGTTGTATGATGTGAGAGTGTTGAAGGTGTAAAGCTGTATCAGCGTATAAATCCCTTTCTGTATACTGTAGTGGACTTGGCTTGCACAAACATGTACCAACTTATGGTTCTCAAACCACTGTGTCTTGCCTCCCACTGGGCAGCTATCATTAGAGGAAAAAAGATATTTGACCCCCTCTATTCAATGATTTATGTATGTGGCCAAAAGGAAAAATATTGAAATCTATCTTGAGTTACAAAGCAGTGAATATGAAGTGGAGGTCTGCTTCTTGGACAGGTATATAGTAATTCATAATGTGTGGCTTTCAAATATAATTGGTGACTTTCCCAGAGCTGTTTTGGACAGTACTGTGAAAATCACCTGAACCCTCTGGCAGAGACTGCCTTCAGGTATTTGTATTTCAGAACACAACAAAATATGGACCACCTAAAGAGAGTGGAAATTAATATCAGGTTTATATGGGAGCATGAAGGGGCTGTCATGGCAAAGTCAGATAGGGACTCCCAGAGATCTTAGCTCTGATCCCCAGAGATGCTCTTTTGAGTGACAGGAGAAGTGCTGTGATTTTAGAGATCACTACCCATCCCTTCATCAAAAAATGAAAATTACCTTCTTGGATATGCTAAAGTTGTTGATAATTTTTACACCTGGCTGTCTATTTATGGATAGTCAAAGTCAAAGTGGACACTTGTCAAGGGCATGTTTTACCCAGCCTTCTTGTTGGTGTGAACAGCAAGCTCATGTTTCCCTTCTGCCACTCCCGTGCTGAAACCTGACAGGCCCTCTGCACCCACAGTTAGACAAGCCCTTGGTGGCATTTTGTGTTCCCTGCAACTGAACTGGAGAAGGGGTACATTTTGAACAGAGGGGATAACAGCCTTTTCTCAGTTTATACCACTACCAGAAGCAAAAAAGGTGGAGGCTACCCAACACAGAATCTGACAAAAAAAGTCAAATATATTAAAAATTACTGTTTCTGCTTTATGGTCAGAACTTGTTAAAGAAAACAAACAAACAAACAAACACAGAAAGATGAATTGCCAGATAGTTTTTAAATTGTCAATAGAGTAAATTTGGTCAGTGGTTCAGTCTTTCAGCACTGCCAGTATAAAATCCCGTCTCACAGTTTCAACTAGTATGAGAATTTAATCCATTAATATCTACTTCCAACCTTGCAAAAATCTTTGCTTTGATCTGTACACCATCATCTGTATTAGTGTCTCCCTTTCTGAGCCAAGGCACTAGAAGACTTCCAAGCACCATCATAAATTTTACCAGGTCTACAAGGTTTGTCACAGTAAGAACAGTCAAAAGCCTGTTTTAACAAAACCCTGATCCATGTGAGGCATCATATCACAAGTTTCTATAAGTGTCATAAAGAATTACTCTATATGTTATTCCACTGTTTTATTAGGCAAAATATTTTAAACTAGATAGACAGTTATTGCAAAGATCTGCAATTCTGTTTCTGTAAATAAGTGGGAAAAAAAAAAAAAAAAAAAAAAAGTGTATAATACAAGTCTTTTAGGAAACCTGGCAGCCTAAACATGGAGTTCTGTTAGTGCTTTGTTTCCTCAGTGCATCTAAGACCTCTTCAGCGGTTGGCAGATATGGAAGTGGACCAATGGGAAACACTTGCCTTACAAAGTGTCAGTTACAGACAAGCCATTAATATGTCCACAGTGTATATATATACATCACCTGAAATAGCTGAGTTACCTATGTTAGGTGAAACCTGCCATTTGCTCTTTGGAAATGCAATTGTAAAAATAGACAAAAACTAAGTGTCATTTATTATTAGTATCAGTAAGAAAGTGAATTAGTGGAAAATATTTTAAAGCTTTCTGGGAAGACTAAATTGGATGAGCTGTCACTTTTAAACAAAATAAATATAGAATTGGCATAAGAGAGTGTACATGTAAGGGCAGTAAAAATTAGTTTCTAGATATTTTTTTCCAATTGCTGTGAGCACATATACCCTTTCTGTATAACTTTAATATCCAGTGTGAAAGCTGCAGGTGCTTGGTCTAGCATATGTTATATCTCCAATAATTCACCAAAGCACAAGGTATCTGAAGTTAGAGCTGACTGCTTTTTATTTATCTATTTATTTATTTATTTATTTATTTATTTATTTATTTATTTATTTGTAACATTTAAATAGGAGAATGTCAGGTCCCTGGAACCAAAATGTCTTCCAGAAGTATATTTTTGTAAATTGTTTCTGACATGGTGTCAGAGTTATGACTTATTTTCCTGAAAGATTTCTTGGGATTCTGCAGTGTGAAAAATGCTCTTTCCTTGTGGAAACCAAAAGTTGGTTACCTGTTTTCAGCTTCATAGCAGCCTTTGGAGGCACATGCATAGGAAGTTGTCTTTCCAAAAGAGCAGAGCGTTTTTTAGGAAGGTTGTGTGGGTATGTTCCTGAGAATCCTCATCTTGTGAGAGTTTTTTGAGTGGAGCCTGTTCATCTTATGATGCTGAACAACAGTAGTGGTGAAAATAGATGAGTCCATTACCCCTTGAACCTTTCTGCATATGTTCATTGATGCATACCTGTTGTAGAACAACTGAACTATAGAACACAAATAAATTACTCATCCTTCAGATGCTGTATTTGTTTGTTCCATGTTCCTAACCCAAACCTGACCACTGACTGTGGTGTAAAAGCATTATGAAATTATAAAGAAATTTGAATACATTTTTCTTGGGTATTTTTAGTTCAGAAAATGCCTTTATCATTCCGTGATCATTTCAGCCACTTTGAAATATGAAAATATGCATGTAGATTAATGTCAGTAAAAGTTTTCTTGCTTTCTGAAGCTGTTTCCCTTCAATGTTTGTGAAACTCTAAAGAAAATCAGCATTATGAACCTACATGAATGACACATGATGTAATGAACTCATTCTACCATAGATAAAAATTGAGCTAGATTTATGTAAAGAAAAGCCTCTAGAAGTAACTGCCATCCCCAGTTGATTCATAAACCCCTACATATTGCAATACATATTCCCATAGATACCCATATATATATAGTCAATACATATTCCCATATAATTCCCTTGAAATATAGAATCTATTTTTAAATTTTGAGAAAGTTCAAAAGTTTTACCTATTAGCAACATCTTCTGACACTAAGACTACTTTTAATAAAATTTAAAGACTGAATTTAAAGAATATATATATATATTTATGTTGTAAAAGCTAACTGTAAGGAAGAAAAAAGTGAATTCTGAGCAAAAATCTCACTCTGTAGGATGAAATGCATATGCTAAAGTAAAATGAATATTTCAAAGCTAATATTGACAGTACTGAAATACAGTAAATTTCAGAGGTCAGGTAAAATGAGTTGTTTATTCCACACTGTCATTATAAAAGATCATAAAGAAGCTCAAAGCAAAATCTGATGTCTTTTTTTCTACTACCACCTTTAGCGGGCAATACTTTACTGAATGCCTTAGGATCAGTCTACTCATCTAAAACAGAATTTATTTCTATCACAATTGCTCAAGTGACTTGTCAACTCAGTATTTCTAAATAAATACTTATTACAAATGTCTTCTGTTCCTGAGACTGTTGTAGTCATTCAGCTCAAAGTCATAGGCTGATGGGCATGAGCTCATGCAAAAGAAAACAAAAGAAACATCTGTCCTAGGGCAGACCCTATGTAACATTAAAAAAAAAAAAAAAAAAAGGTAAGGAAAATGGAGTCCAGATCCAAATTTTCAGGCACATAATGAAAGAATAGTAAATAAAAATAAACCAGAAAGTATGAAGAGGAAAAAAATAATTATGAAGTTTCAAACTAGTAATGAGTGGCATAATTCAGTGCTATATTCTCAGACTTATTATCATATTTTATAATGAAGGAGAATTAATTTGCAATTCATTTTATCTTTTAAAAATGGTCATATAAAATGTAAGGGAATATTAATATTCCTCATGTTCTATATATAGCAGGTACTATCTACCTTAGTGACCTTCCCAATGTTCTTAATTTCTACTGGTTAACCATACCATGTGTCTACTAATTATGACATTACTAACCCATGAAAAAGGGGAAAAAATATTCTACTTGAATTTGAAGTACCAGAAGACTGTAGAAACTGAAAGGGAAGCACCCTGTTCTCAGCATAGCTTTAGTCTATATTTGTCATAAAACCAGCTTTAGAAAATTAGTCTTGTCCTCCACGTTCTTTCAGTAAACCATATACAACACCTTTCAATTAATTATATTATTTTGACTCTTGATTTAACTTTAGATGTTCTCTATTAACAAGCATAAATATGTCATCTTTTGTGTCTTAACCTTTGCTTCTGAAAGTTAATACCAAGTATCAAAGTTAATTATTGTGTTTCGGTGTTGCAAGTTCATAAGCATGACTCATGTTCCTGAGACTTCCTTGTTGTATACCAAAGTTTATAAAATTGTATTGCTTTGCCTGCAGTCCTCACAGGAAAGCAATCTTCATTGATAGATCAAAACTGCAGTCTAGGATGAGTTTTTAATAGGTTGTCATACAAAAAGGCATTAAATTTCCAAGGTCTTAGTGGAACATTTCTTTGTAAATCTGGAGTTTGGTCTCAACAGAGGGGAACAAGGTAATAATTTAAGCCCTTTGTAAATGAACAAAATTTATTTTTGTAAAGCCCTTAATCCCAGCAATCTATTTTAACATTTAAAACTTCCTTAAATGCCTCAGGGCATTACCCACATTTTCACGGCACTTACCCAGAAATAGAATTTTCAGCTCTGCATTACTGTGAGTCAGGTTTATTTTCCTAACAATGACTTGACTGGTGGTGGTATGAATCTATAAATTTATACAGGTTTCACAGAAATTAAAATTCTTTGTAAATCATATTCAAATGACATGAACACTGGTTTAGGAATTAGATCTTCCTGAGCTCTGTATGGTGTTCCCTGAAGGGGTAAGAATGGGCTGAGATATGGATCTTGAGATGAACTCATGTTTCTCTCAAGACAGAGATATTTATTTCATCCTTAGCATGTAACAGAATTAAACTATAATACTCAGAGTCAGTCCATCTTCAGTTGTAGCTGAATTCTGTTGCAGATTTTATTAAGTTGTAATATTCTGGCACATAAGACATAAAGAAAGAATAAAAATAGCTGCATGCTCTCAGCCCTTTTTGTTCTAACAATGGATCTCTCTTGAAAAAAAAAAAAAATCAATATTGCATTATCTTCAGTCCCACAATTTGTTTCTTTTACCTACCTCATTCTTATTGGCTTTATCCCATTCTCCATATTATTTCTATTGCCTTCTCATTCTACTATTACTTTGGAGATGCCTTTACTTCATAGCCACTTCAGAAAGCTCTATTTCAGCATTCATACTGCCACAGTTGATCTAATACAGATTAGGTCACAGAGGCAAAAGTGTTATTAAAAGGCCTGTTTGATTTTGGAAAGTTTATGAAAGATATCTGGCTGGGTTTTGTGTGCATGTTTGCTTTACATATTTTCCATTAAATTATTAAATCTATTTTCATTAATATCAAGGCATTAATTTCCAAGTCTGATTAGTGAGAAGTCTTTCTGATCATTAACCACTTTTATTCCTGAAGACAGCACAGTCATTTGTTGAAGGTTTTTCTTCTCTTGAAGAAAATAATAATTTTAAAAAAGCATACAGGACATTACATTTCAGACTGCTTTGAATGATACTTCAATGTAATGCATTCTTGATATTCCACTTGTTGTCTCTATGGTTTACTTCTTCTACCCAAAAAGAAAATATCAAGTTTGATGTAATTAGAGAAGCAATCCCTGTCAAAGGTTTTGTAATGAAGCAGTATGAAAGATTGCAGGTGGAGTAAATAATTATTGAAAATGTCAAACTTGCTAGTGCTAAATCCAGGATTTGAACATAATTCATGAGTAAGCTCTGGAGTTGAAAGAAAAAAGTAGGATAACACTTACTGACTTCAGAAAAAATATTTTTAGGAAGCTTTTTCTTAAAACTCTGTCTTTAAATATGTGTTGCAAATATGACTTTATAACGAAATTCATAAGGCTTTCCTTCTATCATGTTTTCTTTTCAAGTCCAAAGCAGAGAGCTAACAGCAATGTTTCTTCTATGTTGCTTTATATAATAAATTCCTAAAAGGTTTCTGAGAAAAATGTGTTAATTTCAAGAAGTCTTTCAAACTTGAAATATTTGAGTAATTTAAAATGAACATATAATTAGGATTCCTATTCTACATGTTCTTCATCCTGCATATGTGGAATTCTGCAGTTTGTGCCGATCATTAATGTCTGGAAGAAATACCATTATTACATGTGAGTGATTCTTTTCCATGTTTTTCTGACATAAAATCAATAAGCAGAATAAAAATAACGTAAAGAATATGTTGAGATTGTTCATTCTGTTAACAGTTCTCCTCAAAACAACTTCAGGAATCAGATTAATTGAGGACAATTTCCCCTGAATGAGATTTTAAAATTATCTCACTTACTCTCTGATTTGTGTCAGCTGAGCTACATTATATAGACATAAATACATGAGAGCAGACAAAAATGTCTACTAAAGAAATTAATGCATTTCTGGGAATTAATCATCACATTTATTTATTGCTATCATGATACACTATGACATTTATTTTGTAATACAAATGTTTTTGAATGTCACAGGTATATTTGAAGCTAAAAATGGCAAGAAAACTTAAACTTCTTCAAAGTCCCAGTAACATTACTCATATTAATTTTTAACATGTTAATAACTTTGACCTCAGAAAAATGCATGCATATAAAATTACCCATTTGCTTAAATATAGTTACATTATACTCTACTGTATGTAACAGTATAATAATACTTAACATCTACGTATGTAATGTTAAGCTTCAAATGACTTTTTGCAAAAAACACCATGGTGTTGGTTGGTGTCAATTTGTGTTGCAAGGTGGGAAACTCATACTCTGGACACACCATTAAAATTTCAGCATGTGCAACCTTTAATTCACCGAAGAATGCACATAAAGAGGCATGGTAGGACAGTAGAACTTCAAGGGTTCACTTATACTATAAGTACAACCTTGACATTGTAAATTCAAACTTGAGCTTGAACCCTTTCACATTAAAAAGATGTACACAAAAACTCGCAGATGTGCTGATATACACTCATAACACTTGGGTTTTCCTTACCCATACCTTCACAATGGTTTCAGCCTGCTCCCTGCCAGGCACATAGCTGCACTGTCCTGTGAGGTGATCCCTGCTCCTCTGGGATGCTCTATTCAGTTAAGACTAACTCAGATGGTCTTGGTGGTTTCTAAACAGATCCTCAGTGACCTTTCTCCAATTTAGTCTAAGCTGTTATATACCATTCAATCATGTTCATTGCTGGGGGTTGTGCAAACTTCTACCAAATATGTAGGCTCTGCTGGGGGTTGTGCAAACTTCTACCAAATATGTAGGCCTTGAATGTTTGATTTTTCACAAAGAATAAGGTTTTCTATTAGTTCGCCTTTAACTCATTAGTGTTCATTTTGTTTTGGGAGGAATTATGATTTGTATGATCTTATACAGTGTAACCACTATGTCTACTGGGAGCCTTCAATATTGATTCATTCCTTTTCACTTCTCAGATTTAGGACCTTCACCTGTGCAGCTTGAACTTTCTCTCATGTTCCTTTCACTTTTTTTTCCCATCACACACAAAGCTTTTCTTCTCTGTAATTGGGATAATCCTGAAAATGTAGCTGAAGATTTTGGTATCTGATTTCTACTTTCCATTTCCTGTCAGATAGAGCAATTTTTCAAAAACTTTCTTTGCAGTGCTCTTTAATTCCCTAACTGATGTATATATACATTTATTCAGTTGCAACACAGAGTAGTCACATTTTAATGTCCCAAGCTAGAGAGGGACTTTTACACAGAAATGCACAGTATTAAAGCCAGATTTCTAGGTTTTTCTTAATTTTCTCTGTTCTTATCAACATGCCTTGTCAGAGCCTTGTTGGAAAAAAGAAATCTGAAATCTATTGTCATGTCCAGACTTGAAACACTTGAAGACTTCTGACATACTGTACATCAAAAATTATTTTGAAGCATTCTCAAGTGTGAGTGATTTTTGTCAGTCTGAAAGCTGCAAAACAAACAACAAAGAGCTTTTATAATACATGCGCAAAAATCTGAGGCTGTTCATTTAAATTCATTAATTTTAATCGGATCATTTAGGACTTCATATATACTAGAAACACGGGAAAGCAGATTATGTATGAGAACATTTGAAAAGGAATATATCTATATCGAATATAAATTCAGTGTCTTAGGTTCAATGGAAAATAACATTACCTCAACATGTACAGAGAAAGGAAAATTAAAGGAACATCATTAGTTGCTTGGCACTATAGGTGCTTCCTTTGTAAGTATTACTCACTTGTCTATTACTTAGGCAACAGGTATGAAAAAAGTAATCTGAGCATTGTCTACTACTTCATCTGGTATACAAATCTCTTAGGTTGTAAACTAGAGTCTTGCTGTTATTTTTAAAAATTTTATTTTATTTTATTTTATTTTATTTTATTTTATTTTATTTTATTTTATTTTATTTTATTTTATTTTATTTTATTTATTTTATTTTAATCTTCTCTTTCATTGGAATATCCTGAACAGGAGTCCTTACTCCTGGTTGACATCTATATCATGGCATTAAGACAAACTCTTCCATACTTCTCGTATTATCTATCCTCTCCCACTGAGAATGACTGTTTAAACTGCTAAACATTACTAAATACCTTCCTGCTGTTCCTAATATTGTTGAAAAGGGGAAGATATATTTGATAATTCAAATTATTGTATAGGAAAGTAAGCACACTTTTGGAAGCCCAGCTTAAGAGACGCTTGAGTGTTCACAAGTGCTGTAAATTCCCATTTTCTACCATGTGTAATTGCTGCATTGAAGGACATACAATCTTCTTAGAACCTGTGCTTTAAAAGGTCTCCATTGATCAGTTACTCCAAAATTTTAGGGATTCATATTTCACCCTCTGCTTGCTAAGTATCTTTCGTTCTCCAAGGGGAAAAGCTCTAACTAACAGCTAAAAATAACAGTGAAAGAGTCTGCTAAGCTCACAGTACGAGGGAGCTTGAAGCTTCTGTCCATCCCCACCTGCTACCCTGAAGTCCTGGTTATTTTGGGTTTCTTAACATAGTGGGAAGAATTTGGAATTTTTCAGCATCTTTCAGGCTCTGCTTCACTGTCATGTCTAAGAATCATGAGCTGATCAACCAGGCTTTTAAAATGCTACTCAAAACATATTATCCTGTCAGCATTTCTCAATGTGACTCTCTTGCTGTTTCAATTCTTGCTTGAAATACTTTTTTATACACAATAGTTGCATGGTATTTTAACGGCTTAACTCTTGATAAAGATATCACAGCTGCCTAAAATTATGAAGACCCAGACAGTACTTTCAGTTTAGAAATAATATTAGGAAAATAATTCTATTAAGATAAACCTGTTCTCAATACTCTTTCAAAGTAGAAAGTTGAGACTTGGTGTCTCAAGTTTTTATTTTTGTTTTTCTTTAATTTTTAGCCTAGATTACTGTTTCTCACTGTTTAATTTCAGACTTCTGTGAATGTAGTAAAACCAAATGTTTTGTCATCACAGTGCTTTGATTTAGAAAAATAATCACTGTATTCCCCTCTGACTTATTATTCTGTATGAAGTAGTTTATTCCAAGACTCTCTCAATGAACTTCTTCCCTTCAAGAATTTGTGACAATGAGCACAGAACTTCCAGCTGCCAAGTTTATGAGAGCAAGTGTCTCAGCTCAACAAAAGGGAATATGACATGCCTGAGAACCTGCCATGTGATAGCCTAAGGCTCCCTCTCGCAAGGCCAATCACAGTAAATTAGGCTTGAAGCAGGGTTTCTTGAGGCTTGACCCTTCAGAGGGGAACATGTAATGGTGCAGCACTGCTGACTGAAATTCTGGAACAGTGTTGACTTTGCATTAAGATAAGTTTGGGATCATCCCAATAAAAATTACATACATTGCTTTTTTTTTGTAAAAAACATGCCTTTCTTTTCTTTTGGCATTGATGTGCTACATGATATTGGAGCTGACCCATCTAGCCCAACACCTATGTCTATTTTATGTTTTTTAAACTCTACCTGATCATCAGTAATTGGTAAAATGTGGATTTTTCTTTCCATTGGTGTGCCTTACTTTTGTCTAAACGCAGTTTCATCTGTGGCTTACTTGACAAGTTGTTCAGTATCATGAGTGCTTCCTGCAGGTCTTCACAATTGGCCATTGTCTTTACTATGCTCAGTATTGCAGCATGTCTGTACTTTCCTAATTTTTCCATATTGGTTATTCTTCCTGAGCTTATGTAGAAACCAGCAAAGAATAATAAATTATCTTGTTGAGATATTTATGTCAGATTTAACATTGTAAAGGTGCCATTCACTCATAAACATTTATGAAAAATATTTTATGGGATATTTGTGAGTTAGATACATCAGAAATAAACTCTGTCTTGAAACTGGACGTGTCACACTAAAATTTCACAGGTTTTCAATACCTTAGGCATGGAATTCAGTAGTTTCTTCCTATCCCAAGGTGTTTTTGTTTTTGTTTTTGTTTTGTTTTCAAATAGAAGTGGAGATTAGTCTGAGCTGGGCTTTGTCCCAACTATCTGTGTAACATTATTTGTGATGGCAACAGTCTCTGAAGAGACATAACCAGGGAAGCATCCAATCCTGTGGAGATCTGCTATAGCTTTGGTCTAGTAGCTGACTTGTACCTACAAAGACTCACACAGTTACTAATCCTTTGGAAAAACTGGTTTGTGATTTATACAAGCACAGAAACTTTGATAGTAGAAGCCCTGTTGTTTTCTCCCAAATTCATGGTGAAATAAAATTATCTTGCACTCAGAATCTTGTTACAGGCAAAAGGAACACATCATATGCACCCTATGGACTGAAAAATTTATGGTTACTCTGATTAATGTTTCAACAGTCTAATAATGTTTGAGTAGTCTAAATGTTTTAATAGTCCAAATGATCTAATCAATACAACAAAGTCTCATTAGTAACATAGTGGAAATAATTATATAAAAATTCTTATTTAGAAATTTTTTTTTTTTTTTTTTTTTTCTGTTATGCTCATACTTTTCCCTGTCTTGAGGTTTACACTTCAGTCTTCCTCCAGAAAAACGGGATGGAGTACGTTGTGCATCTGAAAACTATCCTCTCCATCCTCGGTTGACACCAAGGGTTCATGTTATATGGTGATTTGTCTATATGTTGTTTCCAGAGTTTAAGGCAAGAGAGTTTAGACACTTGACCACTAGAAAGTCCTCAAAATAGTTCAGGCAAGCCAAGCCCACACGAATCCTGACACTTTGCACTTGTCACATCAACACAAAACCTTTTTGATGGTGTGAGGTTTTGTTTTTTCAGTGCAGTCTCAACATTGCAGATACTGCTGGATCTGCATCTGGAAAAGGCAGTGTTGTCTGACAAACAGTGGAAGTCCTCACAGGATATTGTCTTGATCTAATCACATTTCTTCTCCTTGGGGCTTCAATCCCAGACTTTCCACTGGTGGCTCAGAAACAGTGTGGCATAAAGGACTGTGGTATACGAAAGGCATCTCTAAGATATTTTGAAGACCTGTCCCTTAAATAGAGGGATCTTAAAATTTGTGAAGTTTATATACTTATGGTGAAAATGATATATTATTTTTTATTTAAGATTGGCTTCTGTGTCTTTAGGGTCAGCTCTATACATTTCTTCCTGAAGTGATAAAAATCGAAGAAAAGAAATGAAAATCAGGACTCTGTAAATTAGATTTTCAAACGACTTTCATCAAGCTAAATAAAGTAGAAAATGTGCATTTTTTCATGTGAGGTATTTTATACACTTTGAAGGGGGGAGAATTAATTTTGTCTGTAAAGATAATCTCATTACTGGCAAAGAACCATCATCTTTATTTTTCATGTGGAAATTTGAATTTACTATTATGGAATATTTTTATTTTGTGAAAGACATTATTTACAGCCCAGAGTTCGCACATGTTTTTCTTGAAGAATTTGCTCCTCAGACGGTAGAACATACACCAAGTAATATAGTTGAAGACATAAATTCCTTATCCCCTTGTGTAGTCATACAAATCTTAAAAACACAGTGTCCACATAATTTTTTGTAGGTATTGGCATTTTCTGCACTGGTAAGTATCTTTCAAGGAATATTTGCTGAACTTTTGCTGATTTCATAGTAATGAAATTAAGATTTAAATAGTTCATAGATATGTGTTAAATCAATAGGTAATAATAAAACTATTCATCTTCTGCACCTTGAAATCATTAAATGTTTTCTCCTTACTTCCCAAAATTCCTTCAGTAGAAGTGAGCACACAAAAGAGACTCATTGAATTAAGATGTGGTTGAGTTACTGAAGAACAGATCTTGAGTTGTTTAATATAAAACAGGTATTTGGGGAGATATGTGACACTCAAAAAATCCCATTATTGTTCTATTTATTACGGATAACTGATGACAACACTCATAGCTAATCACATTTCTCTCACTGGAAATGCTGATATGCAATAAACTTGCACATTTCATTAATAGCTTTGTAATCAGGTTATTTACAGACATTTATAATACCCAGATGTACAGTTTTAAAATCCAGCAAGTTTAACAGCCATTAGGCTTTTCTAAATATCTGATTCAGCAGTACATAGTTTACAGTGCGGTGATTTATAACAATATGTAGGTGTTTGGTCTAGATATGACAGTTTTCAGACTGTCCTGTGGCAATCATTTCCATGTTAACCGTTACAAAGTATAGTACACTTTCTTGTACAGTATAATTACTTCTTGGGTGTGATGCTGTAGTTTTTAATATTGTTTTGGTTCAAATAGAACAGAAAATGTGATGAATGTAAGAATTTTAAACTAACAGATATCTACAGGCAAAATTAAGAACTAAACCTGTGTAATTTAGATTAGATAAAGAACTGATTTTGCATGTGATTTGTAGGATTTCACATTCTTTTCTCTTTAGTATCCTATAGTGGCCATGAATTGCTGCAGAACTACAAAGTTCAACCTTATTTTTGTCAGCTGTGGGAAAATATGCTTTTTATTGCTTTTTTTTTTTTTTTTTTTTTTTGTACTTTATTTATCTTGTCAGTACATATCTTCTTTGTGGAGGAAATGTTCCAGAAGCTGCTATCAAATAATGGGTATCTGAATGCTTAAATGGACCACTACATAGGTCATTTATCCTGCTTGACTAGTTTGGAAACGTATTTATTTTGGAAGATCCATCAGATTTAAATACAGAGTAGTGGCTGTTTATGAATTTGTAGAGGAAAGACCTTGTTTCAGTAAGAATCCTAAGTATCTATTATGAGATCATTTATTAACTGTACATTGTGTTGATTAATATTGAGGGTACAATCTGATTATTTTAACTGATAAAATAATATATAACATTTTTTGTTTTTCTTAATTTTCTATGGAAAAAGATCAAGCAGTGCATTTATATGAAAAGCTTCCTGTCCCTTGTCCTCATTAGATCTCTTGCTCTGCATATGATATTGTTTAACTTCGTAGAATATTCCTCATCCTATTAAAAAAAAAAAACAACAAAAAACAAAAAAACCCACAACTTTAGTTATTCTGATAGTTTGATAAGTTTGTTTTCCAGTTTATGCAGGTAGTAAATTAAAAAAAGACTTCAGACTAAATTCATTCAAGTCTATTTTTTTTTCCCCCCTAAAATATCACCTGAAAGAGCAGTCAAGTTAGGCAGAAGTGTAAAGTCAGACTACTCATTAGTTTGCATCATGTTTGTACACAATCATGAGCATCAATTAGACAATACTTCCTTAGAGGTCAAATCCTTAGGTGGGTTTTATTTTGCAAGGTGGTCCAAATGCACATTCAGTTTGTTAATTAGTCTTTAATGCAAGCCTTGACTTCAAACTTTGGACAAGTTTTTCAATGGATAATGATCTTTAATAACACTGAGGATTCCAGAAAAGTCAGCTGTGCTCTACTGTAGTTTTGTTGTTTTTTGTTTTGTTTTGTTTTGTTTTTAAATAGGCCATGTAAGTGCAGTCTGTGAAGTAACTGGCTGCTCCTAAATGATGATACACTACTTTTGGATTTCAACTCACTGAATATTGCAGCTGTGCTAAATTCCTCATTGTCAGTTAATAGATAGCAAGTTGTCTGAGAGTTTCAGGGAAACAGAGTGAAGGTATCCTTCACTGTTCCTACTCCATCAAGAAAAAGGATATTTTATGAAAGAAGAGCACCTCATTTTCACAGTCCGTTACATTCATACAGCAAAGCAAAAGACTAATCCAGCAGCTGTTCCTTGATGACCCCTGCTCCCCAGCCAGTGGGTTTAGAGGGTAAGAAGAATCTTCTGAAGAACGTTGCGTCGTACCTGCAAAAACCTAACTACCAATTTCCACTCTGCATGGATTTCTGTGGTTTTACTATTGTCAGAGCATAACTTGATTGGTGAACTATGTAGGACTTTGATGTCAATAACAAAGAAAAGAGACAATGAAGAGGGGAACAGGTGTCTAGAAATATTATAAACTATAAAGCTCCTAGATAACAACTTATCTGGTGCTTGACCTCTTCCATCCCTCTTAAAGTGTAGAAATAACTTCCTTTGTGTTTAAATTTTAGCAAAAATGCTTTTATTGATTTATTCAAATGTTTACAAATTTAACATTTATAAAGAGAATTAAGACCAAGGCAATCCTCCTCATCCCTTAACTATAATTTCTACTCATTTGACCAAAGTACAATTCATGAAGGAGTCCATTCTTAGTCACTTTTTGAACTATATGTTGGAGTGTGACATTAATGTGGGATTTAACCATAACAAGTATTGAGTAGACACTAATTTGAAATAAAAGACAAAGCAAAATCCTTTGTGAATGACTTGTAGCTGCTGGCACCACATGCATTATGCCAGGGTACTTTTGACTACCTTTCTCTGCATTAATCTGCACTGAATGGGGTAAAGTCACAATTGCCTTTCTCTGGATAGTAGAGCTGTGACTAATTGACTGGCTTTAAAAAATGATAATTTCCTCCATCTGCTCCATGATCAGACATAACCTATGTCTCTCTATCTTTTGATGTAAAGCAAGATTTTAATCTGCACAGTGTCTCCATGAAGACCCTACAAATCTACTATTTATCCTCTTGGAAGTGTAGAAATACCTCCTGGAGGAATCATCTCATGGAAGCTGCCCAGTCTGGATACCTCAGACTGCAACTCCTTCACCAGTGACCCAGCTTATCAGAGGACACCATCTTCTGTTCCACAGTCTCTGGCAGAGGCACCAGGCAGCTCTGTAATGACAGACCCATGGGGCCGTGTCTCTAGTCAAGGCTCTGCCTTAGTGGAGGTCTCTGATGTGTGGGGTTTGTCACTCCTGTGGGTGCTGGGATGCATGCCCTGTGCCAAGTGGCACATCACCATTCTTGAGCAGTCACACGCTGCCTTCATGAGGTTTCTGCCCTCTGCTTCTGCTCATCCTTGTGCACCTATTAGCTGTTTAGGCTTGCTGTGTTTTGTAAAAATGTCTGCAAAAATTTCAGAATAACTAGTCAAGGCTCAACCCCCAAAAAGCCCCTGCTCCTACCCAGTCTTAATTTATTTTGACAGTTGGTATTAGAGATTAATGACTTTCACTAATTGTAAGAAAAAAAATGTTTAGGATAAGCATATCTATATACAACATTTATTTTTTTTTTTCCCCCAGAACAAACAGACAGAGAAGAAGCCCAATGCTTAAGTCATAAATCCCATTTAAGACTTTATAAAAAAGGTAAGGAGAGTTAATTTTTAAATGAATGAAGTCAAATCTCATCTCTTATCAGAAATAAACTTAGCAATTCAAACTGAATTTCTAGGCCAAAAATAGTCTCTTTTGCCAATGGCTACTCTTGGACACAGAAGATTTTGCATGTAGTCTTTATGGGGAGAAACAGGAGCAATTGCTTTTAAGGACTAAGCTCTGATTAGATTCTGACAGGCCACTTACAGAATCAGGAGGCAGAAATATTTGCGCTTGTCTATAAACACATGCATAAACAAAGTAGTTGAGAAATAAATGATGTGTATTTGAGTCTTATGTTTCTCAGTGACTTACTGATTGGGCTGTGCAGCTGGCATATTGTTGCAGTGCACAGTTAAAAATAAAGCCTTCTTCCCTAGTTACAAGATGCAATACAAAAGGTGAACATAAGTCTTCCTGCCTGATGTGTCACACAAGTTAGAAAATAGCAGATTGTGCTGGAAGAGCTCCAACCAGTCAATTTAACCCTTGTCCCATTCAAAAATCTGACCTTATTGAGCACATTTTTGCAAGCCATGTCCTTGTCTCAGTTTTAGAAATCATGGTGAAAGAGTTTCAGTCAGACCATAAAACTTCACTAGAAAATATCCTTCAAGAGATGCTCAGGGCAGGCAGAATAATAAACAGCAGGTCATTTGAAATGCTACCTTGAAATAAGTCTCCCATGGATACAGAACTTACAATGCAAGGTAGTATTTATATTAGTACAGTCATTGACTTCCTGACTGCTCAACACCCAGAGGATGCTGAGGGAACATAGTAAAAGCCTATAATAATCCCACCTGAAGTTAGGTTTTCCAAGAGTATCTACATTAAATTAAATGACAGGGAATTGATTTTTTTAACAAATCTTCTATAATATATCCAACTATGAGTATGGCAAAAGTATGCCTTTTCCTTTAACAAATTCATTTCTTGCAGAGATATTTTCTACTTGTCTAACAGGGATGGATCCTAGTTAGCTGGAAATAAAACCCACCAGCTCTTAAGATCCTTTTGAGAATCTTAAGACTTGTCCACTGAGGAAAGGCTCACTGAAAATTTGTTTTCAGCAAGGTTTGAAATGTCATGATGAATCTGGCCCATTTAGCTTACTCCAGCAAAACTGATCTTATTTCAATTGAGCATATTTTGCAGAAATGTGTAAATAAGTCTTAAATGAACAAGAAACTCCACATTGCTCAAAGTACTAGCATTATAATCTGACCATTCTCACAGATCTTTAGTTGTCTAGTAACTTGATACTGCAGGTTAATCTCGATATAGATGCAAAACCAGGATTTTATTTGTTACAGTCCTAAATCTCAGAAATCATGGTCTTCCATGGCAGCTGTGAGCTATTGCCATATTCAGTTATCAGTATTGCTCAGAGAATTACTTTTGGCTTATTATTAGACTTATCCACCTTAATTCTCTAATGAACGTAATAAAACATTTTTATTTTTTCTTGTGGCAGTAACAAATTAAACTTGATGCATAAAAGATTAAAACCCCCACAAACTTATTTTTAGTTGTCTTTTATATATACATATATATATATATATATATATATATATATATATATATGA
>NW_020799109.1:34471865-34486186 GCF_003259725.1 Athene cunicularia
GGGGGGGGGAGGGGGTGGAAATCAATAACAGTTATTACTGAGGGTTTAGCAAATAATGGAGGTTTTCCAGCTTTCCTCAAAACTGATGAATAGCAGAATATGGGCAGATTGGTGAGTGGGTAGGATGCACATGGTTTAGCCAACATTTGCATCCTGCTTGAAGTTAAACTAGCTGGTTTCTGTGGCAAGGTTTCGGAACTGGGGATGGGCATTAGAGGTGCACTCTGAGAAGAGGCCAGGGCATACTCCCATGTCAGACACAGCCACTTCCAGCAGCTCTGCAGCAGACACACCACTGAAGAAAGCTGTGCCCACCTTGACAATTTTCTCTACACCCCATAGAGACTATCAGGAGATATTTTAAGTATAAAAAAATCAGACTAAATATAGTCACTGCTGTATCATATACAGTAATTGTCATTATCTGGACCAGCATGTGATCATTTGTTTTTTCCACATTTGAACACCAAGCTCTGTGCAAGTTTCTTCAGCTCTGAAATGCATTTAAAATAAGGTCACATGTTGTTGGACCTTAAATGTATTTTACATCTGACTGTTATCATTGTCCATTGTCATCCTTAAGACTGAAATATGTTGACATGGGAGAACAGCGAAGGGTCTTTTTTGTCGGGTTTATTTTAGAAATACATTAAAGAAAAAGCAGCAGTGACTTTTTAAAGAAGAGGGAGGCTGAAAGGTCCATGGAAGATTCTGGAAACAGAATACTGGTGTCTATATATTACTATGTGACAATATAATCAATACAGGTAGGTCTGTCCTGTTTCACAGTGCAGTTGTTTGTGTCTATGTACAGACCTCTTCATATGTTATCTATATGAGTGCATACACATTAGGTATGACTTTTCTGTATTAAAATATATATGAGTCTTTTCTTTATTCTTCACAGATGGGGGGGATACAATTCACCTAAGCTATAGAATTACTTTAAATGTATTTATTCTGCTTTCCGTCAAAATCGTTGAGCACCAGATGAGATGAACACGATGAATCTCCAGACAAAATCAGCTTGCAAATGTGTTTTTGAACAAAGCTTCATGTATTATATTTGTGCAATGTTTTATAAAATAAATGAGTAAATTCCTTTCTGGTTACATGTTGCAATATATTACACAATCTCTCATGATACTTTCCTACACATCTTCACATTTTACTTCAATTGTAGAAAAAAAAAAATTAAAAAGTTTAAACCAAAATACTGTTACTTATAGGGATGATAAAAACTTTTAACAATAAAATATTGCAGTATTTTATGATAACCACATTATCAATCCATGTCACCAATATATACATTAACTTCAAAATGGTAAGAATATTTTGGAACGTATTTCAAAAAATCTCAGCCTGAAGTATTGTATTTTGATTATGAAACTGTTCTAAAAATGATTTAGTGTGGGGGCAAGAGAAACAAATTATATAAAAATATGATTTTGCTATTGTTTTCTTACTGATGTGTGTAAAGATTGCTAGCACAGTAGAATTTTATGTGATCTCAAGTCTATCAAGTTGAACTGCAGACTAACTGGGAAGTACTTAATACGTCCTTAAGAAGGACATCTCATTGGCTTCAATAATCTTCCTGTCAATGTGCTCTGAGTTCAGTACAACACGATTTTCTTCATTTTAAGTTTAGCTTGGGAAGCTAACACTTTGTCCCCTTGATATCAAAAAGCTGGTTAACCAGCTACTTCAAGATATAATTTATCCTTTCTACAGCTGTTGTTTATGTGGTAAAAACCCTTAATAGTTTTACTAGTTCTACTTTTTAAATTGAGACTGTGTAGCAAATAACCAGTTAAAGTAGTTGTTTGGTTTCAGAAGGAAATCTCCCCCTTTAGACTGTGACAAATGTCCTGTACTGGATTTAGAGATGACTAACCCTTCCTTCTGTGGGCTGTTTGTGAGATGAATCATCTGTGTCTGTAATACATCCTCATGCTTCTGCACATCATTACATTAAAATAATTTGCTCCATTTTATTTTTACTTATTCACCACATTATAAAGAATTGTGTCTAATTGTTTATGTCAGAAGACATAAAGGCAAAAGGATGTGGTGGTTTAAGCCCTGCCAGGACCAGAGACCACATTGCCATTGTTCCTCCACCATCGGGCCGGACAGGCTGGAAGTGAGGCACAAACCCTGGGGTTGAAATAAGGAGAAATTTTATACAACAGCATAATAAATAACAAACTGAACAACAACAACAAAAGAAATAATAACAACAATAAAGAGCAGTAACAATAAACAAGACAAAAGATATACTGAGAAATAGCGCAGTGAACATAGCCAGCCCTCCGCACGTGCTTCCCGTGACCAAAGCCACAAAAGAAAGCTTCCCATGCTGCTGCGCCAGACCTGACATCAGCATGGTATGAATAACCCGGCTGGAGATCCCTTCCCCTTGCTTGAGAGAAACTTAACCCTATCCTAGCTGAACCAGGACATAATTCACCCCTTTCTTCTATAATATCTGTGTCATGTCCAGCTGCTATTTACCAGTTAATCATAACAAAACAACAATTAACAAAGGCACAGCATAATTCATGGTATGTTCTACCCAGAATTGAGTCCCCCTGTGGTACGCATTGGACCTCTCCATCATCCTGCATCACCCACCAGGTACACCCAGGTCCTTGAGCAAAAGCAATCCTGTGGATGGGTTTGCCTTTACATTTGCCTGGTGCAGGACTAAACCAGACCATTTTTTTCCAATATTTTCCTCATGTGCACCACAGGGACTTTATCCCCATCTACAGCATGTGGAGGTTTTGACTGAGCCGGGCCAGCTCGATTACCATATCCTCTTCTGTTGACGAGCCAGGTGGCCTTTGTTAGATGCATGTCCCAGTCTTTGAAGGTCCCACTTCCCAGGGTTTTCAATGTGGTTTTAAACAGTCCATTGTAGCACTTCATCTTCCCAGAGGCTGGTGCATGGTAGAGGATGTGGAAGACCCACTCGATGCCACATTCTTCTGCCCAGGCATTTGTGAGGTTGTTTCAGAAGTGGGTCCCGTTGTCTGACTCAATTGTATCTGGGGTGCCGTGTCGCCACAGGACTTGGGTTTCAAGGCCCAGGATGGTGTTTCGGGCAGTGGCGTGGCGCTCTGGGTAAGTTTTCAGCCATCCAGTGGTTACTTCCACCATTGTGAGCATGTGGTGCTTCCTGTGGAGGGTCTGTGGCAGTGTGATGCAGTCAATCTGCCAGGCCTCTCCATATCTATATTTCAGCCATCGCTCTCCATCTCACTGGGGTTTCACCCGATTGGCATGTTTGACTGCAGCACACATCTGACATCCGTGGATGATGTCTGCAATGGTGTCAATGGTGAGGTCCACCCCTCGATCTCGAGCCCACCTGTATGTTGCATCCCTACCTTGGTGGCCCAAGGTCTTATGGGCCCACCGGGCTATGAACATTTCACCTTTGTACTGCCAGTCCAAGTCCACCTGAGCCACTCTAATCTTAGCAGCTTGGTCTGCCTGCTGGTTATGTCGATGTTCATCAGTGGCCCGACTCTTGGGTACATGCGCATCCACATGGCGCACCTTCACAACAAGGTTTTCCACATGGGCTGCAATGTCCTGCCATACTTCAGCAGCCTAGATAGTTTTACCCTTACATTGCCAGTTGCTCTGTTTCCATTGCTGCAACAATTTCCACAGGGTATTCGCCACTGCCCACGAGTCGATGTAGTGGTAGAGCCTCGGCCACTTTTCCCGCTCAGCAATATGCAAAGCAAGCTGGATGGCTTTCACCTCTGCAAACTGGCTCGATTCACACTGTCCCTCAGCAGCTTCAGGGACTGGTCATGTGGGACTCCACACAACAGCCTTCCATCGTCGATGTTTTCCCACAATGCGATAAGACCCATCAGTGAACACGACATATAGCTTCTCCTTATCCGGCAGCTCATTATATGGTGGGGTCTCCTTAGCACGTGTCACCTCCTGTTCTGGTGACATCCAGGAATCTTTGCTCTCTGGCCAGTTTGTAATCACCTCAAGTATCCCTGGGTGTATGAATTTCCCTATTTGAGCCCATTGTGTTATCAACACACCCCATTTACTCCATATGGCATCTGTTGAATGATGTGTGGAGGAGGCTTTTCTTTGAACATCCATCCCAGCACCAGCAGTCGGGGTCCCAGGAGGTGCGGTGGGCAGAGGAAGCAAGCAGCCAATTCAATGTGAATGATAAAGCAAGCTTCAACTTTACTGAAAGAAATCACACCTTATATAAGCACTCTACAACAATCATGCACAATACTCACAAATCTATTGGATACATGTAAAAGGCTACATTATAATATCCCAGCCCCTTGTGGCATCTCAGGCATGTCACAACACCTTACTTCCTCTAGTCTGCTTTCTTTCCCAAGGCCGTTCCTTTATCATACACAAGGCCATAATGTACCTCAGTTTCTCTCTTTGTTAACATAACAGTCCATTGTTAGCATAACTGTACCCCGGGTTTTTCCCTTTGTTTACCTCAGATGGCTGTGACCAGCTCCAGCAGGGAGCTATGGCCTTGTTCTCTGCAAGCCATTCTCAAAAAAAATGAGGAGCTGTGTTTCAGTGCCCACCACTTCTGAGGCAGCCCGAACTCCTTTGTATGCTGCCAGAATCTCCTTCTCAGCTGGTGTATAATTACCTTCAGAGCCTTTGTATCCCTGGCTCCAAAAGCCTTGAGGTTGGCCTTGGGTCTCCCCAGGTGCTCTCTGCCAGAGGCTCCAGGTAGGGCCATTCTCCCCAGCTGCAGTGTAGAGCATGTTCATAACCTCGTGCCCTTCCTGGACTGGCCTGAGGTCTGCTGCCTGGGCAATCTCCCTTTTAATTTGTTCAACGGATTGTTGTTGCTCAGGGCTCCATTCAAAATCTTTCTTCTTACGGGTTATGTGGTAGAGAGGGCTCACAATCAGGCTGTAGTTCGGGATGTGCATCCTCCAGAACCCCACAGCACCCAGGAAAGACTGAGTCTCCCTTTGAGATTTCAGTGGGGCCATGGCTGTGATCTTGTTTATCACCTCCATTGGGATGTGGCGACACCCGTCTTGCCATTTTATTCCTAGGAATTGAATTTCCCTTGCAGGCCCCTTAACTTTCTTTTGCTTAATGGAAAAACCTGCCTTCAGGAGGATTTCAATTATCTTCTTCCCTTTCTCAAAGACTTCCTCTCCTGTGTCCCCCCATACAAAGATGTCATCAATGTACCGCAGGTGTTCTGAGGCCCCACCTTTCTCCAGTGCAGTATGCTCCAGTCCATGGCAAATGGTGGAGCTGTGGTTCCACCCCTGGGGCAATTGATTCCAGGTGTACTGGATGCCTCTCCAAGTGAACGCAAACTGTGGCCTCTACTCTGGTGCTATCAGAACGGAGAAGAACGCATTAGCAATGTCAATCTTGGCGTACCACTTGGCTGCCTTTGACTACAGTTCCTACTGGAGCTCTAGCATGTCCGGCACTGCAGCACTCATTGCTGGCGTAACTTCATTCAGGCCACAGTAGTCCACAGTTAGCCTCCACTGGCCATTAGGCTTTCTCACTGGCCATATAGGACTGTTGAAGGGTGAGTGAGTTTTGCTGATCACCTGGCTTTCTAGTTGATGGATCAGCTGATGGATGGGGACCAGGAAATCTCGATTGGTGAGGTACTGCCGCTGATGCACCAACCTGGTAGCAATAGGCACTTGCTGCTCCTCAACCTTAAGCCGCCCCACCACTCAGGGATCCTCTGAGAGGCCGGGTAAGGTGGACAACTGTTCAGCCTCCTCCAGGGCAGCTACACCAAAAGCCCACCGGTACCCTTTTTGGGTCTTTGAAGTACCCTCTCCTGAGATAGTTTATGCCTAGGATGCACGGGGCATCTGGGCCAGTCACAATGCGGTGCTTATGCCAGTCCTTCCCAGTCAGGCTCACTTCAGCTTCCAGTAGGGTCAGCTGTTGGGATCCCCCTGTCACTCCAGAGATGCAGATGGATTCAACCCCACTGTAGCTCGATGGCATCAGGGTGCACTGTGCGCCAGTGTCCACCAAAGCCTTATACTCTTGTGGGTCTAACGTGCCAGGCCATTGGATGCACCACTGTCCAGTAAATCCAATTATCCCTTTCCTCCACCTGGCTGGAGGCAGGGCCCCTCTAATCCTGCTCAGCATCACTCACTTCTTGCAAGAAGGATTCACTGGTCCCCTCAAGAGGGTCAGACATAACGTTGGCCATTCTATTCTGCCTGGGGGATTTCTGAATGGACACTGGAGCACCGTTTTTCTTGGAGGACTCCCCTTTCATGATGGTCTTCCCTTTCAGCTGCTCTACTCATGCAGCTAGGACAGGAGTGGGCTGTCCATCCCACCTCCTTATGTTTTCTCCATGGTTGTGGAGGAAAAACCACAGGGTGCCTCGTGGTTTGTGCCTTCTGCTGCCTTTCTCTTGGGTGGGGAAACGTTTACTTCAAATGATTGAGACATCAGCCCTATTGTTAGAGAAGTGCCACCTGGCCAAAACTGAAATCAGGCAGACATTGAGATAGCATTGTGCTGCAAACACACTGCCCTGCAGGCTCCAAGAATAATTGAAACTCCCAAAAATCTGAGAGGATCTCTTCCCCTGGCTCACCAATAGAGGGGGTGGGACCCCTAACAAAAGTCCAGGCAGCACACAGGTACCAGCTCACCCACACATACGGCAATACAAGCACATTATAAACAGTCAGTAGACAGTACAGCAAAAACAGACCCTTTACTCATTTTCCACGTACAATAAACATCAGCACTGGGATCATACACTGGAGGTAAGGATTAATCCAGCTGCACCAGGCAAACAAGTAGGCTAGCATTGCAAACATTTTCTTATCAAACAATACAAATACAAGCAGAGAAAATTGCACCCAACAGGTTGCTCCAACACACTCTGGTCAGGGTCTGTCGCTTTTTTAGCCTTATTTCAACTCTATTGCACCCCACATTGGTGTGCCAAAAAACACTGTGGTGGTTTAGGCCCTGCCGCAACTGGAGACCAAGATGCATGGTATGAATAACCCGGCTGGAGATCCCTTCCCACTGCTGGGGAAACTTAACCCTATCCTAGCTGAACCAAGACAGATGCACAAGATGACTGCTGTAAAGAATAACTTTCTAGAGGAATGTAGATTCAAAAATACCTTGTTACTTATTAGGCTGGCTAATTCTTGCAAGAATTAGGTTGTATGCTCAGTTAATGGACCAGCGTTTTTGCCGGGTAACTGAGATGTGGATGTGGAAATGGTTACACATGTCAGATATAGAAGTAGTTTCTGAAACTACATTGCTGAGGAGAGGTCTCTGAGGAGGAGGACAGCGGCGGGGGACCCTCCTGAAAGCATCAAAAACTTGCGGCAAAACCGCAAGACGGGAAGGCAGAAGCCCAGGGAAGAGGGAGAGCCTCAAGTCGCCCCCCACCCCCAAGCAGGAAGGCGGAGCTGCTGTGATCGAGGGCAGCGGTGACTCAGAGTGGACGGAGACCGGAGTGACAACGTCGCACGCCCCCATGTAAAAGAGCAGCCCCCAGGGAGCGCGAGAGACCAGGAGCAGGGCAAACAGGGCGTGGCGCGTCACAGGGGTGAAGCGCGGCAGTTCGCGCGACAGATCGAGCAGACAGAGCGCAGATGCTCCCCGGGTTCCTGAACTTATCCAAGCTAGCCCCTTTACGGTGCTCCACGAGTAGACCGAGCCATGGTCTCCACTCGCATCAAAATCACTGCCAGAAAGAACGTGGTGACCCAGACGGAGCTGCCACGCAAACATGCAGAGGTTCAGGTCTCGGGCTGCAGGGAGTGCCTGAGCCTGTCAGTCCTGCCGGAGGGCAGCAGGGACAACACCTGTGTGCGCTGCCGTCAGCTGGGTGACCTGCTCAGCCTGATGGCAGAACTCAAAGAAGAGGTTGAGAGAATAAGAAATATTAGGGAGTGTGAACGGGAAATTGACTGGTGGAGTAACACCCTTGAACCCCTGAAGCATCAGGAGCTAATGGAAGCTCCAAATGAGGCAGGTAATCCCTCGTCCTCTTGCTATCAGGCAGAAGGAGGGGTCCTAAGAGACGAGGGAGGCTGGAAACAGGTCCCTGCTCGGGGTGGCAGAAAAATCCTCTCCCCACCTCCCTCACCCTCCATGGTGTCCCCTTACAATAGATTCAGGGCCCTGGAACATTTGAACAAAGAAGAGAAGGAGGAAGAAAATGATACAAACAAAGAAGACCAAGGTCCACAAAGGCCTGGTCACTTCAGACCAGGTGTTAAAACCAGCTGTGAAAAGAACCCCAGAAGAGTCATTGTAGTGTGTGACTCCACTCTAAGGGTTGTCAAAGGCCCCTTACGCAGACCAGACCTGCTTCATAGGGAAGTCTGCTGCCTCCCTGGGGCCCACATCAAGGATCTCACAGCAACACTCCCTACCCTAGTGAGTGAAAAACCCTCTCCTGTTTTTCAGGTAGGTAGTGATGACATCACCAGGAGAAGGCCTAAAGCAATGAAGAGAGACTTCTGGTCCTTGGGAAAACTGCTTCAGGGGTCAGGGGCACAAACTGTGTTCTCTTCCATCCCTTTGGTTTGGGGGATGGATGAGAAAGATTACAGGAGAATTCAACAGATGAATGGGTGGCTCCAAGACTGGTGTTACCATCAGGACTTTGGATTCTTCAGTCATGGGTTGGTATACAGGGCACCTAATCTTTTGACATTAGACAGAATGCACCTGTCCCGGAGAGAGAAGGGGATTTTGGGGCAGGAGTTAGCTGGGCTCATTGACAGAGATTTAAACTAGATTTGAAGGGGGAAGGGGGCAAAATATGGGCCCATCTGAAGTGCATGTATACCAATGCACACAGCATGGGTAACAAACAGGAGGAGTTTGTAGCCGTGATGAAACAGGAAAATTACGATGTTGTTGCTATTACAGAAACATGGTGGGATGTCTCCCATGACTGGAGTGTGCCAATTGATGGGTACAAGCTCTTTAGGAGGGACAGACAGGGAAGGAGAGGTGGTGGGGTAGCTCTGTATGTTAAGGACTGTTATGATTGCTTCGAGCACAGGTGTAGTGAAGATAGGGTTGAGTGTCTTTGCATTAGAATCAGGGGGAAAGCCAACAGGGCAGATGTTGTAGTAGGCGTCTACTACAGGCCAGCCGACCAGGTCAGAGAGATGGACGAGATGTTTTATAGGCACTTAGGTGAAATCTCATGATTGCTTGCCCTTGTTCTTGTGGGTGACTTTAACTTCCCAGACATCTACTGGAAATACAACATGGCAGAACGAGGCCAGTCGCGGAGATTCCTAGAATGTGTGGGAGACAACTTCCTGACACAGCTGGTGAGTAAACCGACCAGAGAAGGTGCCCTGATGTATCTCCTCTTTGTGAACAGAGAAGGACTGGTGGACGACGTGGAGGCTGGAAGTTGACTAGGGCACAGCAATCATGAAATAATAGAGTTCTCTATTCTTAGAGAGGTCAGGAGAGACCTAAGCAGGACTGACATCCTGAACTTCAGATGGGCTGACTTTGTCTTGTTTAGGCACCTGCTTGAAAGGATCCCCTGGGAGACTCTCCTGAAGGGTATAGGGGCCCAGGATGGCTGAGCGCTCTTTAAGAAGGAAGTGTTAATGGCTCAGGAGCAGGCGGTCCTCAGGTGCTCTAAGAGAAGCTGACGCCAGAGAAGACCACCCTGGCTGAACAGGGAGCTTTGGCTGCAACTCAGGGAGAAAAGGAGAGTTTGCAGCCTTTGGAAGAAGGGGCTAGCCACACACAGTGATTACAAAGAGGCTGTGAGGCTGTGCAGGGTGGAAATCAGAAGGGCTAAAGCCCAACTGGAAAATAATTTGCCCTCTGCAGTCAAGGATGACAAGAAAAGTTTCTGTAAGTATGTCAGTAGCAAAATAAAGTCCAGGGAGAGTCTCCATCCCCTGCTAGATGCAGGAGGAAATTTGGTAACAAGCGATGTGGAGAAGGCTGAGGCGCTTAATGCCTTCTTTGCTTCAGTCTTTAATAGAAAGGTTAGTTGTATTGATGAAATCCAGCCTCCACAGCCAGAATACAGAGACTGGGAGAACTAACCCCCTGCAATCCAGGAGACAGTCAGTGACCTACTGCATCACATAGACATTCACAAGTCTATGGGACCAGATGGGATACACCCGAGAGTGCTGAAGGAGCTGGCTGGGGTGCTCGCCAGGCCACTTTCTATCATTTATGAGCAGTCCTGGCTTACCGGGGAGGTCCCGACTGATGGAAATTGTCCAATGTGACGCCCATCTATGACGTGGCAGAAGGATGATCCGGGAAATTACAGGCCTGTCAGCTTGACTGCGGCGGGCAGAGGAAGCAAGCAGCCAATTCAATGTGAATGATAGAGCAAGCTTCGATTTTATTGAAAGAAATCACACCTATATAAGCACTCTACAATACACTACTCGCAAATCTATTGGATACATTTAAAAGTTTACATTATAATATCTCAGCTATTGGATATATCTAAAAGGTCACATTATAATATCCCAACCCCTTGTGGTATTTCAGGTATGCATAAACACCTTTCTTCCTTTGAACCTGTTTTCTCCCAGGGCTCTTTTCCTACCACCCCCAAGGCCATAATGTGCCCCAACTTATCTCTTTGTTCTCACAACAGTCTTTGTTACCACCACTGAGCCTTGAATCTCCTTCCTTGTTAGCATAAGTGTACCCTGTTTTTTTTCCTCTGTTTACCTCAGGTGGCTGTGACCAGCTCCTGCAGGGAGCTATGGCCTTGTTCTACTAGCCGTTCTCCAACACTTGGCTTTGGTGCCCGGGAAGCTGATGGAGCAGCTCATCCTAAACACCATCATGCAACACCTGAGGGACAACCAGATGCTTAGGCCCAGTCAGCATGGGTTTATGAAAGGCAGGTCCTGCTTGACAAACCTGATGTCCTTCTACAACAGGGCGACCTGCTTATTGGATGCGGGAAAGGCTGTGCTTGTAATTTACCTTGACTTTAGAAAGGCTTTTAACACCATTTCCCACAACATTCTCCTGGCAAAAATGGCTGCTCAAGGTTTGGACAATCACACACTTCACTGGGTAAAAAAATGTCTGGACGACCAGACCCAGAGAGTTGTAGTAAACAGAGTTAAATCCAGCTGGCAGCCGGTCACGAGTGGTGTCCCCCAGGGCTCGGTTTTGGGGCCACTCCTGTTTAACATCTTTATTGATGATCTGGACGAGGGGATTGAGTGCACCCTCAGTCAGTTTGCAGACGACACCAAGTTGGGCAGGAGTGTTGATCTGCTCGAGGGTAGGGAGGCTCTGCAGAGAGTTCTGGATAGACTGGAGCAATGAGCTGAGGCCAACTGCATGAACTTCCATAAGGCCAAATGCCAGGGGCTGCACTTGGACCACAACAACCCCCAGCAGTGCTACAGGCTTGGGGAGGAGTGGCTGGAGAGCTGCCAGTCAGAGAGGGATCTGCGTGTATTGATTGACAGCCAGCTGAATATGAGCCACAGTGGCATATTCAGGTGGCCAAGAAGTGGCTCATGTGGCCAAGAAGGCCAATGGCATCCTGGCTTGTATCAGGATTAGTGTGGCCAGCAGGGACAGGGAAGTGATCTTGCCCCTGTACTTGGCACTGGTGAGGCCACACTCTGATTACTGTGTTCAGTTTTGGGCCCCTCACTACAAAAAGGACATAGAGTTACTCAAACATGTCCAGAGAAGGGCTACAAAGCTGGTCAAGGGTCTGAACATATGTCCTATGAGGAGTGGATGAGGAAACTGGGATTGTTTAGTCTGGAGAAGAGGAGGCTGAGGGGAGACCTTATCACCCTCTACAACTCCCTGAAAGGAAGCTGCAGAGAGCTGGGTTTGAGCCTCTTTAGCCTAGTAGAAAGCGACAGGATAAGAGGGAATGGCCTCAAGTTGCACCAGGGAAAGTTCAGACTAGATATTAGGAAGCATTTCTTTCCAGAAGGGGTTGTTAGGTGTTGGAATGGGCTGCCCAGGGAGGTGGTGGAGTCCCCATCCCTGGAGGTGTTCAAGAGTAGGGTCGATTTAGAGTTTAAGGATATGCTGTAGGTGGCAACTGTGCTAGGCGAACGGTTGGACTAGATCTCCAGGGTCCTTTCCAACCTAGATGGTTCTGTGATTCTGTTATCTAAGATTGACCAATTTGAGCAAATTTAAGGGCTTGACCTTTGTGGCCTCCTTATCATGGGATAAAATCCTGTAATCTGGACCAAAGATACCTTTTCTAAATTGTTGTTTTGTTTTGTTTTGTTTTCCTCAGAGGATTTCATATTTCTGATCTCCAGCAGTTCCTGTTTCTTAAAAAACTAGGCAAAGTTACCTACGTATTTTAAAAAATGGAATAACAAATAGATTTTTAATCCAGATGAAGTAGTGCCAGGAAGATGCATCCAGAGGAGTGGAGAAAATCATTAGCCCTCCAAAGATCAGCATTTGACACAGATTTAAAGATGTTAAATCTGTTCATGGCTGCTCAGCCATTTCATATGGAAAATCTCCGGGATTTACAAGCACACAGAGGGGATTTTGTTATAAAAATATTAATGGACGTTGACTCACAGCAACTAGAAACCAGAGAAAAATCATGGTTTTAACCTTCTTACGAGCTACAAAATACACTGAACTGTTTTTTATAAGAGTGGAACATAATTTTCCAACTCCAAAGTATTTAACAATGCAATCATGTTGTTTTCTGCACTCTAAATATTTAACTCCAGAAATATATCATTCAATACTCAAATGAGCTTTTAGGATTAAGCCTTCAATTCACTTTCTGTAAAATATGACCTTGTACATGAGATTCTACTTTTCTTAGCTGTTTCGGGGTTGATTACCGTTAAAAGTTTTTTAGGAATTTGAAGACCTATTGGAAAATAATAGACTAAAAAATTATGTGGATTTCCTTCACAAGCAATAGTTGCTACCTATTAAATAATAAACTAGGTTAAATTTAAAAATTATTAAGTAAACAGATTTTTTTATTAGTAAAGACTGACAAGTAAAACACAATAAACCCAACACTTTTTAATTTTATTAATATATAGAGCTAAAATTATGATGTGGCTTTAATGGTTACCCTCTTTGTTGTTAATAGCTTTGCTGGGTGTTTAGCTACAGATTATTTATTTGATGATATATTTTCAGTGTTGCATGCCAGTTGTTGAATATCTACCTCTCTGAGTGTTTTGCTCATACATCAGAATGAGAAGAGCAGGCATATTTTACTAGAAATAACTTAATAATATTACAGAATAATACAGAAAACATACAGTAAGAAAAGACAGAAAGGTGCACTTAAACAAATAGGAAAATACCGTGTAATGCATCAAATCATTACTACCTGAGAAAGACAATGGTGATTAAGAAGGATACAGCACCACTTGCATACTTTACACTCATCCAGATTTACAGTCGCTGGGGAGCCCCAGTTACAGCGAGGGTTTGGAGAGCCTGTCCCGGAAAGTGGGAAATCCTATGCGGTGCGTCCACCCGTAGGTGAGGCTTTCAAAGTCGCTGTGAGTGGGCCCAGCCTTATATACCAAAAATCAGCAAGCCAGAAGAGCTGGCACCTTTGTTTTAAGTGGAAATACCTGGTTTCAGTCTCACAATAGGTTCCCTCCAGAACTTGGCCAGGGCTCAAGAAAGAAGCCTAAGGAGTTTCTCTGCTTATCTGATGGAATTATGCACAAGGTCTCACATCATCTGTTGGGAACAGACACCTGCTTCCATGATTCTGTTATTCTATTCACACACAAAGGAGGGGAAAGATACATTCAAAGTAGCTACAGTCACATCAGGTCACATAGGCAGACACCAGCCTCCATGACTCTGTTATTCTATTCACATACTAATGGAAGGGAAGGATACATTCAAGGTAGCTACATTCTCCATGCATATTTCATTAAGGATGATATTCTGGTTTAACAGTTTCAGTTCAGGGCCTGTTACTCAGGCTTCAACACTTCCACATTTATACATCAGGATAGGTGGTTTATTATAACTTAGTGTAATACCTGTTAGCATAATGGTTACCAGTTATGAACTATAAAGGATTCATCTATAGGTCAACTCTGACTTGGGCCTATTGTCCAAGCTTTAGCACTTCACTGAGAAACTGGAAGAGTAGAATTGGGTAAGACTTGTTTAAAGGACTCATTATAACATTATTTGGGTCACTGATGGCCACAGCAGTATCACCTTGTGATGGTTTGACTCTGGCTAAATGCCAGGTATCCACCAAGTTGCTCTATCACTTCCCCCCTCCCCCCCCC
>NW_020799109.1:34486236-34491888 GCF_003259725.1 Athene cunicularia
GAAGCAAAAGTCCGCGTGCGGAAGCAAAAGCAAACAGACTTATTCTCTACTTCCCATGGACAGGCGATGTCAGGCCTTCTCAGGAAGCAGGGCTCCAATACGCGTAGTGGTTGCCTCAGAGGACCAAGGGTGACCCCACCCCCTTCCTCCTTTCTCCCAGCTTTATACTGAGCAAACGTCATATGGTATGGAATATCCCTTTGGTCGGTTTGGGTCAGCTGTCCTGGCTGTGTCCCCTCCCAAGATCTTGCCCACCCCGTCCCACTGGGGGAAATATCAGAAAGAGCCTTGGTGCTGTGTAAGCACTGCTCAGCAGTAGCCACAACACCAGGGTGCTATCAACACCCTGCCAGCTCCCGACATAAAACACAGCACCGTGAGGGCTGCTGTAGGGGAAAACCAATTCCAGTTCAGCCAGACCCAGTACAGTCTCCACCCCTTATTCCATACCATTTACGTTATGCCCAGGTCCCACATAATGTTCATTTATCCATTCCATATGCTTTCTTCACTCCTCCAGATGTTCAGTGACTTGGCTTCCATCTGTCAAGATAGATGTTCAGGACAGAAGTATGCTTGACTGTTGGACTCCGGCACCGGCTAGGTTTGGGTCGTCATTGCACGTATTTGGTTCACTCTTCGTCGTTCCCACTTCCTCCATCACTTCCTGCAACAAAAAACTCATCCCACAGATAACTTTTCCCCCAAGGTTACATGTTCTTGAGGCACACACTGAGTAGTCCTATCCTCTCGCATTACCCACCAAGTACATCCAGGTCCCTGAGCAAAGACAATCCCATGAGTGGACTTACCTTTTCCCAAGTGAGGAGCAATCCACACTGCCTTCACCAGCCATCTCCCTGTGTGTACTACAGGGACCTTATCTCCTCCCACAGTATGAAGGGGGTTTGTTTGGGCAGGACCAGAACGGTTAACAGATACTTTGGTATTAATTAGCCAAGTGTCTTCTGCTAAATTTATATCCCAGTGCTTCCATCCCCCACTGTCCAATGCTCTCAACGTAGTCTTCAGCAGTTCATTATATCTTTCAATCTTTCCAGATGCCTGTGGGTAATAAGGGATATGATACACCCCCTCAATGCCGTGTTTCTTTGCCCAGGAGTTTATAAGATTATTTCAAAAATGGGTCCCGTTGTCTGATTCGATTCTTTCAGGAGTACCATGCCACCATAAAATTTGCCTTTCAAGACCCAAGATAGTATTTTGGGCAGTGGCATGATTTACAGGGTACCTTTCAAGCCAACCTGTAGTTGCTTCTACCATGGTGAGTATGTAGCGCTTGCCTTGGCGTGTTCGTGGCAGTGGTCCAATACAGTCAATCTGCCAGGCCTCACCATATTGAAAACTCAGCCATCGTCCTCTGTTCCAGGGAGACTTTACTCATGTGGCTCGCTTGATTGCAGCACATGTTTCACATTCATGAGTGACCTGTGAGATGGCCTCCATGGTCAGGTCCACCCCTCGATCACGAGCCCATCTGTACGTTGCATGTCTGCCAAGATGCCCTGATGTTTCATGGGCCCATCAAGCTACAAACAGCTCACCCTTACGCTCCCAGTCCAGGTCCAGACGAGATACTTCAATTTTGGCAGCTTTGTCTGCTTGCTCATTGTTTTGATGTTCTTCAGTGGCACGCCTTTTGGGCACATGAGCATCTACATGACGTACCTTCAGAGCCACGTTTTCCACTCGGGCAGCGATGTCCTGCCACAATGCAGCAGCCCAGATGGGTTTACCTCTGCGCTGCCAATTGGTTTTCTTCCACTCCTGTAGCCACCCCCACAGGGCATTAGCCACCATCCAGGAGTCCGTGTAGAGATATAGTACTGGCCACTTCTCCCGTTCAGCAATCTTTAGGGCTAGTTGGATTGCTTTTACTTCTGCAAACTGACTTGACTCGCCTTCTCCTTCAGTGGCCTCAACGACTTGTCTTGTGGGACTCCACACAGCAGCTTTCCACTTCCGATGGCTTCCTACCACACGACAGGATCCATCAGTAAAGAGAGCATAACGCCTTTCATCTTCTGGTAACTCGTTATATGGCGGTGCCTCTTGGGCACGAGCCACCTCCTCAGGCAACGCTCCAAAATCTCTACCTTCTGGCCAGTCCATGATCTCTTCCAGGATCCCTGGATGGTTGGGTTTCCCCAGTCGAGCTCGCTGCGTGATTAACGCTACCCATTTACTCCAGGTAGCGCTGGTTGCATGGTGTGTGGAAGGGATGTTTCCTTTGAACATCCAATGTAATACAGGCAACCGTGGTGCCAAGAGGAGCTGTGCTTCTGTACCAACAACTTCTGAAGCAGCTCGAATGCCCTCATATGCTGCCAGTATCTCCTTTTCAGTCGGAGTGTAGTGGGCTTCTGATCCTCGATATCCCCGGCTCCAAAATCCTAATGGTCGACCTCGAGTTTCACCTGGTATCTTCTGCCAGAGGCTCCATGTGAGTCCGTGCTCCCCAGTTGATGTGTAAAGTATATTTATCACAGCTGGTCCTGTCCGAACAGGCCCAAGAGCTACTGCCCGAGCTATCTCCTGTTTGATGTGCTCAAAGGCTTGTTGCTGCTCAGGACCCCATTGAAAATTGTTCTTTTTTCGGGTCACTTGATAGAGAGGGCTCACAAGCTGACTGTAGCCTGGAATATGCATCCTCCAAAATCCCACAAGTCCTAGGAAAGCTTGTGTTTCCTTCTTGTTGGTCGGTGGAGACATAGTTGCTATCTTGTTAACAACATCCAGTGGCACATGACGGCGTCCATCTTCCATTTTATTCCCAAGAACTGAATTTCTTGCGCTGGTCCCTTGACCTTGCTTTTCTTTATGGCAAACCCAGCTCTCAGAAGAATCTCAATTACTCTTTGTCCTTTCTGAACACTTCTTCTGCCTCATTGCCCCACACAATGATGTCATCAATGTATTGTAGATGTTCAGGGGCATCACCCTTTTCCAGTGCAGTTTGAATTAGTCCATGACAAATAGTGGGGCTGTGCTTCCACCCCTGGGGCAGTCGATTCCAGGTATACTGGACACCCCTCCAGGTGAAAGCAAACTGTGGCCTGCACTCTTCTGCCAAAGGAATTGAAAAGAATGCATTGGCAATATCGATTGTCGCGTACCACTTGGCTGCCTTTGACTCCAGTTCATATTGGAGCTCTAACATATCTGGTACAGCCGCACTCAGTGGTGGCGTCACTTCATTCAGGCCACGATAATCTACTGTTAACCTCCACCCTCCGTCAGACTTTCGCACCGGCCATATTGGGCTGTTAAAAGGTGAGTGTGTCTTACTGATGACACCTTGATTCTCCAGTTTACGAATCAATTCTTGGATGGGAGCCAGAGAGTCTCGGTTTGTACGATACTGCCGTCTGTGCACGGTCCTCATAGCAATTGGCACCTGTTGTTCTTCAACTTGCAACAGTCCCACAACAAAAGGATCTTCTGAGAGGCCAGGCAGATTAGACAACTGTTTTACCTTTTCTGTATTCACACTGGCCACACCAAAAGCCCATCGGTATCCTTTTGGGTCTTTGAAGTATCCCCTCTTGAGATAGTCAATGCCCAAGATGCAAGGGGCTTCTGGGCCAGTTACAATGGGATGTTTTTCCCACTTGTCCCCAGTCAAGCTAACCTCGGCCTCCAATACTGATAGTTCTTGACAGCCCCCTGTCACTCCTGAGATCCAGATAGGTTCTGCCCCTCTATAACTTGATGGCATTAGTGCACACTGTGCCCTGGTGTCAATTAAAGCCTGGTACTTCTGCGGATTTGATGTTCCAGGCCATCGAATCCACACTGTCCAATACACCCGATCATCCCTTTCCTCCTCCTGGCTGGAGGCAGGGGCCCTCTATTCCCATTCTTGGTCGGAGTATTCACTGTCTGACCCTTGCTGTGCCAGGCCGGAGGTTCCTTCTTCAGGGTCAAGGGAGGTAATCTCAGTCTTCCTGTATCTGGGAGATCGCTGGTTACTTTCTTGTGGTTTTACACCAGCTACATTAACAACCTTCTTGGATATCTTCTTCTTGACAGGGGTCTTTCCTCGCAATTCATGTAAACGTGCTTCCAACTTAAAGGTGAGTTGACCATCCCACTTCCTCATGTCCTCCCCCTGGTCGCGCAGGAAGAACCAGAGTTCGCCACGTGTCATGCGCCTTGGCTTCCCTTTCCCCCTGACTGGGACAGAAGAGAAATGATTTCTTGGGGAGCTCCTAACATCCAGGGCACTTGGCCGTAGAGATGAGAAGGTACCAAGACTCTCTTCAAAGTTCTGAAGCCAGGAAGAGACTGCCTCCACAGTTGGCGTACCTTTTAGTCCTCCCGCATCCATTTCTGGGTAGTACATAGCAGCCAAACTGGCAGAATACGAGGATGGTGCACCTTTAATCACCTTCCTCCACATGGACCGTGTGCATGGGACATCCTCTGGATTTTTAGGGGCTTCATCATTATCTGGATCACCATAGATGACTTCCATCACTGCTAATTCTCTCAGGTACTGGACACCTTCATCTGCAGTAGTCCACTTCCCTGGGGTGTTGTCCGTAAGATCTTCCTTAAAAGGATACCTTGCTTTAACACTTGAAAGGACCCGTCTCCACAGATTGCAAATTGCTGTCTCTTTTCCAATTACCCTTTCAATTCGTCGATTTCTAGCAAGGGAACCCAGCTGTTGGGCTTCCTTACCTTCCAGTTGTTGAGCATCTGCCCCATTATCCCAGCATCGCAGCAGCCAGGCAGCGATCCGCTCACCCGGCTGGCGGCAATAGTCTTTCCGCAGATCTCGCAGTTCTGATGACGTCAGGGACCGGGTAGTTTCTGCCTCCTGTTTCAGCTCTGTTATTCCCTCTTCTGATCCCTTTGCTGAAGGACCAGCTTCTTCCTCTTCTTTCTCCTCCCTTATTAATCGAGGGTATGGGCCTGTTGTTCTCCTTGTCCACTGTTTCTTTTTTACTACTGAGGCAATCTCTGTTGTTGTTGTTATTGTTTGAGTTCCCATGTCAACCACAGTCCTTTGAGAGTGCTGAACTGCAGCTCGGTAAGCACAGGCCAGGCCCCAGTAAAGTGCTAGAAGTTGCTGGTTCTCATTGGGATAGGCAAGACACCCCTCTATCAGGTGATGTGTCAATTTTGTGGGGTTGCTTGACTGTTCAGGGGTGAGATCCCAGGCTACAGGAGGTGATAACCATCCGAGGAATCTGCCCAATTCCTTCCACTCTCCCTGACACCCAGGAACAGGCCACCTCAGAGCACATTTTGGCACCGATTCACTCAAAATTTGTGTTCTCTTACACCAAAAGCATACCGAGTTCCACACAACCCACAACAGGCGAACAGCATTAATAAAGAGTATCAAAGAGCTGACGTAAGGATGACTGAGTACCTCGGGAGCCTGCAAAATAAAACCACTCATGATGTTCCTGATTCCTTGCAGCATGTTCCCGAGCTTAACAAAATAAAGATAAGCAGCGCAATAAACAAGCCCGTGAGCGACACAAGATCTTGCTGCTTAGGAACTACTATAGCTACAGCACATTTAATGTAAAACTGTCGTTGTTTGCACCACGTTGGGCGCCAGAATAGACTGTGATGGTTTGACTGGCTAAATGCCAGGTATCCACCAAGTCGCTC
>NW_020799109.1:34491938-34525921 GCF_003259725.1 Athene cunicularia
TTTGGAGAGCCTGTCCCGGAAAGTGGGAAATCCTATGCGGTGCGTCCACCCGTAGGTGAGGCTTTCAAAGTCGCTGTGAGTGGGCCCAGCCTTATATACCAAAAATCAGCAAGCCAGAAGAGCTGGCACCTTTGTTTTAAGTGGAAATACCTGGTTTCAGTCTCACAATAGGTTCCCTCCAGAACCTGGCCAGGGCTCAAGAAAGAAGCCTAAGGAGTTTCTCTGCTTATCTGATGGAATTATGCACAAGGTCTCACATCATCTGTTGGGAACAGACACCTGCTTCCATGATTCTGTTATTCTATTCACACACAAAGGAGGGGAAAGATACATTCAAAGTAGCTACAGTCACATCAGGTCACATAGGCAGACACCAGCCTCCATGACTCTGTTATTCTATTCACATACTAATGGAAGGGAAGGATACATTCAAGGTAGCTACATTCTCCATGCATATTTCATTAAGGATGATATTCTGGTTTAACAGTTTCAGTTCAGGGCCTGTTACTCAGGCTTCAACACTTCCACATTTATACATCAGGATAGGTGGTTTATTATAACTTAGTGTAATACCTGTTAGCATAATGGTTACCAGTTATGAACTATAAAGGATTCATCTATAGGTCAACTCTGACTTGGGCCTATTGTCCAAGCTTTAGCACTTCACTGAGAAACTGGAAGAGTAGAATTGGGTAAGACTTGTTTAAAGGACTCATTATAACATTATTTGGGTCACTGATGGCCACAGCAGTATCACCTTGTGATGGTTTGACTCTGGCTAAATGCCAGGTATCCACCAAGTCGCTCGATCACTTCCCCCCCCGCTCCCCCCCCTTTCCCCTTGTTTTCTCAATAGGGTAAAGAGGGGAAAGAAGATAAACTAACACTTGTGGGTGAAACAAAAGCAGTTTTAATATAAGCAAAGTGAAGCAAAAGTCCGCGCGCGGAAACAAAAGCAAACAGACTTATTCTCTACTTCCCATGGACAGGCGATGTCAGGCCTTCTCAGGAAGCAGGGCTCCAATACGCATAGTGGTTGCCTCGGAGGACCAAGGGTGACCCCACCCCCTTCCTCCTTTCTCCCAGCTTTATACTGAGCACACGTCATATGGTATGGAATATCCCTTTGGTCGGTTTGGGTCAGCTGTCCTGGCTGTGTCCCCTCCCAAGATCTTGCCCATCCCGTCCCACTGGGGGAAATATCAGAAAGAGCCTTGGTGCTGTGTAAGCACTGCTCAGCAGTAGCCACAACACCAGGGTGCTATCAACACCCTGCCAGCTCCCAGCATAAAACACAGCACCTTGTTGCTACTCAGGACCCCACTGCACAGTCAGCAGTCACAACAATATCTGAAATATTTTCTTTCATAGACAGGTCCACAGTCTTTATCCTACCTGTTTTAAAATTTCCGTATTACAATAAATTTAAAAAATATAGCTTTCACAACGCTGGTTCTTCAAGCAAAATACATTTTCCCTTAAGTATGTCCAGATAGGGATTATTCTAGTTCTGTAGCCATGAATATATTTCTCACTTTCAAATGTGCTTGATGCAGCTAATGTCATGTATAACACTTCATAAGAACAAAAAATCTAAGAAGACAGTTTATGATTTAACTGTTGTTTGAACTCAGCTGGTAGCAAATCACCACATGGCCAGTTGTTTACTCGTGTCCCCGCCCCCCTGGTGAAATAGAGGAGGGATAAAAGAAGAAATCTGTGGGTTGAATAATAATAATAAAAAAATACTAGCAAAATCAACAGTAATAATACTAGTTCAAAACATGTAAAATGCAGTAGTGACTCACCAAGCAGTGACCGGCACAGACCTCGTCCCCAGCAGCGATCTGACTACACCAGAGAAGACCACCCAGCCTATCCAGAAACCAAAACCAAAACCAACAATACCCATGAGAGAGCACCCACCTGCCTATACGCTGAGCTTGATGTCACATGACATGGAATGGTCCAATGATCGATCAGGACCCAACCCTTCAGCTGTGCTCCCTCTCAGCCCAGGGAAAGATAACTCTATACTGGCCAAAACCAGGATAGTCTCCACCCCTTGTTCCATACCATTGACATCATGCTCAGGTTCCAAATACATTCTAAGGAATCACCACTTTTTATTTTTTTTTTTTTTTTCCAGGTTTCACAGATATAATTCCCTCAGTCATTGGGCCATCTTCCAGAATGTCTACTGAGTTCATTTAGCCCATAATTCCAGGTTCCATTAATCATGGTAGTCTTTAAAGCTGGAGGAATGAGGTGGAGTTGGCTCAGTCAGTGCAGCAAAAGGCTTTGGATGTGGCAGGAGGATGTTGTGAGGCACCAATTGCAATAACAGGGTTATTTGATAGTTCAATTCACAGGCTATTTTCACCCAAAATCAAATGTCCCTGAGGCACATGTTGGACTTCTCCATCATCCTGCATTACCCACCAGGTGCACCCAGGTCCTCGGGCAACAGTGATCCCACACATGTGTTTACCTTTACGCGATGCAGGAGTAACCCAGACGGTCTTCCCCAGCATATTTTTAATGCGCACTATGGGGGCTTTATCCCCACCCACAGTATTTAGGAGGTTTGATGGAACAGGGACAGCTTGCCTGGCAGATCCTCTGGTATTGACTAACCAGGTGGCTTTTGCTAAATGCACGTCCCAGTGTTTGAAAGTTCCACCCACCGTATTTATCTCAGTGTAGTTTTCAGCAATCCATTGTATTGCTCAATTTTCCCAGGGGCTGGTACATGGTGGGGAATGTGATATGTCTCCTCAGTGCCATGTTCTTTGGCCCAGGCGTCTATGAGGTTGTTTTGGAAATGTGTCCCATTACCTGACTCAATCCTTTCTGGTGTGCCATGCTGCCATAGCACTTTCTCCTCAAGGCCTAAAATGGTGTTCTGGGCAGTGGCAAGGGGCACGGCATAAGTTTCCAACCACCCAGTGCCTGCTTCCCCTTTGTAAGTACACAGTGTTTGCCATGACTAGTTTGAGGGAGTGTGATAAAATCAATCTGCCAGGTCTCCCCTTATTTGTACTTTGACCATCATCCTTCATACCAAATGGGCTTTAATCGTTTGGCTTGCTTGATCATAACACATGACTCACATTCATGGATTACCTGTGCAATAACATCTATGGTTAAGTCCACCCCTCTGTCACGAGCCCATCTATAAGTTGCATAATTTCCCTGATGGCCTGAAGAGTCATGGGCCCAGCAAGACAGAAATTGTTCACCCTGATGTTGCCAGTCTGGATCTACCTGAGACACCTTGATCCACTTGTTGGTTGTTCTGATGTTCTTCAGTGGCCCGACTCTTGGGTACATGAGCGTCTGCACGATGTACTGTCACAACCAGATTCTCTACCCAAGCCGCAATATCTTGCCATAATTCAGCAGCCCAGACGGGTTTGCCTCTACGCTGCCAGTTGCTCTGTTTCCACTACTGTAACCACCCTCACAGTGCATTTGCCACCATCCATGAGTCAGTGCAGAGACAGAGCACTGGCCACATTTCTCACTCAGCAATATCCAAGGCCAGCTGGACGGCTTTCACCTTTGCAGACTGACTCGATTCACCTTCTCCTTCAGTAGCTTCAGGGACCCATCGTGTGGGGGTCCACACAGCTGCTTTCCACCTTCAATGTTTCCCCACAATGCAACAGGACCTGTTGGTAAACAGGGCACATCGCTTCTCATTATCCAGTTTATTATATGGTGGGGCCTCTTCAGCACATACTACCTCTTCCTCTGGTGCCATTCCAAAATTTCTGACTTCTGTCCAATTTGTGATCACTTCCAATATTCCCAGACGGCTGGGGCTCCCTGTTGTGTGATTAATGCGACCCATTTACTCCACGTGGCATCAGTTGCAGGTTGTGTAGAGGGGACAGTCCCTTTGAACACCCAGTCCAGCACTGGCAGTCGGGGAGCTAGGAGGAGCTGTGGTTCAGTCCCGATCATCTCTGAAGCAGCTCAAACCCCTTCATATGCTGCCAGTATCTCCTTTTCGGTTGGAGTGTAGCGGTTTTCTGATCCTCTGTATCCCCGACTTCAAAACCCCAGAGGTCAACCCCAAGTCTCCCCTGTTGCTCTCTGCCACAGACCCCAGGTAAGGCCATTCTTCCCGGCTGCCGTGTAGAGCACTCTTTTAACATCTTGCCCTGTCTGAACTGGTCCAAGGGCTACTGTGTGAACTATTTCCTGCTTATTTTTTTCCAAATCCTGTCACTGCTCTGTACCCCATATAAAATAATTCTTTTTCTGAGTCACTTGATAGAGAGGGCTGACAATCTGACTGTAATTTCGAATATGCAATCTCCAGAAAACCACAACACCCAAGAAAGCTTGTGTTTCCTCTCTGTTAGTTGCTGGGGACATAGCTGTTATTTTATTAATCACCTCCATTGGAATCTGACAACGTCCATCTTGCCATTTTACTCCTAAAAACTGGATCTCTTGTGCAGGCCCCATGACTTTACTCTGCTTTATAGCAAACCCGTCTCTCAGAAGGATTTGGATTATTTTCTCCCCTTTCTCAAAAGCTTCTGCTGCTGTATTACCCCATACAATGATGTAATCAATGTACTTGGGGCTTCACCCTGTTCCAGTGCCGTCTGGATCAGTCCATGGCAAACAGTGGGGCTGTTTCCACCCCTGGGACAGTCAATTCCAAGTGTATTGGACATCCCTCTACATAAAAACAAACTGTGGCCTGCATTCTGCTGCCAGAGAGATGGAGAAAAATGTGTTGGCAATATCAGTCGTGGCGTACCACTTGGCCACCTTCGACTCTGGTTCATATTGATGTTCTAGCATGTCTGGCACCGCAGCACTCAGTGGTGGCATGACTTCATTCAGGCCACGATAGTCCACTGTCAATCTCCACTCTCCAGTAGACTTTCGCATTGGCCATATGGGGCTGTTAAAGGGGCAGCGTGTCTTGCTGATGACTCCTTGGCTCTCTAGCTGACAAATCAGTTTATGGATTGGGATTACAGAGTCTCAATTGGTGCGGTATTGCTGTTGGTGCACAGTTGTAGTGACAGTTGGCACCTGTTGTTCTTCAACCCTCAGCAGTCCCACAACAGAAGGATCTGGATCCTCTGATAGACCAGTTAACACAGACAGCAGTTTAATAGCACTTGGTAAGCGTGGGCTATGCCCCAGCATGTTGCATGAACTGTGCCTCTCTGGAATTACCCAGGAGACAATACACTTTTTCCAGATATTTTAATAATTCTTCAGGATTCTGCACCTGTGCAGGAGAAGTTCCAATACACTGGACTCAGCTCTTCAGCTGTGCTCCATCTGAGCCCATGGAAAGCTTACTATCCTGGCCAAAACCATGACAACTATTCAGAGTAAAATTATTTTCTTTTTAAGATCAAAGATTTTAAAAAATTTTATAATAGAGGGTGGCCAAATAAGATATTACCATCTGCAAGGAATTTATGACATTTTTTATCACTGTCTTTACTTTGAATATTTTGAGATACACTTGCCATAATCTTTTCTGAATTACTTATGTGGTGGGTAGAAAATTCAGTGCTTGCTAACACCTACCTTTCAAAAGAAGAGATGAATTGCTTAAGTTGTGATCCTTCATAGTGGATCATAATTGCCATCACAGCATATGATGTACACTAATGTACAATTATACTCAATACATGCATTTCTGTAGGATACTACAAGTTACCTAAAATCTTAGGGATTTTACAGGAGAGTGGTTTAGCTTTTACTATTTATAATGGAATTTTTTCTCTGTCTTTAAAATACTTTACTGCTGCTGATATTGCACACATTTCAAATAAGTGATGTAAATGTATTATAATTACACTGATTTTTATTTCATTTAACTGTCAAAACCTGAATGAAGCTTACAACAAGAAATGTATATAACCTACTGTCATAAATATTATAACAATATTTTCTCATTAAAATATTATGGGTTTATATTACTATAGAAAAAGCTACATTTTACTAATTTCCTTTTTCCTTTGGCCAAAACAGAGGTTTGTTTGTGGAAAGAAGGTTTAATAAATTTTGAAAATATGTCTGTCATACAGGAAAATTATCTGTAGTCATTAACAAAAACTCTTTTACAGAAGCCTGAAAATGCTGAATGGAAACTCTATAAAACTCTATGAAATTTGCTCCAGATGTGTGTAGCTCAGCACGTCTACTCTTGCTCTCGATATGTCTTGTCTATTTTCCCAGTAACTTTATTTCAACTAGCTGTGTAAACATTGATTCTCTTGGTGTTTTCTTGTTATCATAAAACTAATTTAAAACAGAAGAAAACCTGCATTATAATCCTGTAGGATGTGACAATAAGCAATGTTCCTTCTGGAAATTTGGATATGAAAATTTGGTCACCTTATTATTCAACATTCTTTGTCATATAAATGGAGGAATAATTCAATAAAGCACATAAGAAGAATTGGACATGTCTGATTCTCAGATGATAAATATAAACTCTGTCAGATTCCTCTAATATTTTAAAATTTTAGCATTAAATGTATCTTATTTCTGAGCTCTGGCACTCCCTACTGCTTTATAGACGTTTAATGTATCCTCACCCACCCTTTTTTCATTCTGGGAATGGTCCTGCATATACAGAGTGGTTGATAATGGCAAATGGACGATGTAGACAGGCAACTCATTTTGCTACCTGAGGATGTAATTTATCTTACACTTAGGTGTCACTATAATTTGCCACTCTTTTCATGTGTTTCATCTTCATCTACCTAAAGTCTTCTTTCCTTAGATCACTCCCAGTGCTTATATACCTGTAAGAGAAAGCTCACTGCAAAATAACAAGAAAAGATATATTCAGTAATAAATAAGGCCAGACGTCCTCTACTTCAGGCTCAACTATTATTGGCCTGCAAACTGTATGATATCAAATGCTGCAGAGGATGAAAGGACAACTGTCGTCTTATTTGTTAGTTCTCTGTTCATATGAAGAAAGAAGGATATAAAAATTAGTGGAAAAACAGAAGGCAGGATGTGCAGAAAGCCCACTGACGGCACATAACTATCTGTTTCGTGTAGTTCATTAAAGCGCTGGAAATATTTTAGATCAATTGACTAGCTGAGTACTATACCAGTCTCATATTAAATAGTGTTAAAAGCCATGAAAACATCCTTTATGCTCTGGATATTCCCAGTTGGTTAATATCTGTGGTTTAAGATGTACAAAATAGCTACAAAACCTGTGACTGGTATTGTTTCAAAGGAAAGCAAATAAAAGGAATTACATTGCAGTTAAGCCAGGTATTGAGTATAAATCCGCCACAAAGTCTGAACACAGAGAATTGTCTCAGGTAGCCTTTGTAGCAAGGAAGCACCCATACTACACAGATAAAAAGATGACATCTTGCATATTCAAATCATCATGAAATTAAGTACATCAGAAACATCATTGAGTTGTACCCAGAGACCAAACAGAGTAAGAATGAAGGCTTTGTATTGGACTTCATCTGGGTTTTGTATTAGTTTTTATACGGGACTCAATGCATTCCTTGCAAAAATTTAATTGTGCTGGATCTTTGGATTTTATGACTGAAAACTAGGAAATTGCTAGCTTATTTAAATTTTCAACTTACTTGAACATAGCAAACTAAATCTGAAGACTGGCTGATCCTGCAAGCCAATGGAGCTAAGGTGATGCTATGAATGTTAATGAACATATGTTAAAAAAACCCAAGGATTTCCTCTGAGGCTTTGTGTAAATTGGTTTGTGAAGGTAATTTCTTAGACAAATTAATTATTGCAAGTTGATCTCTTTTCTTAATAGCAGATGATAAATTATATGTATCTTTCTGCTTTCTTTGACTCATTTTACATTAACAACACCATGTGCTATTTCCTATAGTACTTCTGTGGGTGTGTATGCCAGGTCACAAACCTTCTGTGTCACTAACAATGTAAAAGTATCATCAGCATTTGGGTTAGAAGATTAACGACATCTAAATTAATGACGCACTTGTGCTAGAAGAATAACGACGTCTAGATTAAAGACAGCTAAAAGCAAAATAATTTGTCCTTGTTATGGAAGAAACAGATAAGAAGGCATTCCTTAAAATAACAAAGCAGAAACTTATCTACCGGCTGCGCGCGGTTAGTAGTCCTTGTTGAAAGTGCTGAGAGGAACTAGTTTTTGAAATGAGCATGCGCTAGAGCAGCACACGGATTTCCTGTTATTTTTAGAATGTACAAAAATATATAAGGACTTGTTTTTCTAATAAACCTGGGAGCTTGACTGTTAACCATATTGGTGTGTGTCTTGTCTCACAACCACGTCCTGCAAATAAAGGGATCCCTGCAACAACTGGGGCCCGAGCAGGGACTCTTAAAGTCACTTAAATGCGGATCTCTTACATGCAGAAAGTCGCTTAAATGGGTAAAGTCAATTAAATGCGGATCGCTTAAATGCAGGAAGTCACTTAAATGCAGAAACTCGCTTTAAATGTGGACCGCTTAAATGTGGAAGATTCCAAAGCATCACCGAAGGTGATACCGGGAGCTTGCAGGCGAGGAAGTGGAAGGGCATGGGATGAAATGCTGGAGCATGGAAATACTGCAGGTAAAACCGCGATGGAAAAAGACGCGGCCCTAAGACAGTTGTTAAGTATCCTCTCTATGAGAGGTGAAGAAACAGCTCTTAGCAATCTTAAAGGCTCACTGAGTGAGTGCATGGAGAACTTTTCTTTGAGATAATAAAAAGACAATATAATGATTGCTGCCAAGCTGTTAGAGAACACAGAGGGCGATGATATGTATTTTAAACCCCAGGAGCAAGATTTATATGCTGGATCTTTTGACTGTGATAATCTTTTAGACCCTGATGCTGTAAATCCTGAAAAATATTCTGGCCTGTGTCAGCTGGGGATGATCCGTGGTAAAAGCGAGGCGAGAAACCTTGGCATGTTGGAGAACGCCTTGCAGAGAGCAAGGCCATAGCTCCCTGCAGGAGCTGGTCGGCCATAGCTCCCTGCAGAAGTCGGTCCCAGCCACCTGAGGTAAACAAAGGAAAGAACCCAGGGTACAGTTATGTAAACAAGGATGAAGATCCAGGGCTCAGTTGTGCGAGCGAGGATTGTTGTGAGAACACAGAGATAAGTTGGGGGCGCATTACGACCTTGGGGGGTGAAGGGAAACAACCCTGGGAGAGAAGCAGGTTCACAGTAAGAAAGATGTTTATGCATACCAGAAATGCCACAAGGGGCTGGGATATTATAATGTGACCTTTTAGATGTACCCAATGGCTGAGATATTATAATGTAGTTTCTTAAATGTATCCAATAGAGTTGCAAGTAGTGTATTGTAGACTGCTTATATAAGGTGTGATTTCTATCAATAAAGTTGAAGCTTGCTCTATCATTCACATTGAATCGGCTGCTTGCTTCCTCTGCCCGCCGCATTGGCCAAGGGGATATGGACATGGTGAGAAAGATTGTTGCTCCTGCAAGCTATGAGCTGGGACATCAGCCACGTTGGGAAGGACTGCATTTTTCTGTTATTAAAGAACTACAGAAAAGCATTAGTGAGGATGGGCTGCAAAACTCATTTACAACAGCTGTACCGGAGGCAATCGCTCATGGATATCAACTGGTCCCATGGAATTGGCTGACACTTTTAAAACAGCATTCACGCCGGCACAGTACTCCATCTGGAAAACTGAGCGTGTGGATCTCTGTGCTCAGCATTCGCGCTTCCCCATCTGCAGGCACGGAGTTGGCAGTGGTGGCCCGGGGCCTCCCCAAGCCCCCCCGCCGCGGGGCAGCCGTGGCACTGTGCTCTCGGCCCACACCTACCCCCACACCTCCCCCAACAAAAGCAGCAGTTTTTTTCACAGAGAATGTGCTGATGCTGTCATGCAGCAATGGCTTTACATATTCTTAATGATGTTTTCATGTTTGTAGTATTTGTCATTTTGTGTTGTATCAGTAATAAGTGTAAGAGGCCTCTTTGTGTGGTCGTGTGGTTGTTTTGCGTGTGAGATGCAGCCCAACTGCAGAGTGCAGAGTTCTCTGACCCTTCAGGGAAGAGGCTGGGGAGGAACGAAACTGCAGTTGAGACTCCTCAATGTGGAGGGTCCTAGTGCCCGCCCGCTGAGTCATCAGTGATGCTGTTTGTTTGGGCTCAGTGTTTTAAGTGTCAGAGGTGAAATATCTCCTCTAGTAGGAGGCAGTAATTCTGAGTTCATTGTTGTCTTGAATTTAGGTGTATACTCTGCAGGGAGAGTGCACGTCTGTACCATCTGCCTGACAGAAATATTGTCAAAAGGTCATCTACAGTCTTACATGGGTTATTTGTTTTACCAGGGGTCATAGATGCTGATTATGAAGGGGAAATAAGAATTATGGCCTGTACCCCTGTGTTTAGTAACACAAAGGTCAAAAAATTGCTCAGCTAGCTTATTTTACTGCAGTTCCCCTTAATACCATGCCGAGAAGCCGCGATGACTCAGGATTTGGAGCAGCAGGCACTCCTTAAATATTTTGGGCTCAGACAGTGACACAAGGTTGACATCTGGTAAAATATACTCTCACTAAAGCTAAAGAACCTGTTGAGCCGACAGGCATTTTAGATACTAGTGTGGATGTTACCGTAATATCTGTAAGCAGATTGGCTGTTAGCTCAGGTAGCTCAAATGCTTTTTGGGGGTTAGTGGTCATGCTGTAACAATTCAAAGCGAGGATCTCATTCATTTAAGGGGCCCAGAAAACCTGGTAGCAAATATTCATCCGTTTATATTGGAAACCCTTATTACATTTTGGGGTCATGACTGTATGGCTCGATGGGGAACTCAAATGGGATCAAATTTGTCTTAATCACCACTGCAGCACAACCCATCCTGAAACCCACCCTGAAACTAATCTGGAAAACAAAATCACCTGTGTGGGTGGGTCAGTGGCCTTTGCCAAGGGAAAAGTTGTGCAACCTTAATGATTTAGTTCAGGAACAGTAAACTGCAGGATATATCGTACCTACTACCAGTCCTTAGAACTCTCCAATGTTTCTTATTTTAAAGAAAAGTGGTAAATAGTGACTTTTACATGATCTCTGACACATTAATCATGCCATGGAGGATAAGGGACTTTACAACCATGAATGCCCTCTCCAACAATGATTACCCGAAACTGGCACCTTGTAATAATTGATCTAAGGGATTGATTTTTTTTTTACCATTCCCTTGCATCTGGATGATGCACCTAAATTTGCCTTTTCTGTTCCCACTATCAATGTTAGTGAACCTGCAAAATGGTACCACTGGGCTGTTTTACCATAAGACATAAAAATCCCACCAGGTCCCCCAGGCTGTTATATATCGTTACATGGATGACATCCTTATTGCAGCATAAACACAGGAGATCATGGAAAGAGTTCTTGCTTTAACCAAAGACTCACTATCTCAAATGGTGTTGCAAATAGCACTTGAAAAGGTACAGATATCATCACCAGACAGTACCTGGGCTGGAGAATTTGTGAACAGACTATTGTCCTGCAACAGGTTAAACTTAAAACAGATGTTAAGACTTTAAAAGAATTACAGAGATTTTTAGGAGCCATAAATTGGATACGGATATCGTTGGGCCTAACTAATGATGATCTGCATAGCTTGTTTGATATTTTATGAAGAGATCCTTCACTGACATCACCCTGAGTACGTAGAGAGAAATTGAAACGAGATTTCCACTGTATAGTTAACGCCATCTCAAAAGACAAGCTTCATGAGTATATGTCACATCACAGGTGTACTGCATTCCCCCATGGGACAAGCCATAGTGGAAAGAACACACCAAAACTTGAAAGTGCTTTTGCAAAAACAAAAAGGGGAAAGATCTTGGCTCCAGGTCAGCCATACGCTATGCTGTTTCAGTGGGATTGAAACACTTAGTGAATCTCTTGTTTTTATTGAATGGACTTTTTTGTCACACCAACTGCACAATATGGTCACTACTTGTCCAGAAATGTTTGCCAAACTGATTATGAAAGGTAGGCAGCACCTACTATTACATGCTGTTTAGGAACCTGTTTGTATCATTGTTATGGTTACTATGCACATGTTACAGTGGCTAATACAAATGTCTTCAAGCAAGCACAGCTTTCACATTTCCACCAGAATTCCAGGGCAATACGAAAACAGTTTTCTTTATCAAGGCATCAGGCTAAAAACATCATTGTGAGTCGCCCTGAATACCAGAAAGACTCCATCTCTTCAACAGTGAAGTGGTGTCAGCCCTTGGGGACTCATCTCCTCAGAATTATGCCAATCTGATGTCACTCAGCTGCATTTGAAATGATAAAATATGTACATGTGTCTGTTAACACCTTTTCTGGAGCACTGTTTACATCCTGCCGTACAGTGATCTGACTGGCATTCCCCACTCACCAGCCAGACAGGCCATTTTGGAGTGTACACATTGCACGCTAAAGTATCTGTTACGACAACAAAAAGGGGGAGATGCACAGTATCAATCTATACCTCATGAAAGGCTAAATAAGGCATTATATGTCATGAAACTTTTAAACATTCCCCTGTCTCACAGGTACCACCAATATTGCGTCATTTCTCATCACAGATACCAGATCAACAAGAAGTCCAAAGCAAAGCTCAAGTGTTAACAAAAACCTAGAAAGGGGTAACTGGGAAGGACCATTTCCTTTAATAACCTGGGGAAGAGGTTATGCTTGTGTCTTCACAGGTCACAGTCCCCGGTGATTAGTGGCAAGGTCTGTGCAACCATACATGAGGCATGAGAGGCAGCCAGCACTCAGGATCCAGCTGTGAGTGCTGTGGGTGCCCCTGTGCCAACAGTTTGTGATCTCTTCAACTGATCATTTAAGCAGAATGTACGAGTAATGTTTGCTACTGCAACAGGACAAAATACACTACAGTTTCCAGCTCTTCAAAGAGAAAATTATAACAGTAATTACAACTCCTTAATGAAATATCTAGGCTTACTAGGCACTAGTGAAAGATATAGTTTAGATTAAATGTAGTTATTAATAAGGATGAAATGCCATAAGAATATGTGTATTCAACTTTGTTTAGCAATATTAAGAATTAAGAGCTCAAGTGTTTAACATTATTAGAAACTCCCTTGGTTTTCCCCCTGGAGTGCTGGCCAGGCTCGGGGTGGAACCCATCAGGGGGATGAAATCAGATGTTCCCGCTCAAATTGCCAATTATTTTGGCCTGTTGATTTAGAGGCTGGACCTGCTTGCAGCAATGTTGGATACCTCTCCTACGGATGGATGTATCGCATAGGATTTCCAGTTTGTGAGGAAGGGCACTCTAAAGTCTTGCTGCATCCAGGGTTCCCCAGCCATTGTGGATCTGAATGTTAGTACCTCATTAAATAAGAGTGCTACTCCCTGTTTTCCTTACTGTTTATTTTTGGACTATTTAGTCATATCCCTTAATTATGAGTGGTGAAATTAGCCTACTCTTTTTAACTAGGAATTATAACTGCTGTATTGTTTTTAGTCTTCTGTGGAACTATTCTAAGTATTCTATGTTTTTGAAGTTTGTCTAACCCTTAATTGATACAACTCTCAAACAAGTCTTGCAGGTGCTGCTGCAAAACAAAGAAAGGGGAGATCTGGGAGGCATCGGCTTTACACAGCCTCTGACATACAGCTAAGCTTTGATGAAAAACAGGGCTCAGAAGATAGCTAAGAAACTGCTGAGTTGTGCCAAGGTGGCAGGGAAAAATCAATCAGGACAGCAGGCATTTTGCCTGGGCTTAGCAACTGCTGCCGCCTCATCTCAGACCTGATTGATTGGAGTTAGAGCTGAGAGGCTTTCTTCCCCCAGTGGGGATATATACAGTTAGGTGGACAAAAAGCCTATCTGACTAGCCATCATGGTTGGTATAATCAGACAGTCTGGCTGGGGTGGCAAAACGTGACCCCTTCAGCAGTACCAGTAAATGACATTTGGTTTTGTATTGATGCTTATATGATGGGTTTACATCTTGAAGAAGATTTAATAATGATTAGCTAAAAGGTTACCAATTACTGGATGGTTAAAGGATCTGTTTTTACATGGAATAACAGTTAAAAATGTCATTATAATCCTTTTAATAATGTTAAGCTGATGTGTGAAAGTATTTTATGAGAACGATGGACCGAGCAATAAAAGGGGTCTGGATTGCTCAAAAACAAAAAGGGGGATTTGTGGAATGGCTGGAAAACAACAGACATATTCTGAGCGATCCAGACCAAGTGGCCTCAATGTAACAACAGGCTGTAGCTGTTGTGAAAAACACCTGCAAGGCCAAGGGGCTGAGAAATTGTGTGCGTAGCAAAAAGATAATGAAGCTGGACTGTGGAAAACAAGATGTTTGTCTGGCAGGAGAACAGCTTGTGTACACCACACTGGGACCAGTCATAGAGGGTAAAAGGGCGCATAGCTTTAGCCTATGAGCAATCAAGTAGCTGCGCATGTACTTTATGGTAGTCTATAAATTGCTGTGTATTTTTTAATAAAATGGAATTTGGAGTCCTGGAGAGATTGTCACTGCATCTCTCTTAGCCCCAGGAGTAGGGGTTGTAAAAGCTCTATCCATCTTGAACAAAATAGCCTGTTGGAGTGTAAAACAATTTAACTTAACATCTAATATAATAAGTAATTTGTTGACAGATGTAGATAGTGTAAGGCATACTGTTTTGCAGAATAAAGCGACTACAGATTTTTGTTACTGTCACGAGGACATGGATGTGAAGAATTTGAGGGTATGTAATCTATGAATTTTTCTGATCACTCTCAATTTATAATTAGGCAGTATTAGTAATTGCAAGATAATTTACATAGCAGGATTATTGGAATGCTGTCTTTTTCTTCTCTTGAAATGTTGTCTATCTGGTGTAGTAAATAGCCTAGAGACGTTAATAAAAAGAAAAGGGGGAACTGTGGGTGCATATGCCTGGTCGTGAATCTTCTGCGTCACTAACAATGTAAAAGTATCATCAGCATTTGGGTTAGAAGATTAATGACATCTAAATTAATGACACACTTGTGTTAGAAGACTAACAGCGTCTAGATTAACGATGGCTAAAAGTAAAAGAATTTGTGCTTGTTATGGAAGAAACAGATAAGAAGGCATTCCTTAAAATAACAAAGCAGAAACTTATCTACCGGCTGCGCGCGGTTAGTAGTCCCTGTTGAAAGTGCTGAGAGGAACTAGTTTTTGAAATGAGCATGCGCTAGAGCAGCACACGGATTTCCTGTTATTTTTAGAATGTACAAAAATATATAAGGACTTGTTTTTCTAATAAACCTGGGAGCTTGACTGTTAACCATATTGGTGTGTGTCTTGTCTCACAACCACGTCCTGCAAATAAAGGGATCCCTGCAACATACTTCATTTATAGTTTTCATCTGGCTGAGTTGGCACTATGCTGCATTTTGAGGAAAGGATACTTTATTTCCTTCTTTTATTTGTTTTCATTTTGCATTCATAATTGTTAGTGCCATGTTCCTCTTCAAGTTTCTGGAGATACAGACAGAAAAGCTATGCTGCCTGATTTAAGCATTCAGGCTTATAATTCAAAAGTCGTTCAGTAAATTTAGGTTGATATTTTTAACTGAGAAATCCTTGTAAAATTAGATCAATTTCAGCCTCTTTTGCCATCATTTTACTCTTAAGTACTTGATTAATTTTTAGTCTGTGCTTTTTGTTCACTGATATAAAATTTGTCTAAAATTGTCCATTAAATTATCATTAAGATACCTGTTTACTGTGTGAAACTGTTAATTTGGAAGAGTCTTCATTTATGGATTTATTTAATTTTCTATATGATTCTGAAATTAGGGATTAAATGTAATCAACATTTTGAACCATTCTTAATGAGGGGTATTTCATTGGATGTTGAAAACCTGACACTGAAGAACTATGAGGTCCTGAGGATAAATTATTATATCAGTAAGTCATTTACTGTCAAAGGTTCAGAAACTTGACCTCACTGTACTTGAATTATGCAAATTGAATTATTTACATTGCATTACTTAAAGAAAACAACAATGAGATATTTGAAGGGAAGGATTTCAATGATGTAAAATGGAATTTGAATGTTATGTATTTTTTTGCAATAATATGCACATTAAAAGAGGGTTGCGATATGTATTTCTGGATGACAAATATTTGCTCTGTATACTGAAAGAGATATCATCAAGATATGATGCTCTGATCTCAATTAAAGGACTGTTGGAAGCTGATGGCAACTGGTGGTGATATACCACAGGGCATGGTCCCCAGACTAGAGAGGAGAAGCCTCCCAAGCACATCGGGAGCTTTGAATTGGACAGAGAACTGTGTGGGAAGACGATCTGATGGGTCTCCAGGTAATGAACAGTGCTTCTGCCAGGGGCACGTTAGAATGAAAAACTGTCCCCCACACAATGCTAGAAGAATATTATTCCTAACTTCCAAAGGAACTAAGGAAGCCTGTAGTTAACTGAATCTCTGTGTTGGTTTAAGACTTGCCGGGACTGGAGACCATGTTGCCGTTGTCCCTTCCCCACCCACGGACAAAAGTAGGCCACAAACCCCAGGGTTGAAATAAGAAGAAAGTTAATATAACAGTGTAATAAACAATCTGAACAACAACAGTAGCAATAATAACAACAGTAAACAGTAATAACAGTGAACAAGACAAAAGATACACAGAGAAGTACCGCAATGCTTACAGACAGTCCCCGGTCCTGATATTAGCATGGTATGAATAATCCGGCTGGAGATCCCTTCCCCCCATCTGCTGGGGAAAACTTAACTCTATCCTAGCTGAACCAGGACATAATCCACCACTTTATTCTATACCATCTGCGTCATGTCCAGCTGTCATTTAAAAGTTAACAATAACAAAGTAATAATCTACACAGGCACAGCATAATTTACGGCATGTTCTCACCCAGAATAGAGACCCCCTGTGGTACACATAGGACCTCTCCATTCTCCTGCATCACCCACCAGGTGCACCCAGGTCCTTGGGCAAAAGCAATCCTGTGGATGGGTTTCCCTTTACCTTTGCCTGGCGCAGGACTAAACCAGATCATTTTTTCCAATATATTCCTCATGCGCACCACAGGGACTTGATCCACATCTACAGCACGTGGAGATTATGACTGAGCCGGGCCAGCTCGACTGGCAGATCCTATTGTGTTGACTAGACAGGTGGCCTTTGCTAGATGCATGTTGCAGTCCTTTAAGGTCCCACATCCAAGTGCTTTCAATGTGGTTTTTAACAGTCCATTGTAGCACTCAATCTTCCCAGAGGCTAGTGCGTGCTAGGGGATATGGTAGACCCACTCGATGCCGTGTCCTTCTGCCCAGGCATTTATGAGGTTGTTTCAGAAGTGGGTCCCGTTGTCTGACTCAATTGTATCTGGGGTGCCATGTCGCCACAGGACTTGGGTTTCAAGGCCCAGGATGGTGTTCCGGGCAGTGGCATGGGGCGCTGGGTAAGCTTCCAGCCATCCAGTGGTTATTTCCACCATTACGAGCACGTGGTGATTCCTGTGGCGGGTCTGTGACAGTGTGATGTAGTCGATCTGCCAGGCCTCTCCATATCTATATTTCAGCCATTGCTCTCCATTTTGCTGCGGCTTCACCCCATTGGCATGTTTGATTGCAGCACACATCTGATATCCGTGGATGGTGTCTGCGATGGTGTCAATGGTGAGGTCCACCCCTCGAGCTCGAGCCCACTTGTATGTTGCATCCCTACCTTGGTGGCCCGAGGTCTCATGGGCCCACCAGGCTATGAACATTTCACCTTTGCGCTGCCAGTCCCAGTCCACCTGAGCCACTCTAATCTTAGCAGCTTGGTCTGCCTGCTGGTTGTGTCAATGTTCATCAGTGGACATGTACTCTTGGGTACATGGACATCCACATGGCGTACCTTCACAACGAGGTTTTCCACATGGGTTGCAATGTCCTGCTATACTTCAGCAGCCCAGACGGTTTTACCCTTACGTTGCCAGTTGCTCTGCTTCCATTGCTGCAGCCATTTCCACAGGGTATTCGCCACTGTCCACGAGTCAGTGTAGAAGTACAGCCTCGGCCACTTTTCCCGCTCAGCAATATCCTTTCCCTCTGCAAACTGGCTCGATTCACCCTGTCCCTCAGCATCTTAAGTGACCCATCGTGTGGGACTCCACACAGCAGCCTTCCATCATCGATGTTTTCCCACAATGCAACAAGACCCATCAGTGAACAGAGCACATCGCTCCTCATCCGGCAGCTCATTATATGGTGGGGCCTCCTTAGCACGTGTCAGCTCCTGTTCTGGTGACATCCCGGAATCTTTGCTCTCTGGCCAGTTCTTAATCACCTGTAACATCCCTGGGTGGCTAGGGTTCCCTGTTTGAGCCCATTGTGTTATCAATGCAACCCATTTACTCCACGTGGCATCTGTTCATGATGCGTAGAAGAGGCCTTTCCTTGAACATCCACCCCATCACCGGCAGTCGGAGTGCCAGGAGGAGCTGTGCTTGAGTGCCGACCACTTCTGAGGCAGCCAAGAACTCATTCGTATGCTGCCAGTATCTCCTTCTCAATTGGAGTATAATTAGATTCAGAGCCTTTGTATACCAGGCTCCAAAAGCCCCGAGGTCGGCCTCGGGTTTCCCCAGGTGCTTTCTGCCAGATGCTCCAGGTAGGGCCATTCTCCCCGGCTGAGGTGTAGAGCATGTTCTTAACCTCCTGCCCTTCCCGGACTGGCCCGAGGTCTACTGCTTGGGCAATCTCCCATTTAATCTGTTGAAAGGAATATTGTTGCTCAGGGCCCCATTCAAAATTGTTCTTCTTACAGGTTACATGGTAGAGAGGGCTCACAATCAGGCTGTAGTTCGGGATGTGCATCCTCCAGAACCCCACAGCGCCCAGGAAAAACTGAGTCTCCTTTTTAGAGGTTGGTGGTGCCATGACTGTTTTTTATCTTGTTTATCACCTCCATTGGGATGTGGCGACGCCCATCTTGCCATTTTATCCCTAGGAATTGAATTTCCCTTTGCAGGCCCCTTAACTTTCTTTCGCTTAATGGCAAGGATGGCCTTCAGGAGGATTTCAATTATCTTCTTCCCTTTCTCAAAGACTTCCTCTCCTGTGTCCCCCCATACAATGCTGTCATCAAAGTACTGTAGGTGTTCAGGAGCCCCACCTTTCTCCAGTGCAGTATGCACCAGTCCATGGCAAATGGTGGAGCTGTGGTTTCACCCCTGGGGCAATCGATTCCAGGTGTACTGGATGCCTCTCCAAGTGAACATAAACTGTGGCCTACACTCTGGCGCTATTGGAATGGAGAAGAACACGTTAGCAATGTTAATCTTGGCATACCACTTGGCTGTCTTTGACTCCAGTTCATACTGGAGCTCTAGCATGTCCGGCACTGCAGCACTCATTGCTGGCGTAACTTCATTCAGGCCACGGTAGTCCACAGTTAGCCTCCACCGGCCATTAGGCTGTCTCACTGGCCATATAGGACTGCTGAAGTGTGAGTGAGTTTTGCTGATCACCTTCTGGCTTTCTAGTTGATGGATTAGCTGATGGATGGGGACCAGGTAATCTCAGTTGGTGTGGTACTGCCACCAGTGCACTGTCCTGGTAGCAATTGGCACTGGCTGCTCCTTCAACCTTAAGCTGCCCCACCACTCAGGGATCCTCTGAGAGGCCGGGTAAGGTGGACAACTGTTCAGCCTCTGACAGGGCAGCTACACCAAAAGCCCACCGGTACCCCTTAGGGTCTTTGAAGTAGCATCTCCTGAGATGCAGGGGGCATCTGGGCCAGTCACAATGGGGTGCTTATGCCAGTCCTTCCCAGTCATGCTCACTTCAGCTTCCAAGAGGGTCAGCTGTTGGGATCCCCCTGTCATTCCAGAGATGCAGATGGATTCAACCCCACTGTAGCTCAATGGCATCAGGGTGCACTGTATGCCAGTGTCCACCAAAGACTTATATTCTTGCATGTCTGACGTGCCAGGCCATTGGATGCACACTGTCCAGTAAATCCGATTATCCCTTTTCCTCCACCTGGCTGGAGGCAGGGCCCCCCTAATCCTGCTCATCATCACTCACTTCTTGCAAGAAGGATTTACTGGTTCCCCTCAAGAGGGTCAGACATAACATTGGCCATTCTATAGTGCCTGGGAGATTTCTGACTGGACATTGGAGCTGCGCTCTTCTTGGAGGACACCCCTTCCGTGATGGTCTTCCCTTTCAGTTGCTCTACTTGTGCAGCAGTGAGATATCCATCCCACCTCCTCATGTTTTCTCCATGGTCGCTGAGGAAAAACCACAGGGTGCCACGTGGTGTGTACCTTCTTCTGCCTCTCTCTTGGTGGGGAAACATTTACTTCTAATGGCTGAGTCATCAGCCCGTGAAGGTGGAGTGTAGGACATGTCGTCTTCTACTTTCTGGACACTCTGAGACAGTTTCTCCACAGCTGAAACCCAGGAATGTTGAGATGACAGGAGATTTCCCTCATATTTGCAGAGCTTGCTAACCATTTCATCCACTGTTAGAGTCTGGGTGTCTGTCCACCAGGACACTATTGCCAATGTTTTTGAGTGTGCTTCTGGTGCGCTCTTCAGGAACTTTTGCCACATCAGGTGTGTGCAAGGGGCCTGATCTGGGTCCATGGGTGACTGCTCATCATTCAGATCACCATAGATCATCTCAAACACAGCCAGTTTCCTGAGGCTCTGGATGCCTTTCTCAGTGTTGGTCCATTTGCTCAGCTGACATAGGATACCATCCTTGTAGGGGTACCTCTCCCTTACACTGAGCAGGAGCTGCTTCCAAAGGCTGAGGGTTTGAGTCTGTTTCCCTATTTCCCTATCAGTGCCAGCCTCCTTGGCCAAAGATCCCAGCTGCTTGGCCTCTCTCCCCTCCATTCCAAAAGCACTGGCTCCATTGTCCCAGCATCGGAGCAGCCAGGTGCAAATCTGTTCACCTCCCAGGTGGCCAAAATCTCTCTGCATATCTCGCAGCTCAGTCGGGGTTAGAGATGAGACAATCACCTCCGCTCCTTCTTCCTGTTCCTGTGATGGGCCTGGCTCATCCCCATCCTGCACTTCGCGAAGTGACTTTCTGGTATATTTTGTTTTCTATATCTGGGTGACTGACACTGGCACTGGCTGGCTCTCTGGCTCAGTCGCTGTGCTGGTGGAGGTGACTGAGACTGGCTGTGCCTGTCCCCTCGGCCCAGATACTGTGACAGGAACTTCAGTCTCAGTTTCTGTTAGCCTTTCCCCCCACCCCTGAGGGCAGTGAGTGGTATTAAAGAGCACATGGTGGATATGAGCCAGTCCCCAACACATTGCAGCAATTTGTGTCTCCTCGGTTTTGCCCGCTTGGTAATACACCCTTTCTAAGCACTCCATCAGCTTATCAGGGCTCTGCACTTCCTCAGGAGTGAAACTCCTAAGCAATGGAGGTGCCCACCGACTCAGGCCTTTGCCCATCTTTTCCCACACACCTTGCCACCACTATTATCTGACCTCGGGGCAGATTTCCGGGTGCTGCTGTTCTTAGATAGGTGCCGTATGGCCCAAAACAAGATCTGGCAGACACCCAGAAAACATTGTGCCGCAAATACACTGGCCTGAATGCCCTAAGGATAACTGAAACTCCCAAAAAACGAGAGGATCTCTTCCCCTGGCTCACCCATAAAGGGGGTGAGACCCTTAACAAAAGCTCAGGCAGCATACAGGTACCGGCCCGCCCCAACAAACAGCAATACAAGCATATTATAAGCAGTCAGTAGCCAGTACATCAACATAAGACCCTTTATACATTTTCCACCAATAACAAACGCCACCACTGGGATCATACACTGGATATAAGGAATAATCTCACCCACCACACAAGCAAGTGGGCCAGCATTGCAAATATTTTCTTATCAAATAAATAGAAATACAAACAGAAATATTACACCCAACAGATTTCTCTATCACACTCTGGTCAGGGTCTGTCCCTTTTTGATTCTTATTTTTGTGCTCTTGTCCCCCACGTTAGGCGCCAAAATGGCTGTGTTTGTTTAAGCCCTGCTGGGATCGGAGACCACATTGCCATTGTCCCTTTCCCACCCTTGGACAGAAGTAGGGCACAAACCCCGGGTTGAGATAAGAAAAAATTTAATACAACAGTGTAATAAACAATCTGAACAACAACAGTAGCAATGATAACAACAGTAAACAGTAATAGTGAACAACACAAAAGATATACAGACAAATACCGCAATGGTTACAGACAGCTCTCTGCTCCCCACGACCTAAGCCACAAAGGAAAAAATTCCCATCCTCCCAGCCCCAGACCTGACGTCAGCATGGTATGAATAACCCAGCTGGAGATCCATTCCCCCCATCTGTTGGGGAAACTTAGCCCTATCCTAACTGAACCAGGACAATCTCTTTACTGCTTCTTGGACATAAGTGTTTCCTGTTGTTCTCTTTACATATGTTTTGTCAAGAAAACCTGATAAAATTATCGTCAGCTAATATGTCAAGATTTTTTTTCAAGAAAAATTGTGTAAGTAATAAACAAGTTGGGAAATGGTATTTTTGAGAAAAGAGGTTTTTTCTCACCATCTTTTATTAAGTTCTTGTAAGACTAAAACAAAACTAAAACAAAGCCACTGTGTCCTGGCCTCCTAGAAGAAACAGAAATTAATTATATGATTCAGCATATTAAAGGATGGTAGATGTTCCTTTTCTGCTTCAAGGATTCACTACACTGATAGGATCAGTGATGTATCATTGGAATTAAACACCTGTTCTGTCTAAGAGTCCATAAAAGAGGTCCAAAAATATCACTGTTTTGCATGACTAGGTCTAAAATTCTGGCACACGTACAATGCTCTCCAAAGGGAAGACCTGCCTTACTTATATTGCCATTACTCATGATGACCTAAGATGCAATATACATATATTCTGATTATCAAACAATATCAAACCCAGACCTGTTATCCAGAGGAAGGGAATTTTTACTTTATGGCACTTTTTGCAGAATAGTGAAGAGAGAGGTAGTGAAAAGGACCCTGGCATGACATATGTGTTGTCATCAGCGATAAGTCCTTCACAGGTTTTTGCTATTTCTTGCTATTCACAAATCTTGCTATTCAATTGTCTTGCTATTTCAAATGAGTGGCTACTCCATGCCCGTCATGGTTAAATCCCTAAATAATTTCACACTCAAATATACAACTCTAAAATTTAAATAAGGATGGACTCCTATGTAGAGGAGTTTTTGGTGCAGCAGGGACATGGCAAAGTCTGGGAGTTATACAATGCAGGCTTTGAGACGCTCAAGGCCGACCTGGCCTCGGGCCCAGAGGAGCGCTCAGACTTCGGCACGTAGACCCCGCAGTACGAAGACTTTTTATCTACAGGATAAGGAACAGGCTACAACTAGAAGAATTGCAGACTCTGCGAAGAAACTAACAAGAAACGAAACTGCTTAGCAAGGCTTACAACATAGAACATGATCAGTACACTCTCTCCAATCACAAAAGCAGCCTGAGCGCGTGGACAGTAGCAATTAACCAATCATAGTAAAGGTTAACCTCATGCACTACTAACTACAGTATAAATATGTGCTGTAATCAATAAACAGTGGAGCATTCACCGTAACTCTATGAGTATTGTGTGTTTGACTCTGGTCTCCCCGCGCTACCTCACTCCTATGTGAATTATAGAGTGGTTGTCTGTTTTTTTAGTAAAATCAGTATTGAAAATGATTGCCTTTGTGTTTGCAATGCTGTCTTCTGAAGTCTGAGTTCAGAAGATCTGGCTCATGTTACAGCTCTCCATATGACTCTCTGTAGCTGCTTTACGGGAGTATAGAAAGTTCCAGGGAGACTGTAGAAACTAAGCATCTGCTTCCCACTGTCTTTAGAGCAGCTGAAGTGGAATTAGAAAAGCAGAGTCATGGTTTCTACAATCTCTCTGTATTGCCCCAAACTCCTCTCCACAAAATAGCTTGTTAAGAAAAAGTCTCTTAAATATCTTTGCAACTAATATTCTGCAATGTTGGCAAGTGATTCTTTAGCATGTTTGCAGAATTATTTTGTGCTGCTCTTGACACAAATGTCTCAGTCTTTTTCATAGAGAAAATCTGAAAAATAACCCTTTTAATTATATTAATCTATGCTTAGAGACTTCTTAATTTATCTATACTAATAGATGGTTGAAATGCTGTTAATTTCTGTCCTGTGTTTTAAGTAGTCTGCTAAGGAAAAAACCTGATCAGTGAGCTACCTGGAGTGGAATACTTTTAGAAGTAATATTAGATGGGAAAAAAATAATACTGTGGTTTTAAAGGTGAAAATAATCGGTAAAAATATATTTTAATTTCAAAAGAATGAGTCATGCTCCGACTTACAGAATGTAGCTGAGTTTCTAATGAGGGTGAATATGAGAAGTTGTTATAGTTACCTTCACCGTTGGATGTAATAACATAAAATAAATTTTCAAGCCATCCGTAACACTTTCAATAGCATATTTCTTGCAATGTGAAACTATCAGAATTTTTACCAGATACAATGTGCCTAAAGCACTTTCAATCGATTGAATGGCTTGACTGAAGAAATGCTAACTTTTAGTTTTTCGGCAATATTAAATGTGTGGACTGTTTTTGCTGCAACTTCCAAAAAAATAAAATTACGAAACTGTTCAGATTACAATAAGATAAAAGAGTGTGGGGGCTCAAACAAAGGTCTCCACTAACTGACAATAATATTACCTATTTTTCTTCAGCATAGACAATTCTACAGCTGGAACTGCCGGGGTGTCCCTGAGCCTGTGTAATTCTTTGTCCAGAGTGTAAATCAGCATATTTAAGCCTACAAACATTGCCTGTCAGTTGCCCTCTGTAGTACAGAATCTGGCAGAAGAACTTCTGGGACTCTCTGAAAGTCCCACCAGGAGAGATCCTGGGACATTTAATCAAATGCTTTGTCGTGAAGGTGGCAGAAGTTCAGTCAAGCACTTTGTCTCAAACCAGTTAATTGTCTCAATGCCGTCTGTGGTCTCAAATCTGTTGGTTGTCTCAAATCAGCCCATTTATGCAGAGACTTGGTGAGGAGTCCCTGGACCACCCACAGAACTGGTGACTAAGTGTGTTATGTATACAGAGACCACAGTTATAACTATAGCACAAACCTGAAATTCATCCAGACATCAGTTATCACTTAAACGGCATACATCCTACAACCCAGGAAGAGGTAACAATAAGGCTGTTGCCCACTCGGTATCCACAGAATGGGGTTAAAACTCTGCCTGATATTTCAAAGACTAGAAAAAAGTTTGTTCTTGTATATGACTGAAGGAAGTTTGGATAGTGAAGCCATTTCAATCATTTGCTGCAGCTTTCCCCAAAACTATGTTCATACCTTCACTTGCCCGAGAAGATCAACCTAAATTACTCAAGAGGAATGACCAAAATACATGCTACATATTATTCTCAGATAGGAGCACATTTTGTCAGTCCCGGCAGGTCATATAACAAACTTTGGATTGTTCATTATGTAGAAATCAATGTCAGAGTTACTGGGTCAGTGGGAAAGACAGCAAGTAAGTGAGAACATGTAAATTGAGAAAAGAAAGAATCTAGTAGCTTCCAATTTAAGGCTGCTTGATGAAGTTCCTGTGAAACATTTATCACCCAGTGTGCACACACAGTCCTGGGGGGAGGCAGCACCAGAGTACTCCTTGCTGCACTGTGTGTACAATGCATGCATCAAGCTACCAAGCATCTTCACAGAATCACAGAACCATCTAGGTTGGAAAGGATCCTGGAGATCTAGTCCAACTGTTCGTCTAGCACAGTTCCCACCTACAGCATATCCTTAAAATCTAAATCAACACTACTCTTGAACACATCCAGGGATGGGGACTCCACCACCTCCCTGGGCAGCCCATTCCAACGCCTAACAACCCATTCTGTAAATAAATACTTCCTAATATCTAGTCTGAACTTTCCCTGGTGCAATTTGAGGCTATTCCCTCTTGTCCTGTCGCTTTCTACTAGGCTAAAGAGGCTCAAACCCAGCTCTCTGCAGCTTCCTTTCAGGGAGTTGTAGAGGGTGATAAGGTCTCCCCTCAGCCTCCTCTTCTCCAGACTAAACAATCCCAGTTTCCTCATCCACTCCTCATAGGACATGTGTTCAGACCCTTGACCGGCTTTGTTGCCCTTCTCTTGAAACACACCAGGTGGAAATGCAAAAATATGTTTAATGAAGTACGGTAAAATACAGTCCATGAGCAATGCATTTATTTCTTTAGGTGACTGATTAAGGAGGACCCATGTGGTGTTTTTCAGGATTACTTTTTTAAACATGGAAGGCTTTATTCTATGTACGTCCTCTTCTGGGTCTTAAACTGAATAAGAAAAAGGGTGTCCAGCAGGAGATTGTTTCTCTTTTTTTCTTTCAGTGTTCCTTAACTGCAAATGAGTTACGTGTTGATATGTAATTGACTGGGAACAGTCATCCAGATTGTGAAGGAAAGCCAATCATCAATGAAGAAAAATGTTCCACTGAAGTCTTTGTACATAAATTTATTTTTTGTTATTTAACCTAGTGGTTTTTTCTCTCACCTTTCCATTTGTACCAGCTCCATATAACTTCTGTAATGCTAATAGAATAGAAACACCTAAAACCTCTTAAGCTGTATGAACAAATGTCTAGAAGAGTGTTAGATATTGTTTTTTCATACCTTTACAGTCTCCTATCCCTTCTGCAATACTCAGATGCTGGCATGCACACAGATTTCTCTGCTGCTTCTTTTCTAAGCCCTAATTTTTTGGGTCTTTTGCATTTGTGTGAATGTCTTCCATTTTCCTGGTGCAACTAGGATAGGGTTAAGTTTCCCCAGAGAGAGAGAGAGGGGGAAGGGATCTCCAGCCAGGTTATTCATACCATGCTGACATCAGGTCCAGGGGTGGGAAACTTTGATTTTACTTTCTCTTTGGCTTTTTGGTGGCGGGAGCCACGCATCGGCTTTGTTCCCTGACCATTTGCGGTATTTCTCTGTATATCATTTGTCATGGTCACTGTTATTACTGTTTACTGTTGTTATTATTGCTACTGTTGTTGTTCAGATTGTTTATCACACTGTTGTATAAAATTTCTTCATATTTTAACCTGGGGTTTGTGCATAACTTCCAGCACGACCGGCTGAGGGTGGGGGAGGGACAACAACGTGCTCTCCGTTCACGGCAGGGCTTAAGCCACCACAGCCTTAATTGGTGCACCAAAGTGGGGATGAAATAAGAATAAAAAGTGACAGACCCTGACCAGAGTGTGATGGAGCAATCTGTTGGGTGTAATTTTTCTGTTTGTATTTATATTTGTTTGATAAGAAAATGTTTGCAATGCTGGCCCACTTGCTTGTGTGGTGGGGCTGGATTAATCCATATATCCAGTATATGATCCCTGTGGTGGCATTTGTTATTGGTGGAAAATGTATAAAGGGTCTTATGTTGTTATACGGGCTATTGAATGCTTATAATGCCTTTATAGCGCTGTGCGTGGGGGTGGGCCAGTACCTGTTTGCCGTTTGGGTTCTTGTTAGGGGTCTCACCCCCTCTATGGGTGCACCAGGGGAAGAGATCCTCTTGGTTTTGGGGAGTTTCGGTTATCCTTGGAGCCTGCAGGTCAATGTGTTTGTGGCACAATGCTTTCTGAATGTCTGCCTGATTTCGGTTTTGGCCATATGGTATTTCTTTAACAATAGCAGTGCCCGGAAACCTGCCCCGAGGTCAGATAATAGTGAGGGGCAAGGGGTGTGGGAAAAGATAGGCAAAGGCCTGAGTCGGTGGGCACCTCCAATGCTTTGGAATTTCAATTCTGAGGAAGTGCAGAGCCTTAAGAAGCTGATGGAGTGCTTAGAAAGGGTGTATTACCAAGCGGGCAAAACCGAGGAGACACAAATCGCTGCAATGTGTTGGGGACCAGCTCATATCTACCATATCCTCTTTAATACCACTCACCTCCCTCAAGGGGAAGAAAAGGCTACAGAACCTGAGAATGAGCTCACTGAAACTGCCTGTCCGCCCTGTCCAGATACTGAGCCAGAGAGCCAGCAAGTGCCGGTATCAGTCACCCCGATACAGAAAACAAAATATACCAGAAAGTCACTTCGCGAAGTGAGGGATGGGGAAGAGACAGGCCCATCACAGGAACAGGAGGAAGGACCAGAGGTGATCGACAGATCTATATCCCTGACTGAGTTTCAAGATATGCGGACAGATATCGGCTACCTGGGAGGCAAGCAGATTTGCTCCTGGCTGCTCCTATGCTGGGAAAATGGAGCTAGTGCTTTTGAAATGGAAGGGAGAGAGGCCAAGCAGCTGGGATCTTTGGCCAAGGATGCTGGCATTGATAGGGAAATAGGGAAGCAGACTCGAACCCTCAGCCTTTGGAAGCGACTCCTGCTCAGTGTAAGGGAGAGGCACCCCTACTAGGATGATATCCTATGTCAGCTAGGCCAATGGACAAGCATTGAGAAAGGCATCCAGAACCTCAGGGAACTGGCTGTGTTTGAGATGATCTATGGTGATCTGAATGATGAGCAGTCACCCATGGACCCAGATCAGACCCCTTGCACACACCTGATGTGTCGAAAGTTCCTGAAGAGCGTACCAGAAGCACACTCGAATGCACTGGCAATAGTGTCCTGGTGGACAGACACCCACACTCTAACAGGGGATGAAATGGTTAGCAAGCTCTGCAAATATGAGGGAAATCTCCTGTCATCTCAACATTCCTGGGTCTCAGCTGTGGAGGAACCATCTCAGAGGGTCCTGAAAGTCGAAGAGGACATGTCCTATATTCTACCTGCACGGGCTAATGTCTCAGCCATTAGAAGTAAATGTTTCCCCACCCAAGAGAAAGGCAGAAGAAGGCACACACCACGAGGCACCCTGTGTTTTTTTCCTCTGCGACCATGGAGAAAACATGAGGAGGTGGGATGGACAGCCCACTGCCACCCTAGCTGCACAAGTAGAGCAGCTGAAAGGGAAGACCATCACAAAAGGGGAGTACTCCAGAAAAGTGCAGCTGCAGTGTCCAGTCAGAAATCCCCCAGGCAGAAAAGAATAGTGAACGTTATGTCTGACCCTCTTGAGGGGACCAGTGAATCCTTCTTTCAAGAAGTGAGTGATGATGAGCAGTATTAGAGGGGCCCTGCCTCCAGACAGGTGGAGTAAAAGGGATAATCAGATTTACTGGACAGTGTGCATCCAATGGCCTGGCACATCAGACCCACAAGAGTATAAGGCTTTGGTAGACACTGGCGCACAGTGCACCCTGATGCCATTGAGCTATAGTGGGGATGAATCCATCTGTATCTCTGGAGTGACAGGGGGATCCCAACAGCTGACCCTCTTGGAAGCTGAAGTGAGCCTGACTGAGAAGGACTGGCATAAGCACCCCATTGTGACTGGCCCAGATGCCCCGTGCATCCTAGGCATAGACTATCTCAGGAGAGGGTACTTCAAAGACCCAAAAGGGTACAGGTGGGCTTTTGGTGTAGTTGTCCTGTCAGAGGCTGAACAGTTGTCCACCTTACCCGGCCTCTCAGAAGATCCCTGAGTGGTGGGGCGGCTTAAGGTTGAGGAGCAGCGAGTGCCGATTGCTACCAGGACGGTGCACCGGCGGCAGTGCTGCACCAACCAAGATTCCCTGGTCCCCATCCATCAGCTGATCCATCAACTAGAAAGCCAGAAGGTGATCAGCATAACTCACTCACTCTTCAACAGTCCTATATGGCCAGTGAGAAAGCCTAATGGCCGGTGGAGGCTAACTGTGGACTACCGTGGCCTGAATGAAGTTACGCCATCAATGTGTGCTGCAGTGCCGGACATGCTAGAGCTCCAGTGTGAACTGGTGTCAAAGGCAGCCAAGTGGTATGTCACAATTAACATTGTTAATGCATTCTTCTCCATTGCGATAGCGCCAGAGTGCAGGCCACAATTTGCGTTCACTTGGAGAGGCATCCAGTACACCTGGAATCGATTGCCCCAGGGGTGAAACCACAGCTCCACCATTTGCCATGGACTGGTGCATACTGCACTGGAGATAGGTGGGGCTCCAGAACACCTGCAATACTATGATGACAGCATTGTATGGGGGGACACAGGAGAGGAAGTCTTTGAGAAATGGAAGAAGATAATTGAAATCCTCCTGAAGGCCGGCTTTGCCATTAAGCAAAAGAAAGTTAAGGGGCCTGCAAGGGAAATTCAATTCCTAGGAATAAAATGGCAAGACGGGCGTCGCCACATCCCGATGGAGGTGATAAACAAGATAACAGCCATGGCCCCACCAACCTCTAAAAAGGAGACTCAGTCTTTCCTGGGCACTGTGGAGTTCTGGAGGATGCACATCCCGAACTACAGTCTGATTGTGAGCCCTCTCTACCACATAACCTGTAAGAAGAACGATTCTGAATGGGGCCCTGAGCAACAACAATCCTTTGAAAAATTAAGCTGGAGATTGCCCAGGCAGTAGCCCTCGGGCCAGTCCGTGAAGGGCAGGAGGTTAAGAACATGCTCTACATCGCAGCTGGGGAGAATGGCCCTACCTGGAGCCTCTGGCAGAGAGCACCTGGGGAGACCCGAGGCTGACCTCTAGGCTTTTGGAACCAGGGATACATAGGCTCTGAAGCTAATTATACACCAACTGAGAAGGAGATACTGGCAGCATACAAAGGATGGCTCAGAAGTGGTCAGCACTGATACACAGCTCCTCCTGGCACCCCAACTGCCAGTGCTGGGGTGGATATTTAAAGCAAAGCCTCCTCCACACATCATGCAACCAATGCCACGTGGAGTAAATGGGTTGCACTGATAACACAATGGGCTCGAATAGGGAACCCCAGCCACCCAGGGATGTTAGAGGTGATTAAGAACTGGCCAGAGAGCAAAGATTCCGGGATGTCACCAGAACAGGAGGTGACATGTGCTAAGGGGGCCCCACCATATAATGAGATGCCGGATGAGGAGAAGCGATATGCCGTGTTCACTGATGAGTCTCGTTGCATTGTGGGAAAACATCGATGATGGAAGGCTGCTGTGTGGAGTCCCACACAATGGGTCACTTAAGCTGCTGAGGGACAGGGTGAATCGAGCCAATTTGCAGAGGTGAAAGCTGTCCAGCTTGATTTGGGTATTGCTGAGCGGGAAAAGCGGCCGAGGCTCTACCTGTACATCGAGTGGAATTGGCTGCAGCAGTGGAATCAGAACAACTGGCAATGTAAGGGTAAAACCGTCTGGGCTGCTGAAGTATGGCAGGACATTGCAGCCTGTGTGGAGAACCTCGTTGTGAAGGTACGCCATGTGGATGCCCATTTACCCAGGAGTCGAACCACTGATGAACATCGACACAACCAGCAGGCAGACCAAGCTGTTAAGATTAGAGTGGCTCAGGTGGACTTGAACCGGCAGTACAAAGGTGAAATGTTCATAGCTCGGTGTGCCCATGTGAGACCTCAGGCCACCAAGGTAGAGATGCAACATACAAGCGGGCTCAACATCAAGGGGTGAATGTTACTATTGACACCATTGCAGAGATCATCCACTGATGTGAGACGTGTGCTGCAATCAAACATGCCAATCAGGTGAAGCCCCAGCGAAATGGAGAGCAATGGCTGAAATATAGATATGGAGAGTCCTGGCAGATTGACTACATCACACTGCCACAGACCCGCCACAGGAAGCACCATGTGCTCACAATGGTGGAAGTAACTACTGAGTGGCTGGAAGCTTACCCAGTGCCCCACGCCACCGCCCGAAACACCATCCTGCGCCTTGAAACCCAAGTCCTGTGGCGACATGGCACCCCAGAGAGAATTGAGTCAAACAACGGGACCGACTTCCAAAACAACCTCATAAATGCCTGGGCAGAAGGACACGGCATCGAGTGGGTCTACCATATCCCCTACCACGCACCAGCCTCTGGGAAGATCGAGCACTACAATGGAGTGTTAAAAACCACATTGAAAGCACTGGGAGGTGGGACCTTCAAAGATTGGGACATGCATCTAACAAAGGCCACCTGGCTAGTCAACTCAAGAGGATCTGCCACTCGAGCTGGCCCAGCTCAGTCAAAACTTTCATGTGCTGTAGATGTGGATCAAGTCCCTGTGGTGCACATGAGGAATATATTGGGAAAAATGGTCTGGTTTAGTTCTGCACCAGGCAAAGGTAAGGCAAACCCATGCACAGAATTGCTTTTGCCCAAGGACCTGGGTGTACCTGGTGTGTGATGCAGGACAATGGAGAGGTCTGATGCGTACCACAGGGGGACTTGATTCTGAGTGAGAACATGACATAAATTATGCTGTGCCTTTGTAAATTATTGGTTTGTTATTGTTAACTCTTAAATAGCAGCTGGACATGATGCAGATGGTATAGAATGAAGGGGTGGATTATGTCCTGGTTCAGCTAGGATAGGGTTAATTTTCCCCAGCAGAGAGAGAGGGGGGAGGGATCTCCAGCCGGGTTATTCATATCATGCTGATGTCAGGTCCAGGGGCGGGAAACTTTGATTTTACTTTCCTTTTGGCTTTTTGGTGGCAGGACCCAGGCATCGGCTTTGTTCCCTGACCATTTGCGGTATTTCTCTGTATATAGTCTGTCTTGTTCACTGTTATTGCTGTTTATTGTTGTTATCATTGGCACTGTTTTTCTGATTGTTTTATCACACTTTTGTATTAAATTTCTTCTTATTTTAACCTGGGTTTTTGCCTAACTTCCAGCCCGACCGGCTGCGGGGTGGCGGGGTGGGAAACAGCAACGTGCTCTCCAGTTCCGGCAGGGCTTAAACCACCACATCATACAATCCATTTAAAATTCAGCCCCTTCTGCACCATTTTTCTTTGATTTCAGACACTGGAGGACATCAATACAAAGGCATTTTTAGGAGGTCCAGAGTTTTACTGACTTGGAGAAATTGATGATCTGACTATTTTATTCTCCCTTTATTTTTGCATTTATTTTACGACAGGATAAAGCCCATTAGTCAAGGTCAGCATGGTTTTCACTGAGTTTAAATACAGGATGTTCTTGGCCTGTGGATAGGGTAAATGCTGTGTTCTTTAACTTTGCTGTGAATACAGACAGAAGATGATTTAACTCAGGGAAAACAGCATTGACTCTTACAGCATTAAGCATTCTTTACCTGACAGTTTTTAAGTTCTCATTTTGTACTTGAGTAGTCACTCTGCATTTTAAAAATGTGTTTGTGAACAACAGTACCAGAACTGCCTTCATTAGGCTTTTGGAAGCCATACATATTCACATTTCTTGCTGAAAATTGCCTTTTCAACTTGAACATGTGATAATTCAAGTTTATGATGGCCAGAAAAGTGTTCACAGATTTATATTTTAGGAAATGGCTACTTGTTTTTTGAACAAAGTAGAATGTGAACGATTATAAATATATTAAATGTATTAAATATCATTTAATAACTAAATGAAATAATAAGAAACAAATAACACTTTAATTTTGTAATAAAAACCTAAGCACAAAATGACCAGGGATACAAAGGCTTTGCTTTGATGAGGTTTAATGTACCCACTGTTAAGTAGAGATTCCTTTCAGAAACAGTTTCTTCCTTATCCCCTGCCAGGAGACTCCTCATCTTGGTATTTCAAAATAATTGGTTTATATGGGAATGAATTCTATTCAAAATCAAGATAATTTTTCAGCATTTCCTTATTTTTCCAGAAGCATAATCAAAAACTGAGAACCACAAACTTGAAAAGCTGCTGTTCTAGTTCCTCACTCAGCTATAAAAAAAAATATCGTCACCAGAAAACGAAAAGCCAGTATGTAGTTTTATTAGAAAACACAATACTATTGATAGCCTATGTTTTGAAAGGTAAAGTCCTCAGGATTAAACAGTATAATTAAACTTCATATGATTAAAAAAATCCTTTTTTTTTTTTTTTTTTTTTTTTTT
>NW_020799109.1:34525971-34539743 GCF_003259725.1 Athene cunicularia
GAGACAGCACTCATCTAAATCCAGTATTATGGTAGGATAGGCAGCAAAGATATTGGAGTAAGAAAATGCATTGCAGATGAAACAACCAAAACTAATAGTGAATGGTACAAGGTTTTAGTATGTGAGAATGAAAGGTATTATTTTCTTACTATTTTAGCTCTGATATTACAAGGCAGGGTAGTTGTTTAAGCAAGAATTTTTTTATTTTTTTTTTTTTTATGGAAGCTTGGTACTTTATCTACTTCAAGTTGATTCAAAATGGAGCAAAATCTGTTATACACATTTAAACTTCAAGCAGTACTACACCACTCAACAGGACTAGCAAAAATGCCTCAAGATATTTATATTACTATTATTGGGAATACATATGGAACTTCAGTTTCCAGCATTTTCCACAGAAGGGTTCTACATAACTGAGATGAAAATAAACTGATTTGCTCTGAAACATATTACAAGGGAAGACTGTGAGTATAATAAATTTTTCACTTTCAAGAATAAGCAATGTATGACATGACTTTTATTTTCTTTCTGGGAAAGAATGCAATAGTCTGAGTTATGTGGCAGCAGTTTGTTAATACTTGTTTTAATTATGCATCAACTTTGATTTAGTAATACACTTCAAGGTAATATTTCATATACATGTTATGTAGGAGATGATACAATTCAAGTCTGATAGTGAAACAAGAAAATTAGCTAACTGGGACTTATTTCATAACTTAATTTGTAGAAACCTGTAGCAATCAGGAACTTCATGATATATGACCAGAAAAATACAGGGAAAAGAACTTAACCATTTATATAATCTTATTATAATGCTTAGCAAAATAATTTCAAATATACCTTTATCTAGAACCAGGTTCTATTAGTATACTATTGATAACTTTTTAGCTACACTGAAACACATTTTGAAAACATGACATTTTTTTCATAGTTACAACTGGTTGATTTAACCACTGGCTTTCATTTAAGACAGAAGCAGAAAGAAATTGCATGTCACTATCTCAAAACAGTGGCAAGTCTACTATAACATAAAATGTCAGTTTTCACTTTGGAGAACCATTAAAAATACAGCAAAAATAAAATGAAGAACAAAGCAACCAAAAAGGACTGTACTTGTACTGCCATACAAAAAATTGACATCAAGAATAGTTTATTCAGTATCCAGTGCTGGACAAGAAAACTATCTCCTACTTTTCGTTTCTTTCTGAATTTAAGAGAAACAGGCTATTCCACAGTGAAAAGATAGCTGACAAACATTTCTTTCAAGTGGCAATTGCCTTAGAAGTCATATATTTTAATTTTAAAGTTTAACGATAATGAGATTCAGAAATGTCCAAAGGAGAGACTTCCTCTAGAATTTCCTCCCTTCCCTACAGGATCAGCTTGTAGCCTACATTTATACTCAAATAAATCTTATTCATACATCTTTATTGGGGAAAGTTTTAGAGGTAAGCAGGACACCAGCTCACTGAGCAGGAACAAATGAGCTCTTAAGAGGACAAGGTTCTTTGTTTTCGTATGCACTAAAAAATACGTCATACACAGGCATTTAGTGTGGACATCTAAATAAGCTAATTTCTGAAGACCTTTTCTCGTTTTCCTTCCTTGATAACTTTTTCTTGTTGTTCAACAGCTGATATTTTGCTATTGATTGTTTGTTTTCAGAAAGATTCCTATCAGATTAATCCATTGAAATATTTTACATAGTCAGATCTGGTGGTTTGGATTTTTTGTTTGTTTGTTTGTTTGTTTATTTGTTTTTGTTATTGTTTGTTGGTTTTGTTGTTTGGTTTTTTTTCCCTGTCTGTTTCTTTGGATAGTTTTGGGGGCTGTGAGTGTGTGAATGGTATGGCAACAAACACTTTGCTCTTTATCATCTGTGTGATTGAATGTATTTCATGAATGTAGTAATCAGCATCTCTGATCTTGCTCTTTAAAGAAGTATCTGGCCAATTAGTTTCTAATTGGAATAAGTATAGATATCTGTTAAACATCTCATTTGATTAATTTGTTCTGACTTTCATTGTTGGCTGCAGGGACAAATGAAAGGCTGAGAAGGAGAATAATAATGTGAAAATTAAACAGAGGATGGTGACAGCCCCAAGGGAGCCACTGTTTGGCCCAGTTCTGCTATTTGCCATGGCTGCAGCCCAGGTGATCACAAAAATCCTTGGGACTGGTTGGCTGCTGAGGCTCTGCCACCTTCTTTAGCCCAGAGTACCTTAAGAGCCTCACATAGAAAGGACTCTTCTCTCTCTTTACAAATATATATATTTATGGATTAAAAAGGTTACAAATATGTACAAATATAAAATAGTTTTATTTATACATATGGAAGCCGATTTATATCTATTTTACATATAAGCATATATTTACTAATTTAGACAAATTAAAATTACTTAACAATTGATGATGAAATTTGTGATTAAAGTTTGAATGGGACTAGAAAGAAAATTAAATAAAAGAAAATGCAGGCTTAGAATTGGCACTTACAAGTTTACTGAACAAATTGTGACCTGTCTGGGCTGGAATGAGATAAAGTTGAGAATTTGCCACAGAAAGTGTGGGGACATGGACCACTTTGAACATGTTTGTGGTCCAAGGGGGCAAACAGAAATGGAAATCTGACACTGCTTCTGACAAAGTCAAGTGCTTGAGAATATATTTGTGTGCTCAACTATTTCAGCTGGATGCTCAGCCTGACCCAGCCAAGCCAGTAGATGTGTACTCAAGATCAGGTCCATGTTCATGGATTTTTAGTGAGATTTCTCATGGATCAGAGTTTCAGGTCATCAAGCAATTCTGACACCCTTCATGATATTTTAACAGAGTTGATCATGTTTGGATCACTCAAAATCTGCTTCCTCTGAAAACATGGCCTGTGAGTACTATGAATCTTAATGATGTGTCTGGTTTACTTACCTGAAAAATAGTGTTAATTACACTCCATCTTTCCTTCTTTTGCTTATATTGGAGTTCATTTAAAATTTCAACTCAGCATGGAGAGTTTCACCCTTCTCACACTACATGCTTATGTATTTCTTTTACATGATGGATTCGCATTTGAGTGAGGTCATTCCAGCTTCCATGGTGTTAAATATAACCTAGTTTGGCACAGAAGATATTGCCAGCCTTAGTAGTTTATGATATTATTAACTGACACTGTCGATGTTCTTTGTAAATGGACATTTTTAACTTCATCCAAACACTTATCAGGAGTGCTGCTTTTTAAAGATGATTAATAACCCATAGGTGACAGTAATTCCCAGAAAAATCTGTGAAGACCTTTCACATTTTTTTTCATGTAAAAATGAATGAGAGATTTTGTTAGGTAAGATATATGTCCTTCATGTCATAAGTCTATTTAATATCTAGTTAATTAAGCTCTTCCTTTTTAACCAGTTTGTCCAAACTTTCTGATGATTCTTCAGAAATAAATAAATAAAATACTAATTTGTATCATCTGGTTTAGCAGAAATCACACTCCTCTGATTACTACACTTTAACTTGCTACAATTTGAAAATGGTAAAATTACTATTGAGTTGCCTTTATTATTACTTGCACAGGTTTGGTGTTCGTATAAAGGAAAATATTTTTATTACAAGTGTTCCAAGAAATAATACTTTATGTCTAAAGCCCTGAGCATGATAACAGTGGCCATTAGGAACAGAAGATCCTCCTCCTCCTAGCATCTTTTATCAAAAGGTAGCTAGAAAGAGGAATAAGCAAATTAAATTTCAGGACAACTTAATATCCACCTCATAATTACATCTCACTAGCCACAATGTTTGATATTTTGATTCTGAGATATTCACTCGTAGTTGTGTAATGACATTTGTGTTTCATCCTTGGTTGGTGGCCAAGCACATTCCATGGGCTGGGATAACGTTTCTCAAGATGTGTTTGAGCCCTCCAGTGGCCACTATTGTTTTTAATATTTTGGAATCTGCCAATTAGAGCACAAGTGTTTATTAAGCTAGACCCCATGTCTTTGTGTATAGTTAGCAATATGTTTATGTGAGCCTAATATGACAAAATATTTTGTTACTTCTTCTGAAAGAGCAAGTGAATCATCTGTCACAGTGCACAGCCCATGCTCCCAATTCTCCCAGAGTATCACTGGCAACGCCACTACTGCATATCTTATTTTCTTTCTCCTAACACCCACAGCACATGATTTCTCTTTGTGCTTTGGCTGCAAAAAACATTCCCCAACCCGGCAAGGAGTACATCTGTCCCTCTCTGCCCCCACCCAGCCCCCCGCAGGGCTGGGGAGGTGAAGGGGATCATCCCCTGGCTGTGCTTCCTGTGCCAGTGCTGCTGACGGTCGGCACCGGTCACCTGTACAGCGATTTATGTGTAGCCTTGTGCAACTTCTATTCCCAATAGAGGTCTTTTGCTTTCTAATCACAGGTGGCTTCAAAGCCTCTTACAACCAGGAGATTTCTTCCTGTTTTTATGGTAAGCAGTGTAGGTAAGTGCTGTTCCTGCAGGCTTGTGGTGCTGGTTTTGTTAATGTCTTTCCTGTTCTCTGAAAAAGCACTTTTTAACTTCCCTAATAACAAACTGCTTGGCCACAGAAGTAATTGCCAAATTGTAACAAATTGACTGCATGTGCATTCCCCAGTGGCCTGGGCAGCTGCTGCTGTTCTATAGCTACTTTATCAATGTGCTGAGCACCTTCAGAGCTTTTGGTAGAGAAGCACTTCTACAACCGTGGCAGGACTGTAACAGCATTGCAAAACCTGCATTTCTTTTACAACCAGGGACTATTCAATTTATTCCATCCTATTGTTTTAAAACAGACTGGTTTTCTTGGGTCTTTTTTTTTTCTCCTTTTTTTCCTTTTGCCTGTAATTTCAGCAATTCAGGAGGTAATAATTTATTTCAGAAGTGACAATAAATTGTATATACATTTACTAATCTTTCACTTGTTGGCTTATTTCCCACAAATGTTTTTAAAATGACTAACCAAAATCCATTAAAGGAAGAATAGATTTTCTTCACAGATGGGAAAAACTTTCCACCTCACCCCTTTGTCTGCACTATAAGAAGAAAATGAAAGGTTGTTCCATCTGCAGATCTCACTAGCCCATAAATCTCAATTTTTAGCAATGCAGAAGTATACCTAGGAGAGTGGGATTATTCAGTATCCATGGGGTTTTTTGTTTGTTTGTTTGTTTGGGTTTTGGTTTTTGTTTTTGTTTTTTGGTTGGTTGGTTTTCATGTTAGCTTCAGACCATGACAGGAAAAGATGTATCAACTGCTGTTACTTCTGTTATCTTCACCTTATGAAGGCTGCCTTCTCTACTTTTCTTCATTGTCTCCTCCTCACCGTCAGATTTTTGACCTTATTGACTAATAAATTTCTTCTGATTGTATTTATACCACCAGCTATAATTAAATTGATGCCCCAATATTTCCTTATGCACATTTTCAAAGCTCTCCTACCAGTTCCTTAAACTAAATAAGGAAATCCTGAAATTAGTCTGCCACCCTACTCAAGTACATGTCTTACTAATGTCATATTTCACTTCTGTCTGTGTCTGAGTTGGAAACTTGCATTTCTTAGTGCTATAACTTAGGGACACAGTAGTCTTAATTTTCCAGGTTTGCTTTCTGTTTTGCGATATCCAGTTAACTTAGTGTTTTCTCTAAAATTATAAATGAAAAATGCTAATTTAACAAATTTTAGAATATTAAATATCCAAACACTAAAATGTTTTTCTGCAAGTTGAGTCTGAACTTGATGCAGAAACCTTTTATTGTGGGAAATTTTTAGATATTGTTCAAGCAACTTTGTTTTAGGATAAGATCTACTGGTCATTTTTATAAAGAGTGCATTCTTCTGATGGCCTATGGGTTTTGTTTAAGGTAAATGCAAGCATTTTATGCATTTGCTTTGCTCTTGATTCTGTTAAATTCTTTGTTGCCTGGAAATATCTACTCTCTTTAGCTGAAAAGACTTCTGGAATACATGCCCATTAGTATACAATATGAGTTGAGTTTTACATTAGACAAGCCATATTATAAGCAGAATGCTTTAAAATCATGGCAAATTACAAATACTTGGAGATTTCCTGTTCTTTTGCTTTAGCGTCTCTTGTCAGATTAGAGTAGTAGTTTGTCACAAGGAAATGAGGACTCAGGAGGATGCAAGAACAAAATCACACAACTCTCCTATATAGAATCTCAAATTTATTTTCTGCATAGGGTGTATATAGCACATTGAGAGTTATTTCTAATTTAAGACCTCTATTTCACAGTATACACACACACTTCACAGCACCACGCGCTCAGGGAAAGAGGACACTCACTTTAATGGCTGCATGTTTGACACCCTGGAGTGGTGGCTCCACTTCCATGTGTAGCAGTTCCATCAGAAGCACAACTTGGTTTTGGATGTCCATGGATGTGTTTACCCCAGAGGTGATTGTTTTCACACATTATTTTCTCTATCAGGCCATCAGTATACGCCACCAGCAGCCTTGCTAATCACACAACCAGGCCAATCTCCTTGATGTTCTCCATATTCAAGGCCAATTAACAGTTGTCACTGGGTTTTCTATCACCTTCTGGTCTGCAGATGTTCTACAAATACAATGAATATGGAAACTGTTAAATCAACAGTTTAATCTATTACTTCTCTGGAAGCAATTATGGATTAATCTAGCCAGTTAGAGCTGGACAGATGTAGTCAGGGTCTCAGGTATTTGCATGATGCTTTTGGGTAGGCTTTATTTCATGATCCACATTGATCCACATAGCTTTTCTGATCCTCAAGTTGTTATTTCTGCTACTCTAAAAAGCATTAAACAAGTTTTGTTTATCCTTTTTATCTAATTAGTGTTGGATTAGGAAGATGTATGACTCAAGGCAACACCTTATATTGATGTAAGGTCTTCACTAAGGTCATCTCTGAAGAACTGAGGTAATGCCTGAGGTATCCTAAGCATTGCTTATCATGATGAGCAAATCCATAAGACATAATTCTCACAGCTTGGCTGAAAAAGTGTCCAAGGCAAAGTACAGTTAAGAGAGGGAAAACCTCTATGCTAATGGTTACTTCCACCCATGTGTTTACTTTTATTGTGATTCAAAGAGCAGCTGACAAGATGGAGAATTACAGGCACCCAACACACTTCCATGGCCAGTTCCAGGACCTGAAAGAATCAAAGTAAGATTTAGGGATGTTTGGAGATCTTTTTACTTCCTTCCAGGTTGGGTTTCAGAACCATGAACTTTGGACTTCCTTATTTTTAGTTTTAAAATAAATGAGTCTTCCACATAATCATCTTAGTATTTAGTGACTTAAGAATAAAACACCAGATCTGAAAACTGGTGATAAAAATAATGAGACTTGGCAATATTTCAGTCAATAAAAGTAGCAGAAATGGAGCATTATGTTATCCAAACCCTAATATAGTTTTTTTTATATATATATATATATATATATATATATATATATATATATATATATATAATGTTATATGATCCAATTATCTATATTAATGCTACTTGAGTTTCCCAATGAAATATATATTATAACTCTATCCACTACTGTGATCCAGAGTATATCTGCATAATTTCAGTAACCAAAGTTTGCAGATCTCTAACCTGTAGCTGATGTTATTAGCCAAAACACAGGGACCTGAGCAAGCAGTAGATGATATTTTCTAATAATATTTTGTGATTATTCATCTTTCTTTTTAGAAAATGGTGGAATTGTTCTGCACTGATGAGCTTCTATGCAATAATTTTTAAACACTATGTTGCATGTAGACAAAGCAGAGTCTGCATATAAATTAGAAGTTCACAAATCAGGATATAATTGCCTTGAAGCCAAATATTAGCATATTAAAACAGTATAACTAATACTGTACAAGTATTTTGTAAATGTTATGGCATAGCCAGACACAATGTATGAACATTTCAAATAGTTATGTGAATAATTTAACTACCAAATAAGCAAAGGGGGGTGTAGGTGCACATAAGAGGCATCCAAAAAAAAAAAAAGGTGCAAGATAAAGAACAAGATAAGCAAAAGGAACTGCAAATATGCAGGACATCCTTCCCTATACAGAAGTTGTTGAATTGTCAAAAGGAAATACAAAATAAGTAGTATCTAAAGTAGTAATTCCCCCTTTGAAGGTATAAAAACATGTAACATTAAAATATCAGGGAGCAAGGACGAAGAAACCAAACAGCCTCTTGCAATTCTGATTTCTCTCATCAAAGACCACTCAAACCTGGTTATCTTGACTTCAGCCTCTAAGACCAGCAAGGACTGCAAGTCATCTGTGTTCTCTACATAGCATTAGCTCTGTGGTGTTTAGGTTATGAGTGGTAAAGAGTAACAATTTTCTATACATAGTGATGTAATTTAATAACTGTAAGTACTCTTGATTAATAAGAACTATTTATAAAAAAAAATGTGTTATTAATAAAATAATTTTAAAATGTTTAGTTTTAAAGTTTAAAGCTGACCTGAAGTCTTGGTTTCCTTGAGTGCTCTAATTCAATAACTAATATGTATATCTGTATATGTGTGTATATATATATATATACATGTACAGTCATATACACACATATGTAGCTACAGCACACAGACACTGTCACATTACCTATGTGGCTTGCCACCATCCAGACTGTCATGTCCCAGCTTGGGTAAAAGAATATTGCAGAAGACAGTCTACAAAACTTTGGTAAAGTTGCTGATCTCCCTTCATCCTTAGACCCCATCATTTTATCCTACAAGGCAGTAAGGCTGATCAGGCATGATTTATCTTCGGTAAGCTTGGTAAATCCCAGTTATCCTCTTCTCTATCCAGTATCCAGAAACTGTTCCATGAGGACTTACTCCTTAGTTTTTCCAGGGAACAAAGTGAGGCTGACCATCTCATAGTTCCCTGAATTATCCTTTTGACCCATTTTAAAGGTGTCTGGAACTTTTCCTTCTTTACAGTGATTGGGAGACCTTTTCTGGTCTCCACATCTATCAAAGATGATAGTGAGTGGTATTGCAAGAACACCTCCCAGCTCCCTCAGTACCCCTGGATGAAGCCTGGTGGGTGCCATGGACTTGTATGGGTCAAGCTATCTCAAGTAAAGCCTGATTCTATCCTCGTCCACTGCTGGTAGATCTTCTCCCTGAACTCCTTCACTAAGATCAGGGATCTGAGACACCTCACTGGTGATGACTGAAGGCAAAGAAGGCACTGAGTACCACTTCTTTATCCCTGTCCCCTGTCACTAAATCACATAACACTACATTTAATGCTTCTTAGACGTGGTAATGCTGCACTCTGTAACTCATGCAGTATTTTTGAGAATAGAATAGAAGCAGAAGATTAACAGCCTAATCTGAATTTGCAAGAAGTATTACAAAACCTGTGCAAATATCAAAATACTGTGTTTTTGGGTTTTTTTTTTGTCACTTGAATCTCACAGAAAGTTTGCAGAAGTAATGCCAGAGATTCAGAAACTGTGGATTCATGAGTTAATGTGTAAGTCTGGGGTGTCTTTCACTGACTTATATAAAGTAGACATTTCAGTGAAAATACACTTGAGCTAATCTAGCAAATTCCTGTTCCAGGAATATAGTCATTTCACCTTTCTCGTAGTCTCGGCTGTGACTTCCCTCTCTGACCTTTCACTTGGAGCTGATTCAGTTTGCTAACCCAATGAATTAATTTCACCAGGTCAGGGTTTTTTTTCACCAGTCCAACAAGTTGTACTGATTGTACAGAGGATCTGATGATTGCTGACATAGTTGAGAAAGTAAGATAAGAAACTGCCCTCTTTCAATAGTAGTAAGCTGTTAGATCAACAAAGCTGTAATGGGCAACTTTGTCTTTAGTTCCCAAATTGCATCTATGGCTAGTCTGCATTCAAACACAGAAATTTCAGCATGTAGCAAAATTAATTCAAGCAATTACTATTATCCATAAATATTTGTAAATACCATTACTTCAGTCATGTCAGCTGTTCTTCAATTGTTAGTCAACTGCTTAGAAAGGTCATAACTGGATGAGATGCAAAAACCATGTGAGGCTTCTGAGTAACCTTGATAAATATTGCAGATATGATCTAAAAATGTTCATTGCATTGTAAAAACTGCTGCATCATTTATTAAAAAATGAAGTCAATAGACTTTCTGCTGCATTAGACAATACTTCTCTGTACCAGAGAACTTTATTGAAATTTCTGCAGCTAGTGTTTAGAGCTTTTTCACTACTTGTTTTTTACTCCCTTTTCTCTCCTTAGTTGTCAGAATTATCATTCTTTGGTGTCATGTCCATCCCTTTTAGCTAAGTACACATGCTCTGCTTTTTCTTTTAATTGAACTCTTGTTATAGAAGGGTCTTTTGAATACACATATTAATTCTGGGCCTTGACTTTTAGTAGCTGTCTACATAAAATTTCTATATAATGTGATTATAATCCTCTACACAATTTGCAGCTTCACTTACTTGTTCCATGGCCAACATGAAAGGAGAAGAGTAAATATCCACTCAACCAGACAAGTGTATGCAACTGACACTGGGGAAATTCAGGTTTAAGTTCCTACTCCTCTGGAGCTGGCTTGTGTGACCTTGGCACATCACTTAAAACATAATGGACTTCACAATCTGGAGTAGAAGTCTTTATCTGCAATCAAGGATGCAACAGGCATAAAAACAGACAGTGAAACTCGGAAACACACAGGTCCCCACCTACCACCTTTCACAGTTGACATCACTGCTGTAGAGCTGAGTAAAGCTCTATCTACTGTCTACCCATCTGGGCAGACTGATCTGCTTTCACTTTCACAATGCCACAGAAATGTGAATCCGTAAGAAAACTCATGTTTTTCTTATGGATTTCAAATTTTTGTTAGATTTACTTATTGCCCACCTCAGAATTGTATGGGCGCTGTAAACTACTAGTCAAACACTACAAACAAACTTGAGTGTTCATTGTATGAAGATTTTTACAAAGTCTTGAAATTTGGCCTCTTGAACCCCTACTGAGGTATGTGAAAATAGGAGCCAGAATCACAAGTGCAGCACTACTCTGTTCTTGCTTGAAAGTAATTTACATAACATAAAATATTTTCCCCCCTTGAAGGGATAGCTGGGAAAAAGTACTAAATGATAAAAACTTGTGACTGGATCAAGTAGCAAAGATGTGTGGTTTGCTGTACAACTGAAGATGAGAAGGACTTGCTGCATGGCTCTCATAGCTGAGAAAGAGGTTTGCTCCCAGAGGTGGTTAAATAACAAATCACACTTAACTAATTAGAAGATTCTGCCATCTAGTGACTGGACTTGCTATTTGAAGATTTTGCATCCCTTCAGCTGAGGTTTGAGGACATCCTTGTAGACTATAACTAGCAGCTCAATCTGATGAGCTGAAAGGAAATTTTTCTATCAGTAGACAGCATTACTTTTCCTAGCTGGAAATCATTTGGTGTCTATCTAGTATTTATCTGCTACATTTGCTGGCAGAAATTCAAATTCAGAATATTTACTGGTTTTTTTTCTTTCAATAAGTCATCTCTGTAAAACAATCAACATCTCTCTGCTACACATTTATCTTTACCCTGTCTTGATACTTTTTTTTTTTTTTTTTTTAAATCCCAATTTTCTAGGGTAGATCCTGACAGACAGGTACCAACATGATACTAATAATTTAACTGTATGGCTATAACATGTTGTTCTTTCCCTCATGGTATGTTCAAATAAGAGACAGAAAGTTTTGGATGATCCCCCACTATCCATTTACAGCATTTTTCCTTACAGTGTCTTATCTGGCATAGCAAGCTGTGCTATTAGAAAGCTGAACTTTTCTTAAAAGTTCTTTTTCTTTTAAAATCCCCCCATGTCCATCTGTCATCCGTCCGTCCCCTGTCCCGTGTCCCCCCCCTCCAGTTTTGGACTTAAAAATCAGTCATGCCAGTGTTTCTTCAATGACAATTTGGGATATGAATGAGTTCCCTCCTTGGAGATATTTGTTTTGCTGTTGTAGGTCCTAAGAAAAAGGGCTTTTGATCGATGCTTTCTGTTAAATGAAAACATCTAAGAGACTAGACTTGCATTTTATAATTTGTAGAATAAAACTGGTAGCAAAAGGTACTTTTGTTTCTGTATTATTTTTAAATATAACGTCCATATTTATTTTTATTATTAAAACTATTTTTAAATATCTTGACAACTAAATTTTTATTTCCTACATGCATTGATTGTTAAAATGAAGTAATGGAAATTGTGTCTTGTTGGAGAACAGCTTGCAGAGAGCAAGGCCATAGCTCCCTGCAGGAGCTGGTCGGCCATAGCTCCCTTCAGAAGTCGGTCCCAGCCACCTGAGGTAAACAAAGGAAAGAACCCAGGGTACAGTTATGTAAACAAGGATGAAGACCCAGGGCTCAGTTGTGCTATCGAGGATTGTTGTGAGAACACAGAGATAAGTTGGGGCACACTACGACCTTGGGGGGTGAAGGGAAGCAGCCCTGGGAGAGAAGCAGGTTTACAGCAAGAAAGATGTTTATGCATACCAGAGATGCCACAAGGGGCTGGTATATTATAATGTGACTTTTTAGATGTACCCAATGGCTGAGATATTATAATGTAGTTTTCTTAAATGTATCCAATAGAGTTGCAAGTAGTGTATTGTAGACTGCTTATATAAGGTGTGATTTCTTTCAATAAAGTGGAAGCTTGCTCTATCATTCACATTGAATCAGCTGCTTGCTTCCTCCGCTCGCCGCAGTGTCTCACATCACTGACAAAAAAACTTTACTGATATTTTATGACAAATAAACAGTGCTTGTCTATTGGAAGATATAGAGGACTAACATTTCTTTTAAAGTGACTTCGTCTAATTTTTCCTGGACACTATGAAGATGGCTGGTTATTTCACTCTTTATTCCTAAAACAATAAGTGAAGATGCACATCACAGCTTGACATGGTGCTTCCAGGTCTGTGTAGTGAGACAACTGCTTTGCACACTTATCACATCACAGCAGAATTGCTCTGGCTATTTGGTTGTTTCATCTGCAATGCATTTTCTTACTCCAATATCTTTGCTGCCTATCCTACCATAATACTGGATTTAGATGAGTGACTGTCATTAAGACGTCTCAGTCATATTCTCAAGATGGGAAAGAATGTACAAGGTAAAAATACAAGGTAGATTTTCCATGCATATACAAGTTACACTATTCTGAAAAACATTAGGCAATGACATTGGGCTGCTTCTTCTATGTTTATACATTTTATATTTCAAACTTATCTCTAATTCAAGCCTAATTTGAGATAGTGAAAAGATACAATAAGCTTCTTCACTGAATTGATATAAAGAAGCAAATGAATGTGATTGAATAACTCTCACTTATAGGTATTACATCCTCCTTTGTACTATACAGTCTTATTCCTATCCTCTCAAAAAGTAGCAGTGCATCAGCCAGTATTAAATAGGTGAGTAATGATATATTTTTACAGCTTCACTTTTAAAAGGAAAGGTCCAAAATATCTTGTACAAGCTTAAAAATTGAATAGGGACACTGAAATTCTGTAAGTTTTCAATCTTTCTGCCAGAAGATGCACAAGTCAAGAACTCAGGTCAGCAATGTAGGAATAGACTTTCACAGTAAAAGAGGAACAGACCTGTTCATATTTGGAGGGGAAAAAAAACCCAAACAAACATGACCCCTGTATTAACTTAACACCATTATCCCAACTTCTTTTGTGAGATGGATTTCCAACCAAAAAAAAAAAAAAAAAAAAAAAA
>NW_020799109.1:34539793-34541943 GCF_003259725.1 Athene cunicularia
AAAAAAAAAAAAAACAACAACAACAACAACAAACTGAAATAAAGCAAGCATTTTAACCTCAGTCTTTTGCTAAAAGGAAAGTCAAAAGAACACAATAAGAATTACAAATAGATTATAATTTCAGAAGAACTGTGCATATATTGTTATTGTTTGACTTTCCAAGAGCTGACCCTGCTCTTTGAAAGCTTTGACTGTGACTACTTAAAATGTGAAACAGTTTGAAAACTGCAGTGCTGCTGCACCAGATAGTTTCTTCAGATTGTTATTTCAGAAAATGAATACTAAGGAGAAATAAAAAATATCTCTTTTATGGGTCCCAAAGGTGATGAAGTAGAAACTTTCATGGGTAAAATAACAAGAGGCAATGTCAGCATACTGCAACTGCTAAGCCTCGGAATAAGACTTTTTGGTCCATTCAGGAGCTGTTTATCAATTGTAACGTTAATGTTTCCATAGTGTAAAATGCAGCACCTGAAAAAAACCACAAAAAACAAAAAACAAACCCCACAACAAAACCACTAATTAATGCTAGGGTGTATAGCTTATATCTAGCACTCAGCACTAAAATAGCAACAATAGCATTATTTGTGTCAAACTCTCTAATGCTCAACATTATACTGTCTACACATAATTTGCAAGTGGATTGTCAGGCCACTTACATTTTACTTGTTTAAAAGAGCTGCCCTTCTACATACCTGCATCACTGCAAGTAAGAATTCACATAATAAAAGAATACTGTTTCTGTGATATTTTAAGGTTTCTCATCCAATATTGGATATTTTTAATGACATATACCAGCTAACTCCTGAAAGTGTTCACATTGCATGTGTATGTATGTGATTTCTTCCCCGCCCTTTCTCAAAAATCCCTCCCCAAGTATTAGAATGAAAACATCTTAATCCTGTGGATTACTCAATCAAAAGTATTTGAACTTGTTGGTGTATAGAGCTATTTGCTCAGCCTGTCCATCTTGTCTTGGTAATGGTCTTTCTTAGTTTTTCTTAGCCTTTATAAGCATCAGTTGTGGAAGATAAAATGTTGAAAATAGCTTTGTACAGATATGCTTAAATGGTCATGGCTATTTTTCAAATCAACATAGAAATATTTAATAAGTGCAGGTCACTTATTCAGTGAAATGGAATTTTTAAAAAAACATTTATTATTTGTAAGCTGTTGTCTCAGGTGTTGATCAACTAATATTCCTTAGCTAGACTGTGAAAAATAAAGTGTCATAAAATCATAGAATCATAGAATACCAGGTTGGAAGGTACCTCAAGGATCATCTGGTCCAACCTTTCTTGGAAAAAGCACTCTCTAGACAAGATGGCTCAGCACCCTGTCCAGCTGAATGTTAAGTGTCCAGTGTTGGGGAACCCACCACTTCCCTCAGGAGATTATTCCAGTGGCTGATTTTCTCTCTATGAAATTTTTTCTTCTTATATCTAATAGGAATCTCCTGAGGAATAACTTGCACCCATTAGCCCTCATCTTTTCCATGGGACTCCTTGTAAAAAGGGAGTCACCATCTTCTTTGTAGCCCCCCTTTAAATACTGGAACATGGTGATAAGGTCACCCCAAGTCTTCTCATCTCAAGGCTGAAAAAAAACAGTTCTCTCAACCTTTCTTCATATTGGAGGCTCTCCAGTCCCTTGATCATCTTTGTGTCCCTGCTCTGAACCCTCTCCACCCTGGCCACATCGTTTTTGTATAGCGGGGACCAAAGCTGAACACAGTATTCCAGGTGTGGCCTAACAAACTCTGAGTGGGCTAATGACTTTGTCTCAGCTGTTGATGTTCGTGTTGATGCAACCCAGCACCCTGTGGGCTTTCTTTGATGCAGCAGCACACTCTTCACTCATACTGAGCTTGTTTTCCACCGGGACCCCTAGGTCCCCTTCCACAGAGCTGCTCCCCAGCCAGGTAGATCCCAGCCTGTGCTGCACTCCCGGATCATGTTTCCCAGGTTCAAGACCTTACACTTGTCCTTGTTGAATTCCATAAAGTTCTTCTTATGCCACTCTTCCAGCCTATCCAGATATCCAGGTCTTCCTGCAGGGTGGCTCTCTCTTCTGCAGTGTCCTTCCTTCCTTCCTTCCTTCCTTCCTTCCTTCCTTCCTTCCTTCCTTCCTTCCTTCCTTCCTTCCTTCCT
>NW_020799109.1:34541993-34573618 GCF_003259725.1 Athene cunicularia
CCTTCCTGCCTTCCTGCCTTCCTGCCTTCCTGCCTTCCTGCCTTCCTGCCTTCCTGCCTTCCTGCCTTCCTGCCTTCCTGCTTGCCTGCCTGCCTGCCTGCCTGCCTGCCTTCCATTATGAAGTTCCTGACCTTACATACAAAGTTTATTTCCTTTTTGTCCATTACCAAGATTTTAAATTTACACATTTGTTCCTTAACTGCAGGTCTTCTGCTGCTTCAGGAATACTACGAAAAAGCTATAGCAAGAAGTATTAGACAGGCAGATTCTTCATCCGCCTAGATATATAGTCTTTGCTATACAGTGTTACATAGTCTTTGTTGCATTTGAGAGACCTTTTTTTTATATTCTTTCACAGCAAATAAGTCTTACTCTTTCAACTTAAAATTTGTCTTGTGTTGAATTCCTCAGGATAATGGGAAAATGAAGCAGTGAATAGCTTGTGCTACAGTACTAAAAATTTCAACATTTGTTTCTAACATACCTGTTGTGTTCTTCCCACAGGTGTATTATAAAGACAGTTTCCATGTTCCAGACATATTTTAAATGGCACTGGTGACAGTGATATGAGAGGTAGGAGAACTGAAAAAAAGTGTTAGCATGCAATGCAGAAGGAAATACAGTCACCCTTAAAACATTCCTATTCAACTGTGGATGTGAACATATACAATATGTATATAAAAATGCAGATGTATATAGAAATATATAATTTAGATATACAAATTAATATTACAGAAGAGGTTCAGAATCAGTCAGCCTAAAACAACTGACATATCAAGGTGTTTAATTAAGCTGCATGGTTTCGGATAAGACCCAAAATAAACCTCTTCAGATATTTTGTGCAATATGTGTTTTTACTATGCAGATTGATATAAAACGTGCAGTCAAGTGTAAAGTACATTATTCTATACATTCAAGCAACATTGAAGAATGTCAAATAACTGTGAAAAAGAAGAGCTTTAGAAGCCATTAAACTAAAGGGCTCTTTATTAGCCAGTATAAAACAATCACAATTGCAATCAGAAACCACTGAGATTTCCTTGATACATGTTGTCGACACCAGCATCCACCAAGACACTGCAACTCAGGAACACAGAGAAAGTCTGAGATATAAACTTTCTTCAGTCAGCAGAGTGGGACTAGAATCAGAAAAATTACCGAGAGAGAATGATTTGAGGTGGCTTTGCTAAATGAGAGTTTCATATTACAAGTTTGACAGCTTTTTCATTAATATAGCAAGCCTAATTATATCACCCCTCTTTTTATTCCATAGTCTTCACTTTGTGAGCCACTCTGTTAAATGTACAAAGGAATATTCTTCATCCAGTTTATGATGGGAGAAATCAAGGTAATTGTAAATATCCTACAAAGAATAATAAAATGAGATTGGATGGATACTGCAGAAGATAAATTAAATTTGGAACAAAAGAGGTGAATAAATACCACCCATGTCCCTCAAGCTATTTTGCTAATATTCATATGCAAAACTATTTCAGATTCAGTTTACTGGCTGAAGAATAATGGTTTAGTAAATATCTATCCATGTTCTTTTGAGCTGCTGTTTTGTTGTTGTTGTTTGTTTGTTTGATTGTTTTTCATACTTGTGGGAGAGCTGAGCACGCACACGACCAATGTGATCAAGCAATGCCCGTTTATTACAACTAAGAAATCCCTTTTATAATGTTCTCCCTCAAACGTGAGTAACATGCAGTACAAGTCCTCAAGATTGGACAGTCACCTTAGCCCACGCTTTAAACCTTCTTATGATTGGATAAAAAGTGCCACATCAGCCTTGCCAGGCTTCCTGTCTTGTGTAACTTCCTCTTCCATCCCAACCCCTTCTGGGGGTTGTTTGCCTCATTGAGTTATTCCCCCCTTATTCAGGGTCACATCCTTATCGCATTCTTGCTCAACTGAGGCTCTTATCAGTCTTGTTCTCATGCAGGATTGCTCACATGTCCATTCTCTTGCAGAAAGCCCTCTAGAATCACAACACATACTGATTCTTTGGTATGAGATCTCAGATACTGGCAGTGTTGTAAAATTTGATGTCTCTGAAATATGCTCTGTCAATATATTGGCTTGAGGGAAAAGAACAAGAGGGGCAAGAAGGGTGAAAAGGAAATTTCATTTCTTAGAAATAAACTTTATAAAACCTTTTGCAATGAGAAAATTAGGAAGGCTCTAAAATATTTCTATAAACCTTGATTGATCTCTGTTTTATTTGCTTGAGTTTTCTACTTGGTACATGTACAAAGTCTCTTACAGTGCAAATCCCACTGCTATGTTTCTTTGCCTCAAACACAATTTAATCTGGAAAATAACATCAGAGGATAATTCATTTAGAATTGACAGCAAAAATATTTATGAATCATAGAGCTACAAATGTTTTAGTTTAGGTTGTTTTACTAGGGAAATTTAGAACATTTTATCTAAACTGACAATGCTAAACAATCATCATTAATGAAATTATGCATACACACAGACAATCTGGTTTCTTTACCTGCAGAAAGCAAGTATTATTTTTATTAATTATGGTGCATGCAAGCTACATATTCTGTCCAGGAAAGCTTGGGAAAATTGATAGGACTGTATTAGGAAACAAAGGAAGAATTACCTTTTCGTAATGAAGTGCCCACCCTTATGGTAAATTTGGCTCACTGGTGATCCAAAATACCAAGCAAGAGACTAATAGTTTAAAATAGATAATATCTGTTTGTTTCTAATGCAAAGTGCACCAAAATCAATTGGAAATTTTGTGTATATTTTATGAGGATATCACTTAAAAGAATATATGCAATTTATATTAACCCAATCCTTGGGTGAATTTTACAGCTGTCTCTTTCATGTAGTATCCAACGACAAGAAGGAAAAAGTATGGATTATGTCCTGATTCTTCCTTTACTTTCATGACTGCTGACTTGGACATACATTTAGTATTCAGTAAATATTCAGGTAGAAAACTGACTGGGATGAAGAAATAATATTATGCTCATGAGTGCTTAGAGGATTTCCAATTGGCAATCCACAGTAGGAGTTCTGACATTTTTTAGCACAGCCACCTCCAAAATATCTTTACATTACAGGCTATTAAAAAAACAGTCTACTAAATATAATTCAGACATCTGATTGCAGCAATATTTCCAAAATATACACTTATTGGTGTTCAGGAAAATGATGATGGTGATCTATCAGTTAGGCAGTGACTCAAGGGACTATTTAGGCTGCCAGATGTAGCATAAAATTATACATCTGAGAGGAGAAAGTGTAGAACACATTTGAGGTTGAAGTTCAGGGAAAAAGGAGACTATCGTGTAAAGCAGAGACAATGATATGTAAGTATAAAATGTGGTCTATAACTGGTTGAGCATAAGCTTCAAGCACAAGAATTTAGGTCAGTTTGTACATTGAAGACCGTGTAGGATAACATCAAGAGTAGAACTGAGATGATAATCCTAGGTACAGTGATAGCTACAAAAACTGTATTCCTAACTCTGGTGTTTGCAGCTCAAGGATATAGATGAAAAATAGTCCAAGAACAGTGGTTCAGGAAAATATTGTCTAACTTATTCAAGATAAAACAAATATGTGAAGTGATTAATATATAGATGCCTACATAAAAAAAAGGGTATCTGATGATAGAAAACTCTCCTAACAGAAATACAATGAACAACGTCTAGGGCATTAAGACAGGCAAAATAAACTAGAAAAAGTTGTGAGGGACAGTGGACTTTCTCATTCATTAATTTCTTAGAACCAGTGACTGGGTGGAAAGGATGAGAGAAAAGAGTTGTTTTGGAAAGAGTTTGAAGCTCAGTTTGCATGTCAAAGGAGACGTTACATGACAGATTCTCAGGTTGTACAGTGTGCTTCAAGAATCAGATCTCAAAGATTATTTTGGTGCCTACAGATGATATGTACTAGGCATGCAAACTTATTTAATCAGAAACTCATTTGGCATCTTGAACATGAAGATGAGTTGCTCTTTTCTGTTTCCTGGCTTCTAGACAGACTTGCTGAAATGCTTGGGGTTTCAAACCCAAGCCCCAAATTAAGGTTGACAAATGGGTGATTCCCACAGCCCTTCACAAAGAGGGGGTGAGTTTGCCTTTAAGCTTCCCTCCAGGGTGCAGCCAACCTTGCAGGGAGAGCCATTGGGTAAATGAGCCCCAGGTGTCCCCCATTAAGTAAGCAAAGGTCAGGTGTCCCACTTAGGGATAAAAGCTGGGACCACTTGCAGGAAGGGGGAATGTCTGTCTGTGAAGTGGATGCACTTTGCAGAGTTTCCTTTTGGAGAAGGACCTCCTGGAACTGGGTTCCAGTTAGGTCTGGCTTTTGTAAGTGTGGGCTGTGTAGAGCTTCAGTATGTGTCCTTCTTGGTCTTATGTATTTGGTTTATTGATTTGGTTGTTTCCTGTCCCTTCTATGGGAGACTGCATTTCACCATTTATTCTGCCCATTGTTGGTCATGTGGTGTCATTGTTGGCGTCAGTGGGATTGATGTCAGTTATGTATCATCTGACTGACTTGTTTGTACCCCCAGTGCTCACCGATGTACTGACCCTTTTGTATCAATACAATTTGGTTATTGGTTCATCTTTATGCTGGCTGTGTCCTTTATGCTAGGCCTAATAATTGGGGAAACATTTGCAAACCCACTTGTAGCACACAAGAGACACAGAGGATGTATATATCTTCATTGCTTCTACATAATGTCATTATTGTGCAGATAAATAGAATAATTTATCAAAACTTACTATTAAAAAAAATTTCAAATATATTTTAGTTATCTAAACCCAGATCATAATGGATGCTTCCTTAATGCTTTGGTTTGCTTAAAAAAAAATATTTTAAAGGCAGTTTGATTTAGTAGCAGTGAAGTTAAATTTAAAAAATTGAGAAATCCTGAATAAACCAGCTTTAATATTTTAGTGTCTACTGCCTTGAGGCACACTTGGTTAGCAGTCACTTCATGCTGTGCTTGAAAGATCAGACCATACACAGCAGTTGAGCAATTCTGTAACCCAGAATACAGATATTTTTGTTTTTCTCTAAGAATTTTAAAGTATTTGTATTATATCGTATTGATAAGAAGCTGTGTATGCTAAGAAAGTTTGAAAGAATGCATTCAATATTCCTATTTTTTAACTAAACATCCTAATTTTTTACTAGATGAAATTTTAATAGAAATTGACACCTTTTTTAAAAAAATATATCATTAATCTGTAATCAACCACTGTCATACTCAAGAGACAAGATATTGGGTTTGTAATTTTCATGAAATTAAGGAATCAGTTATAACCATGTGTCCTTTTTAATTTGGTGCAGAGAGGAATTAAGAAAAAACTCAGTGTAGTACTTTAAAAAAAAAAAAAATTACATTCACATATAAATTACATTCACTGATATATAAATAAGAATTTCATAAATATGAATTTCAATATACTTTTTCATATAATTCTGTAATTTCTTAAACTGGGATGTATCTACTGTCTCCTCCATCTATATTCCTTTGACTATATTTTTAAAAAGTAGTAGATGCAAACAAAGAAAATATAATTGTGCGGTCTTTTCAGTGTAAGTGAACCAACTACTTATTCTCAAGTTACTCTTTTGATTCTGCTGGGTTTTATTGTTCTGAGATGTAAAGATAATGTGGGTATGATTTTAGAAATGCAGTAAATATAACAATTTTGCAGTTAAAACTCAAGTATTTTTAATCAAGCAGTTGCTTCTATTATGCTTCTGTTGTTTTCCCTTTGAGCTTACATGGTAAATGTGTTTTAAAAATTTTGCAGACTCTTTCTAATTCTTATGTGCATCAAAATGATCATGTTAGTGTCTTGTATTTCAGTAGCAGCTGCTGTACATTCTGAAAAAGGAGATCTGAATCCATTTTGTCATCCCTAGAGTGGAACACAACTGCCCTTAAATTTCTTAGTAAAAACAGAATCATAGTATAAGACAGTCACTTATTAATCACGTGTTACATTGAATCTGCAGAGAAAATTTCAGGGAGTAGATTTTTAATTGCTGAAATTGGGATTTAGCCAGGACATAAGGTTAATGAGCTAATTCCTAGAAGGGGTATTTAACTACTGTGTTCCATCAATACTTGGACTTTGCATTCCATCTGAAAGGTGATGCACAGAAACAACAGAAGCTCCTTAAATATTACCTGACACTTCTTTCAGAATTGGCTTGCATGATAGAGTTGCCCTCGTCAGTTACTAATGACATTGACAAAGAGTTTCTATTCAAATACTGAGTATGGGTGATCTTGCTTAACTTGTGAAAACTTGCAGGTAGGATTATCTTGAACACACCAGCTTCACATGGTCATACTGAATTCTTGACAATATCAGTGTTCATAAAGAACATTTCTATTTCTTAAAGTAACATTTTAAACTAAGAGGACTCCTCTTTGCAAGCTTACTTTGAATGATCTGCTGATACTACGTATTTATTTTTCTGATCAGGTTGCAGCAATCATAACTGTGGATGTTCTGCTGCTTTCCCTTTGATGATCTTCAGCTGAAAATTCTATATACTTGACAGAGTTTTGTTACAACTCACTCCTGACTGATTTATACTTAATAAATCAAGTTTTTCTTGCATTAGTTTTGTTTCAATTCATCATTTTACTAATTTCAGAGCACACTGTATGGAGGTGGACAGAGAATGGAATATGACTGTGAAGAGATAAGACAAATTGGTAGAAAGCCATTCTAAGTACAACAAAATTGAATAATAAGAGCTTGCTTTAACTGGATGGGTGTGCAAACCAAAAATAACAGGTAGCAAACTGTGATGTTTTTTTACTGAGAAACCAACTGAAATATTAAACTTATAAATATCAAAATTGCAAAATCATAGACTAATACTTTTGCAAAGTTGCTTGACCAGTGGTCATGACAAGCTCTGAAGATCAGAGTTAACAATCAGAGATACGAATTACAGCAGTCAGAGGCATAAGAAAGGACAAATAATGATACTTCAGCTTTTTCACTGATGAGGCATAAAATCTGTGATTCATGTTTACAGATTACTGGTCTATACAGCTGCGTGTTGATGGGAAGGAGTGAATGAATTCTTTATTTTGCTTTGCTTGCATGTATAGCTTTTGCTTTACTTATGAAACTGCCTTTATCTCAGCCCATAAGTTTTTTCACTTTTACCTTTCCAATTCTCCCCTCCATCCTTCTGGGGGAAGTGAGCCAGCATCTGTGTGGGGCTGAGCTGTCCAATGGGGTTAAACTGCAACATGGTCATAGACTGAACTATAAAAAGCTTAGTTACTCTCTCGTGCCAGCTCATTACTCAAAGGCAAGGATGCAGACTGCAGATCTGCTACTTGTTCCTTAAGGTAAGTAGTGGGGGACAAAGTCATGGATCCATCTGTCCAGGATGCATTCAGCAGTGTAGATAGGTTTGTCCAAAGCTAAGCATGTAAATAAGATGCAGTATTTCCTTTCTGCGTCTGAAAGGAGGGTTACAGATTTATGTAAAAATTCAAATTCCTAGTTCAGGTAAAAAAGGCTCACTGAAATGAGGTAGTAGCAACAAGCCTCTGTCTTATGGAAGAGCTTGAACTGATCACAGAGCTGCTTCTTGTGTTCTTAGATTTTACATAGGTAATATGAGAAAAATATGAACAATTCTGTAACTGTTTTACCTATTCAGAATGCCTTGTTGGAAATCCTGAATCAGACAATAAGAATGGCAAAGAAAAATCTGCCTTCATCTGTTACATTAGACCGTAATCCATCTGTTGTGGAAAATGCCCTATATATCATATGTTGTGGAGTCTGGCTATAAACACAGTTCCAGTCATTTAGTAGACAGCAAATCTTGTTAAAATACTGTCTATCCCAGTTTTCTGCCCTATCAGTAATAAAAGTTTAAACTCTGTTATTGGGACTAATCTGATAAACATTCCCTAGTGTTAATAATGAGGACAAATTTTATTATTGGAAAAAAGTAATTAAAAACCATATGTCACTTTTGTCTTAAATTCAGACTATAGAAACACTGGAGAGTAGATTAACTGAAAGAATTGAACATGGTTATCGACCTTTTTTTTTAAAGTCAACAATTTATGACAACATAGATCTAAATTACTAACTTCTTTCCTTCCCAGTTAAAAAAAAAAAAAAAAAAAAAAAAAAATGTTCCAGATTTCCCCTTTGTAATAACTGTCATGGGATCCAAGGCAGCTGTATGCTTTGTGAGAGGTCCAGGACTGACCACTCATGAGCTAATTTTTCCTACATGCCATTCTGATGTCAAGTCTGGGTTGAGAAAACTGGAAAAATGGTTCAGAATGGAGAAGACTTAATTCCCACATCACTTTTTCTGGTTACATAGAATTCAGATTGAGAATTTGAAAGTGTTCAGCAATAACATATATTGGCGTAGTTCTGCTCACTTATTTATAACTTCTGCTCACTGATTTATAACTTCTGACTATTTATCACTATAATGTTCAAAGAAAAAGGTCATTTCTGCTGGAGCTATCAAAAATTGCCTTTTTAGAAAAAGTTACCCTAACCTTATTTTGCAATAAAATTCTTCTTTGAGGATAGGGAAATGGTAGGATGGTATCAGGATATAATCTCTGTGAGAACAAAATCTCTGCTGGGGAAAGTAAAAATACACAGGCTTTTCCAAAGTCCTATTTTTGCATTTCTTCTGACAAATTTGTCAGTGACTACTGGGCAACATAGAAAACTTACTGGAAATGAAATATGGATCTTCATAAAAAATGCACTGAGTCACTATGCTAAATAGTAAGGGAATCAAATATTTATTATCTCTGCTTCAATTAAGAAAAAAAAAAAGATTCTTAAGTATTGGTTTTCAAGTATTCTTCATTTCAAAGTTTGCATTTTTTAATAAATCCTGAAATATAAAAACAGATTAATGTATATATTCTGAACACCTTCTCTTTAATAGCCAAAGCTTAAAGGTATGCACGCATTTCTGGAAAGCAGAGGATACCATTTACAGTGAGAAATAGTAAAACAGTGAGCATATCATCTTAGGTATGGTATAAAAAGCAAACTCTTCCAACTGGGTTTTGTGTGACAAGTGCAAAGTTGATAGTAAAATCTAATTGTGATTCGTTAAGTACTGTAGGACTATGCCTGAAAAAAACCCAACAAATTGCTAGCATGTTGCTTCAGAGTACTCTTTGGGATCCAGATATCCAGAAAAGCAGAGATTTTGGAATCTGTTGCTGGAGGCCACAAAGAATTGTGCGGTTATATGCATATCTGGTGCTTCAGAGTAGACTAAAACCTAAAGGCTTATATTCTAATTTCTGTTATCTGGTAGGTTCATAATAATCAGTTAGGAGTGAAAAAAGGAATGAATTCAGTAGGCTGTCCATTGAGCAGCAGATGGAAGCACTGGCAATATTTGTTCTACAAGACTTACAACGAAGAAATTTAGGAGTGAGGTAGTCACAAGAATAAAATGATAATTCTTAGTGACACAAAAGTTTAGATCTATTTATTGAGTGTAAAAGATGGATAGTGATTTCTATTCCAAGATTTCTACTCAATTACACACACACATCCTAGGCAGAGCACACATCCATACCAACACAGGCCCTGCCCCTCTGGCCCAGTCATGACACATACGTGGGTGTAAGCACACTCCTGACTGACCACTCAATCCCTCGTACTCGCTGGTAATCTGGCCTCTGCATGTAATGGTCCAAGTGCAGGCTTGGACTCCTACAGGGTGTAAAAGGGGTAAGTGTTGCCACAAGCCAAAATATTTTCACTATTTATTGTTTTCTAACTTGAATGATTGGCATAAGCCACCAATTGGTGAAGTCACCCCAGGGTAATCTCTTTGGCATTAAATGTGGAGAAGGTCAATCATCTATTGTCTGTTTTACTCTCACATTTAAGTTTTCCATCATGACAATAGGCAAATTAAAACTTTTATGACTATAGTAGCTCTTAAAGAAAATAAAGCAAAAAATAATGAGGTCAATAATTATTGTACCATTCTGCTTTGATTATAATGAGCATGATATATTGCTAGTATGGAGAAAGTTAGAAAATAAGAGAAAGATGACATAATGCAAAATTTAAGTTAGAAGCTGCCATTCAAAAGAGCCCAAATTTCTTTCTCCCTGTGAGAATGTGGAAAATAATACTTCATGTTTGAGTTACAAGAATTAATTACAGTAATTGATTTTTTTTTTTTTCTAGAGGGTTGAATTTCTTCTTGATTTTTGGAAGAAAGACCTCTGATAATTATATGTTCAAACCACCTGTACAAAACAAGACCAGCTCTAACATTAGTTTGGGTTGCTCAAGGTAATACCCAACTGAGTTTTTAATATACTCAGCTTAATTTTGAATATTATCTAATAAATCATTTCCTAATTAGCTAGAGGGAATTTGTAAAACTAAAATTAAGAGACCCAAGATCTAATTCTATCCATATTGAAGTCAATTGGATACTTCCTGCTTAAAAGAAGTCTTGTTTTCTTCTTAGACAGGCCTCCTGTATAGAGTTTTCTCTGACTTTCATAAGAAGTGGAAAACAGTAGAACTAGGGATAAAATGAAAGGAAGTCCCCTGGCAAATCTTTCAGCATCACTTATATCACATCTTTAATTGGCTCAGGGGGTTAGCTGATTTTCTTGAAATGAGTACACAGGCATTAGAACTGGGAGATAGCACCTATCAATTAAATAAATTTCCTGTATATTTTGTTGTACTGTCACTTCCTGAGAGTAATGAACTGTTCCTTTGCCTTACACATATTTTTTTCCACTTTAATCACTTAAACTGCAACAAGTATAAAATTAAGCTTATCTGGTCAGACTTTATGCTTCCTTTGTATTGTACTTCTATATGGTACCCAGACTTTTGTGGAGGTAATTGCTTTGTAATAAAGTGCATAACAGTTTTTGAAATGGATCACTTAAGGAAAAGAACACACAAGTTTGAATCTTGCTATGGAAGGACACAGATTTCTGGAAGACTAAATCTAGTCTTGTGTGATCCCTATTAATTTTTTTCTGCTGGGTATGTACTATACAGTACTGTCAGTTCTTGTAAGTGAGAAAGTTTTCCCACTGGGTCGATTACACTACTAATGAATTGAAACATTTATCTACATACCCTGTGAAACTTATGAAGAAATAAGTGTGTTTTGCTTGGGTATAGTAATGTTTTGTTGTTTGGTTGTTTTTTGTTTTGTTGGGTTTTTATATATATATATATTTTGCTCTGGTTTTGATATAACTATTTACTTTTACGAGTTCAATATTTTAAACATTCAGGGAAAAAAAATGATTAAACAGATTATATGGATGATCATAGTATATCATTTAGAGATCACAGTTGATACAGCATCTTATTTTCACTATCTTTTTTTTTTCCAAGAATAAAGAGGGGTAAGAGCTGTCTTGAAGAATTATCAGTAAATAGGGAGGAATGTGTCAAGATCTCAGCTTTTTAGAAAATGAAGAACAAGAAAGGAACTGATAACTATTTACAGTCACAGAGAAAGTACACAGTCATTCTGAGACTTCCAGATCTTAAGACATCTAGGATGTTAACAATAAAATTTAAATCTAATATTAGGAAAAGGCCAGGAGGTTTTCCTGAGCGAAGGCATACAAATATACTCACTAGCTAAACGTGTTTTAAAAGCTTTTTTTATTCTATGATCACTCTTTCAGTTGGTAGTGTCAATTGTTCATTCTCACATGGACAGATTCAGCGATCACAGTCCAATGAAGTGACTTTGTGTGCATCCATCGCTTCTCATCATGTCGCACACTGAGCACAAAAACATCACTCCTACCTGACTGGTAGGTGGCAGGTATGCTGGGAGTCTCAAAATAGGAATGGAAAGGCAGAGAAAGAAAACATTGGAGAGAAAATAATGCTCAGGTGCAGAAGAAAAGGAGCAACAATAGACCAGAAGAAATGGGAAACAACATGGAAGTAAAGCAATAGGTCCAAAGAAGTATCAGGAGAAAAAGGAGAGAGAGAAAAAAAAAAAATATTGAACAGAACCTGAGGTTTACCAAATCAGCATGTAATGGTTATCACTGAAATAATTTTCTTAACATGTCTGTCAGATGCAGTTCTACTAGAGATGTCACATGTAGCCTTCAAAGTGGAAGGAATGGGATGGGAATATATATTAAAAAATTACAAACAATGAAAGAACTAACTGCACCAGTCATCAGGACTAGTGCTTGGTAGTACAGAAAAGTATTGCTGAATTTGGAGTTTTTGTCAATTTGTGTAGAATCAACATGAACTGTAAGTGGTGTTTGGAAGATGACAAGCAGATTCTATAGCTTCATTCAAGATGGAGAGTGCAGAGGAAATGTACACTGGAAATATGATGAGAAACAACAGGAAAAGATGATTACTACCCCCAAGTATCTAAGGTAAATTGAATAGTATTGATGTAAAAGTTCAAAGAGAAAATTCTGAAACTAATTTTTTCCATAGCGAAAGTTATGAATTCACAAGCATAAGAAATTTTTTGTTTTCTAATAGAACATTTACAGTCCTCACCCTTTGATTCTGTCTTACAGATATTTCATTAAGGAATGCAAAAATCTGCACAGTCAACAGACTAGTTAAGGTATCTTTAAAACCTAGGGTTCTCTAGGCATTTTATGCTTTTTTTTTTTTTTTTTTTAGTGTTCTAAAAAGGGAGATAATTGATGGCTTTTCAGTGTTCTCAAATAACACTTTCAATGATCACGGAACAATAATAGTTGGTTCCTTCCTCACACAACCACTATTCTAAGAGGTTTTAGTCTTTCTCCTGATTTTTTTCTGGTTTCATGAAGAAAAAATGTTACCGCATATTGAATAAAATAGAATAAAATACATAACACTCCTAGCAAGTTCCTTTACAGAGTAGATAGAAGCAAAGCATGAAGGGATCTTCATGTACAGCAATAGGCTTATTTCTTGTGAATCATCAAATCAGACATAAAGTTTCCAGTGTCACAAATGGAAGTATCAATGCAATTGAAATAATTGTTCGGATTAGAAATTTAACTATTAGTATCTTGTTTATTAAAAAAAGGAATAGCAACTGGTAGCAACTCAGAGGAGAGCTAATAGACTTACTCTGGATTTATGATAATGAAATTGGCAGAAATAATCTGTCAACCTTTTCTGCACTTAAGTTGTGCTTCTCTGCACTTCGCTTCTGTAATAGTGCAGTGAAAATATTTCTGTGTAGAGCAATACACTGCAGTTGGATGCCGAAACTCTTGTTTTGCTGCTACAGTCAAAACCTAGTTGAGAAATCTTTCACTATTATTATTTCTTTTTTATATATAAAAGTGTAAAAACAGGAATGCTTTCTTTAGAATTCATCTGAAGATCTATTTCCTTTTAATAAGTTGTTACCTTGAAGTAAAATTATTCTAATGTTCATAACATTTAAGAGTTTTCTGATCAATGTATTTTGTATTAATAACTTACCACAGCCAGTGTAAATTGCATTGACTACCCTGAATGTTAAGAAATTCTGAATTTCAAAGATATTAGTTTTTTGGTTTTGTTTTTTTTTTGTTTTTTTTTTTTTTTCTACAGCCATTCATTTCCATTTCTTTTGTACTTGGTCTATTCTTCATGACAGTGTGTCAGCTACATATACAGTATGAACAAATTAGAGTTTAAGAGTTCGCACTATAGTATTTTCATTTAGTAGAGGCTGTATTGGAATGATTCATTGCTACTGACATTTTTTTCATTAAAAATACTTCTGTAGATGTTTAATAACAAAGGTGGACAAATGTTTTTTCTTCCCTCCCTCTGGCTCGTGTTCTGTGAAAGGTACTTCATTATGTCTCCAAGAAGAGGTGATTTCCAGGTAAAGACAGTCAGGTGCTATGTCAAGTAAAAACATTTGATTCCCAAAATGGAAGGGTTATTGGGGGATTCAGCATTACCTCACTGAAGTTCTCTACAGATCGGTTGTCCATGGATCAAACTCGTATTTCATATGGGATGTACAAAGACAAGTGAATAGATAATTCCATGTTCTGGAAAGTTAGAAATATGGTTCCTCTAAAAGTCTTACTAGGTCTCTATGTATAGGCTTCAGAAGAATCCAATTTGTAAGCTTTCAGGAACATGGAATTATATACACTTATCTTTGCACATATATTTAACATAAACATGTATATATATATTCTTTTTGAAACAAGGAGTAAACATATATATATATTCTTTTTGAAAAAAGGAATTCATAATACATGGACAAAGACATCAGAAAAAAGACGGTAAACTTGAAGTACATTCCCTGAAGGAAGATTCTTTGTGAAAATGCAATTTCCTTTATTGTTTTTAAGGTGCTGAAATTTAAGATGTAATAAAACATCAATAGCAATTTGGAAGCATTAGTTGCTGCTGGCAGTCTTGAGAATGCATTATGTTTTATTTTTCCTCTCCATCATCCCCGCAAAAAACTGAGCAAGAGAATGAGTAACAAACAGCACGTGCTTACTGAACCAATATACAGGTCTGACCTCCTTTTCCCCTTCTCAATAACAATAAATTATCATTAAAATTATGGCTGTAGGTATGATACTATCATGCAGTGCATGTCAGATCACTAAGAAATTCACCCTCTTGCCATCTTTTGACATTATAAAACAGTCTATTTTAGCTGCAAGCTAGCTGAGTGTATTTCCCATAGGACAGTTCTGTTTGCATTTTGAAAGCCTTGCATAGAGATTACCAAATTAATAAAATATTTTTAACATAAATCAACATTAGTTTAAAGAAAATTCAGATCACTTGAGCAGAAGGGAGTATAACAAACTTCACATAATGGAAACATAAGTTAATAAAGGATTACTGGGCATGTGGAAGGTACTTTTTTAACTGTACTTGAAAAGTTTGCTTCATTCGTTTAAATACAGATAATTTTTTCTCCTGGTCTTACTCTAAGATCATGCAGAGCTGCTGCAGCTAAAGTTGCAAGATATGTATATGTCTGTAAACTTGAAGAAATGTTTGGTAAGGCCCACTGCAACATCCAGTCCTCAATTTGTGTTGCATTATTGATTAGATATTCAGAGAGAGCAACTGAGAGGAAAGAGTTATAAACCTGCATTGTATCTATATATGCATCTAAAAATTCACACCTGAAAAGCTTCCTTTACTGAAAAAAAGGAGGATGGTGGGTGGAAAGCAGTATTGCTATTGATTTCTATGGGGTTGGTACTTCCTCTCCAGATATTTATGGAGATTTGGGGAAAATTCTCCTCACTCAATGTATCACATCTCACATGCATTGTGTTTAGCAACCTGCCTCTGGTCTGTGAGCTCTGACTGCAGTGGGTTCTCTTAGTTTAGATCAGGCATGGTCATTTTCAAAATGGTGACCTACACAATCACACATTTTAGAAACATCTAAATTTTTTTCAATTCTATGGATCTACTCAGTAGATTTGGTCTTCAGGTGCTAAAACCACTTGAGTGAAGAGATCTTTGTTGATAGAATCTAGAATAAGTATATAATAAAGTAAAAAATGTTGCCTTTTATTCTGTATGTCAACATATACAGTTAGTAGTGATGTTAACTACAGTAAGTCAGGGAATGATTCACAGAATGTGTAGAGATCTTTGAAATATAAATGAGAGTCAAGTATCAATAATTTAAAAATACAACATTTGGGAACTTTGGCAAAGACACCAGATATGAGAAGAAAAAAAGGCCTTGATTTTAGGTAGGAAGGCAAATGATTCTCTCTTAAAACCAAGATGTTACACCTGAGATTAACTGCATATATGACAGCAAGAGGAGGCTTTCCAAGGGAAAAAGATTCAGGCACCGAGTGTGGCAGTGAGATGTTTGACTATTAAAGATATCTGTTTAATGACTTGCAGAATAAAAGACAAAGCAAAAGACTGTGAAAGTAACAGATTAAACACAGAGATGCATAAACCCTGGCAAACAGCAGATAAGGGAAACAATGAAGACTCAGGACAGGACATGGATGGACGGGCCAGCCTTGGAGCACTAAACTCAGAGCTTGGTAATTAACTAGAATAAGGGAAGCAAGTTTGTCATAAATCTCATGGGAAAAAGCTGAAAGGATGTTTCAAGGGGATTGTGGGAACTGGTAAAACTTCTCATGGGTAAGGGCCAAAGATGGGGGAAAGGAGGCACTGGGGTGTAATGAACATCATAAAAAAAGTTGAGAGGAGGGTTCCTGTAAAGGTACAGATCTTCTCTGTGTTGGTATGTTGAGGCTATGTGTTCATCCACACTCCTGTCTGGACCTAGAGCCAGGGAAATACTGCTGTCAGGCTCTAACAGGCTGGGACAGGAGCAATCTCTGTGCCTGAGATCCCACGGACTTTGCGTTAGTGAGCTGGGAAGGACTACTTCCCTGGATCCCAAAGTCCCCTGGATTCACCTTCCCCAAACAAGTGGGAGGAGGTGATGTAATTTGCATGTTTAAAAATATTCTTCCTTTATGTGAAGGTACTGACAAACTAAACAGCTTTACACTCAAAGCATATGGTATTACATAAAAAAACCCACATCATATTGTACTATTACAAGTAAGCCTAAAATTGGCCATTTACAAGACAGAACACATGTACTTTCCACCAAGGCAGGAATAGACATACACATTTGCTTTCATGAACAAGTACCTTGAAAAACAAAATAACTTTCTAGCAATGTATTAAACCCTGACTATCTTCAGTGAGAAACTTTTACATATTCCTGACCCTTCAAGACAGCCAGAAATAGACATGTCAATTTACTACAAAGATTTTCTTCAAGCTAACTAGCTAATGAGACAGAACTGGTTAGCATAAATCCTGGGGGAGACACCATCCTTACAACACTTCCAGTTCAGTTTCTCAGATTTGAAGAGCCTGGAATCTTAAAACTGTAATTTATGGCTTGTTATTTAAGATGAATTTCTGAATCTATTAAAGGTTTGTGAAATACCAATTTACACAGGAGGGGAAAAAAACCAACAAACAAACAAACAAATCTGTACTAACAAAAGTAATACTATTCCTCATTATTCCTCTAACTGTGGCACTGATACCTCCATACTTCCACTCCTTTCACTGTGATCCCTTAGGAAAGGAAAAACAAAAGAAACCACCAATAAAATCACAGGCGCTGACCTGTTAAATTGGATGCCTTCTGCTCATCTAATTTCCAGAAGCTTAAACAAAAATTAAGTGTTTAGAAGTCAATAGGATATTATAGTAATACAACTGATCATCTGAATTTTATTCAGACTATAATTTTTAGGGGCTACTAACAACAGTTGGGCTACTCTTATGCTTATTAATTCCAGTTTTGTCAGAGGATTTTGCTCTGTGTACTGACAAGGAGCAGCAGAGCTGCTACACAGGTGACCTGTCAGACCTGCCATCCTCAGGACACTGCTGGACATATGGAAAACTAACACTGACAGCTTGGGCTCTAAGGAAGATATGGTGGAAATAAAACAAGGTTTCTAGTTCATGCTAAGAGGATGTAAAAGTGAAAATGGAAATGTGATATTCAGGAAGAAATAAAGACATAAAAGAAATAAAAACAGTGTTAAGGATGCTAGGATTTTAAAGATTTGGTTGTAGACAATAAAATATCAAACTGGCCCAAGACCAATAAAACATGTGGATCTTTTCCCGTAAGATAAAAGTTTCTTTAAAATAGTTTAGCTCATTGTCTAAGTTCTTGGTGTTATTTTCTACACACTCAATGTTTGCTGAATAAAACACCTTTCAGGGAATAATAAAATTATTATTTATTTATTTTTTGAGAATCACTGAATTGTTCCTTGCCCCACTGACCAATGGACCCATGGTTTTCCTAATCTTCCTTTTGCTGCTAATATACCTTTAGGAGCCCTTGTTGCCCTTCACAGCCCTTTCCAGATTCAACTCCAGGTATGCTTTAACTTTTCAAACCCCAGCCCTGCATGTTCAAACTGGAGGTCCCTTTGGTGTATGAGGCATGTAGCTATCAAAATTAATTGCTGAAGCTTTAAAACCTTACAAGTTTTCAGCTCTAGTGAAAAACAAAAATAGCTGTCTTGTATGGTTGGACCTCTCACAAAGTGCCTGATTAATAATAACCTTCCATTTTCAATTGTTTAACCTCTATCACTTTCATTGGAACAAAGATGTAGCATTTTGCATGATCTTGCTATTCAGTCTAGTCAGCTAGGCTGTCAAAAGATTTTTTTTTCTCCATTTTTTTTTTTTTTTTTAAAGCAATAATAGAATTGCAAGAGCTCATATGATTTAAAGCTACTGTTTTGAGTGAGGAGTTATAGGCAAATTAATGATTATTGCAAGATAATATGGGGTATGATTTTACAAGAGTTAGCTACTTCTTAAAATCTCCAGAAATTGTTTTCTTTCCCTTTACCTCTGTTGCATATATCCAAAATACATCAGATAACTTAAAATAGTCATACTGTTGGATTGCACATTTTTACCATATGTTTCCACCCAGATTCACAAAGTTTGATTGAAATCATTAATTACCAAAGTGCAACCCTGTTCCAAAGACAGTATTCAGTCACCTGAACTGCAAAATCATGTTGTTATTCTGTATCACAAATTTTGCTTCCTTATTATGTAAAAGAAACTGCTATGAATTATTACTGCAGCTACTCATTCTCGAAGCACTGGGTGTCAAAAAAATAATTGCTGCTATAAAATAAAATTAAAAGCATTGTGTAACTTGATATTGGCATCTTGTACATCAGTTGTTTGCAAGGGTGATACTTCAAAAGTCTGGTTAAATTAATTCTCTACATTTTCCTCTTCAAGGATTTCTCTCTGAGTGTCAAATTTAAACTCAAGTGTTTTTACAATGCTAGTGTCTATTCAAAATGAACAATTTACAAATGACACCATGTCACGGAGTTTGCAGTGATGAACAACATGCGATCTAGCATAATCTATAAACAATACATTCTAATAACTAAGCCTTCCCAATGAAAAGATATACTGGAAGGGACCTTAAAGATCACCTAGTTCCAACCCCCCTGCCATGGGCAAGGACACCTTCCACTAGCCCAGAATGATCAAAGCCCTGTCCAGCCTGGCCTTGAACCCTGCCGGGGAGGGGGCAGCCACAGCTTCTCTGGGCAACCTGTGCCAGTGTCTCACCACCCTCACAGGGAAGAATTTCTTCCTTATATCTAATATAGATCTACCCTCTTTCAGTTTAAAACCGTTACCCCTCATACCATTCCTACACGTCCTGATAAAGGGTCCCTCTCCATCTTTCCTGTAGGCTCCATTTAAGTATTGAAAAGACTCCATAAAGTCTCCTTGGAGCCCTCTCTTCTCCAGGCTGAACAACTCCAACTCTCTCAGCCTGTCCTCTTAGGGGAGGTTCTCTAACCCCTGAACATCTTCATAGTCTCCTCTGGATTTGATCAAGCAGGTCCATGTCCCTCTTATGTTGGGGCCCCCAGAGCTGGACACAGCACTGCAGGGGGGGGTCTCACGAGAGTGGAGCAGAGGGGGAGAATAACCTCCCTCAATCTGCTGCCCACACTGCTCTGGATGCAGCCCAGGACACAGTTGGCTTTCTGGGCTGTGAGCACACATTGCTGGCTCATGTTCAGTTTTCCATCCACTAATACCTCCAAATCCTTCTCTGAAGGGCTGCTCTCAATCCACTCCTCACCCAGCCTGGATTTGTGCATGGGATTGCCCCAACCCATGTGCAGGACCTTGCACTTGGACTTAAAGAGGTTTGTACTTCATGAGGTTTTGCACGGGCCCACCTCTCAAATCTGTTTCCCACTTCCCTTATCCACCAGCACTGTAAGCCCATCGTAGAAAGCCACCAAATTTGTCAGGTATGATTTGCCCTTAGCGAAGCCATGCTGGCTGTCACCACACACATCCTTATTTTCCAGAAGGTTCATCTCCCTCATGTGCTGTATAGTGTATTTCATGAAAGAACTGCACAATATTCACTTCACTAAACAACACATGTCTCTTGCTGTCTAGATTAATTTTGCATCTAGAGATAACCAGGCTAAAATATGCTAAAGTTGGGTTAACTCCTGGAATACTTGGGGAAATTTAGGAGAAACATATGGTGAAACAATCTGGCTGTATTAATTTCATTGATGTCTTTCTCATAAATTCAAATATTTTATTTCCCACTATGCAGTCCTCTACAAAATTAAAATGCTTGCCCAATGCATGACTATGACTAACGCATGAGGTTCAAATAGTCTTAAAACTTCCAAATTCAAAACCTGGGAATTATATTAGTTACACTTTCTTTATATCACTCATTGCCTCTAGATTTTGCCACTAAAAATATACTCTGCTACCAGAGAAAGAGATACAAGGGCAAGGTCACTGTCATGTAAGTTACCCCAAAGGTATAGATAATCATACAGATTTCATTTGGCACTTGTGTACTGTTTTACACTAGTAGCACACAATGATTCTCATGCATAAGTTTGACAGTGACAGCTAGAGAGAGGAGAAAAGTAATTTTTTTTCTCTAATATAATGGATGAAATTTAACTGTTCTCATTCATCTGTTAGTACTGTATAGGGGTTTCTTTCCACTATTCATATTCTGACCCATTTGTTCCCCAAGATTCAAAACACTGCTCACTTGTCCTGGTTCAACTAGGATAGGGTCAAATTTTCCCCAGCAGAGAGAGAGGGGGAAGTGTTCTCCAGCCAGGTTATTCATACCATGCTGACGTCAGGTCCAGGGGCGGAGCCTTCTTACTTTCTCTTTTGGTTTTCGGGTTGTGGCGCACATACACGTGGTGGGTTTTTTCCCTGACCATTTTGCGGTATTTCTCTGTATATCATTTGTCTTGTTCACTGTTATTGCTGTTTATCATTGTTATCGTTGCTACTGTTGCTGTTCAGATTGTTTATCACACTGTTGTATTAAATTTTCTTCTTATTTCAGCCCGGGGTCTGTGTTTAACTTCCAGCCCGACTGGCTGCGGGTGCGGGAGGGCAACAGCAACGTGCTCTCCGGTCCCAGCAGAGCTTAAACCTGCACATCACTTCAGTGGATTTTGCCTTGGACTATTCACACAATGAACTTTATTTTCTTATTGTTTCTCGTTGAAAATATATGTGACTTACAGAGAAGTAAATCATGCGTACTTCAATTTTCTCCAGTTAGTTTCTAACAGCAGCTGATATTTATGTGTTGTATTTTGTAACAAACCGATTGACAGTTCTAAAAAAGATTCTCTAAACAAAAAAATCTTTCTTAGAAGGTTAGTAAAAATATATGTTCTAAAATTAAAGTTCTGTCTTTGCACATATCTAGTATAGAAAATCATTACAAAGAATACGGTAAAGGATATATGTATGTAAACTATAAAATCTACAAAGTTATTTGAGAATGTAACTGCACTGAGGTCTTAAAGCGCTGCTTTCTTTTGGAATAGTAATATGAGAGGGGTTTTTTATTTGGAAGATCTTTTTCTATGAGCACATGCACATGTATACATGCATGCATACATACACATTAAATATGTATTTTATTTATATACATAATGTGTCTTGTGTGTTTGCATATATTTTACATGTCATACCTAGGTCCTATGTGCTCGGTTTAAGAAAACAGAGTTGATTAGATGTCAGTGACATTGCAAAAGGATTGTATATAATGTAGAAATCATCACTGTTAGAAATGCACAATTTAAAATTAATCCGTTTCTAAAGGGTACCAGGTCCTCCTACCTGGATGTATAGTATTTCTTGCCTGTAAAATCTGGAATAAAATTTGCAAACTATTTCTCTTTCTTTCTTTCTTTCTTTCTTTCTTTCTTTCTTTCTTTCTTTCTTTCTTTCTTTCTTTCTTTCTTTCTTTCTTCTAGTTGGACAAATGAACATTTTTATCCATTATTTTTTCTTTGGAGGGAGGGAGCAGCAGTTTATCAATAAAGTGACATTTGAAACTGTATTTTAAAACATTAGCTTAGCTATAGACTTTTGTGAAAACCTACCGACACAGGTCTAACTCTAGTTAGTAAAATTGATAAGTCAGTGATGTCTTGGAACAGTAGGCTCAGACTTCCCTTGAGTCTTATCAGAGACAAGTTTTCCTGGTCACTGACATGGCCGTCAAAATGTATGCTGAAGAACTTAGCGCAGTGAGGTGTAGAAGATAACCAGTTTACAAACAAAAGCTGTCTTTGCTGCACAACAGATTACTTCTCCTATTAAACAAAAGATTTTCTTAAAGAGGAAAAATAAAAGTCCTTTCCAGCAGATCTATTTCAGAGGCCATGTCTTCAAAAAATGTATTCCAGCTGTGTGGGAATAATTTTTTGTGGGGAAAACCCTAGTGCTGTTGTTGCTGGGCAGTATGATGTAAAATGCATTCCTTTTCTCATCACTCCAGCCTAAACATTAAATATCACAGAGGGATGGCTTCCATCCAACAGTCAGATTTCTGGAGCCAGGCTTGATTTTTACTAACAGCTGTTTCTTTCTTCCTTTCGCTTTCACAGTGAAGATCTCTTTAAATTTTGTTCATATTTTGAAGCACTTCTAAAACACCCCCTTGACAGCTGTGTCACTGTAGTCTATGTGGTACATGGTTAGCTGATTTCACTGTTTCAGCTACTGTGAAAATTTTATCTGTGAAAGTCTTCCCTTAACTATTTTCAAATTTTGTTTTATTCTAGAGACCCTCACATGATACGCACCTCCTCGACCTCAACCAGTTTTCTGAGTAGAGATACAGTTTCTTTAATTTTAAACCTCCAAATCTCTCTCTCTATGATCTTCCAAGTTTGAAGTCCCATAGAAGGTGAGGTTATACCTCTTCATGGAGTCTTGTAGCAAACCCATGCAGCAGGAGATGATGTGAAAGACTTGGTTTGGAGCAGCTGTTAAACTACTCTGCAATGGGAGCTTTCACTTTGTTCATAAAAAAAAAGTGGTGGATGTTTTAGTGCCTTTGCCGCTTGTTTCAAGGTTGTTTTAAAAATTATCTTCCCTGGTTAGTCTGTAATTTGAGATATTCAAATCCTGGTAAAAATGGTTTTAATAGCTCAGTGTTACAGGGCATGTTTTGCCTTTCAGACTCATGGGTACATTTGGGTAAAGTTTCTGTTACCATTCAGACATGCTTAATGACATCATTGTGCCTAGAAAATGGTTACACACCCACAAAATTTCCCTGCTATTCATTGTTAACCTCTGCAAAATTACCTGTTTTCCTCCCAAAGGGCTTTTTCACTGCCTTCTCTCCCCTGCCAGCCTCATGGTCTGCAAGCCACACTGCCTTCAGCCTCCCGCCCAGACTGGCATGAGAGTCCCTGGTCTGAAGTAAATGCACAACCAGTCCCAGGAGACCCTGAAATCTCCTGGGGTGCAAGAGGGACAAAATGGCAGCTGCAACAAAATGGCAGAAAACTCTGGGAGCAGTGGGAGGCACTGTCTGGTCTTGGTGCACTTCAGGGGAAATTAGGAAAGCATGACCTGGGCTGCCATCCCATCACAGGGCAGCCTGAACCCGAGTTGAGAATAACAGGGGTAAAAATGCAGTCCCTAGGGGCAGAGGGATGTGGGGCAAACTTGTCCTGAGAATGAGATCAGGCAGGATGGAACCAGACAAACCAACGGGGGGAACCAGCAGAGGAAGAGGAGCAGGGAGGAACAAGGTGGGTAGGCAGTAGGGGGTGTAACAGGGGCTGGCTGGGTGTAAAATGGGGCTGGTCAGTGCACTTGTCTGGCTGAGCCTTGCAGCTGATCACAGTTTGTCCTGTTATCCTAGATCGTTTTATTAAATATTTTCTTAACTTTTTCTCTGCATAAGCGCACTCTCTACCTGGTGTACGTGTTTGTGTGCTGCAGGACCAAGTGCCAGTTTATGGAGACACCAGTAGGAGTGGACTGGGCATCAGTTACTGGAGTCAGATCAGGGGTGTGGGCACCCCTGGCCTGTGGTGTCAGCCACTGGAGCTAGTGGGATCCCAGTACAGCTACTGGAGCCAGTGGGGGCAGCAGCTCCAACCACAGGTGCAGGAATGATGTGAGTCCCCAAAACCAGCTGCTGGGGGGGCCAGTGCAAGTGAGGGGAGTGAAGGGCTCAGCCCCGGTGGCTGGAGTGGGACCACAGGTCATGGCCCATGTGCCTGGTGCCAGCTGCTGGGGGATCTGCTCCATACCAGGTGTGCATGTTTGTTCACCAGAAAATTTCAAGCTGAACCAATGGGAAAGGGTAGAGTCCTTAGGTCCAGGCAGAAGTATCAGGCAGGTGGAGAATCCATGATGGTACCAGAGGAGACTTGCCAGTGTGGGGTGCCTGCAGGATGAGTGTGTGAATGTTTGTAGTAAGCACTGAGCTGGACCAGCCAGTGAGTAGTAGTGCCTGTGGGACCCATTAGAGGGCTGGGACCTGGGCAGGGGTAACAGGGAGACGGACTGTCCTAGTGCTTGGGGAAACCTGTGACTGTACATGTGCTTGTGAACCCCAAGAGAGCTGTGTGTGTGCTTGCAGTAGTAACCTCCTGTCTGTGCCAGTCCCAGAGTAGGAGGGAACGTGGCCCCTGGGCATCTGCAGAGCTCCAGCAGCTGGGAAGGAGAGTCCTGGGCCAGAATAGCTGGAGAAGGTGTCTGTGTCTTCACATGTCTTAATAAAAACAGCTATTAGGAAGTAAATATATTTCTGACACTGATTTCAATATAGTGTTTGTAGACAAGTCTGCATTATTTATTTTCAGAGGAGATGGGAAATACATGAAACAAGCCAAAACTCATTAATTTTTTAATTACTTGGATAAAAATGAATGCAGGTTACTTTGTACTAAGTGGATTGATTTTAGAAACTGTAAAGAGGATTTTGTTCCTGAACACTCTCTATAGATAATTTCCAATACTTGTATACAGATCTAGCAAATCCAATCAGACTGGTATAATTATTAATCCACAGAAATTATGGTACACAACCAATTATATTTCAATGCATTTCAAGTCTATATATGTCCTTAATCAGTGGAATTCTCTTGAAATAATTACGGTAATCATCCAAGCGAAGTTCAGTGTCCAATGATACACAGCATTTTCTTTACAGCAAACTATACCTTTTCCCTCCTGGATCACTTGGGAGTTATATTGACAGTTCAATGACTTGAGCCCAAATTAATAAACCTGCTAAATGACAGAAGAACATACTGACACATTTGTTAACTTTCAACATTTATCACTTCATTTGACAATCTGTAGTATTAGCTAAATTCCCTAAATGGCATATTCTACAAGGATGCCTTATCAGAAAGAGGAGAAAGACTCAATAAAGTTTCTATAAAAGATCACATGGATGACAAAGCTGAGGAATGGCTTCCAGGACTGTTCTGTAATGCAGAAACATGACTGAGCTGGGCCATGACATGGCAGAAGTGGAAAGGAATCATTCCCCATTTCTTCCAGGACAATCGTTGGGGAACAATGAACAAAATGAGCCATTCAAACCCCCCAAAAAGCAGCTTTTGCAAAAGAGGTATGGTAGCTGTGAGGCCTGTTATCACATGTTGTGGTTTGAACTCAGCCAGTAGCCAACCACCACACGTCCAATTTGTTTATTTCCCCACACACACCCTTTCCCAGTGAAATAGAGGATGTACAAAAGAAGAAATTCATAGGTTGAATAATAATAAAAATGTACTAATAGTAATAACAACAACAGTAACAATAGTAAGTCCAAATGGGTAAAATGCAGCAGTGGCTCACCAAGTGCAGCGACATGTATGCAGCCTGCCCCCGCCCAGCAGTGATCCCACCACACCAGAAAATCCTTCCACGCTGACCCAGAAACCAAAAATGGTATGGGTGAGAGAGCACCCGCACGCCTATATACTGAGCATGACATCACATGATATGGAATACTGGCTGTTCAGCTGTGCTCCCTCTCAGCCCAAGGAAATTTAACTCTATCCTGACCGAAACCAGGACACCATGGGACATTGTGGGTGATGAAAATGTATAGGAAAACTGAGCAGATACATTTGAGAGAAAAGCATTGAAGGGTTATGAGAGATTTTGTAATGACATGCTTTCTCTCCTGAGCATTATAAGTTTAGAGACTGGGACAAAGATATTTTTAGGGGAATGTATACCATTGACTTTTTTCTTATAATCTCCTATATATACCTGCTTTTGCCCACTGTTGAAAAACAGTTTCTGTCCTAAATTACCACTGATGTGCACTACAGCTATCTTTATGTTTTTAGAAAGTTTCAGTGTGAGATTCTGTTTCCTAAATTTACTCCCTGAAGTGACATTCCAAAAGGTTTATGGCAGTAAGGGTCTGTCAACATTCAGCTTAGCATTATTCCTGTCTTTAAACAAGGAAGTTTAGCAATCCACCTTCACCAATAGAAATCCACATTTTAAGAGTTTCTTTGTCAAAGCTCAAAGCCCTTACCTAGAGCAAACTCCATGTTAATATTGCAAATGTATGCTTGTGTGTAATCTCTATTGAATTTGAAATCACCATGATGGAAGTATATTAATATTAATATAGTATATTAATAATAATATATATTATTAGATAATAATAGTCTTTGGGTAACTGATAATCAAACGATTTCTAAAATTGAAACCAAAATTTTATGGAATTCTGTCATTAATAATACAATTCCTAACTAATTATACATTTTTGCACATGATCTGTCATCAGCTTTACAAAACTTGTTAGACTTTAAAAGTCACATCTTCAGTTATCTGTAAGTGTACACGCCATGGAGCTGGTGCCATATAAATGATGCAGATGGTTACAGTCCTCTGTGGTTCTTGGTCAGTGAAGCCAGAGTGTTCAGTCTTGAGGGATCTTTGAGAGAAATTGAAACCAACATGAATTTTTCTTTTTTTTTCCTTCTCTTTTTTTTTTTTTTTCCTATTACATTTGTGATCTTTTTATGCTTCTACCTGAATCCCCAGAAGGGGAATCTCAGCTGTTCCTCATATTATTTTGGGTTTTAGTTTTGCTGGATGTCCTTCTTGTCTGTTGAACAGAATGTTCTGTTCTTTTGCAGTGCCTCATGCTCATCTTTTCCTTAGTCTGGCAACTTTTTATCACTTGCATATCCTGTATCTCCTGTTTTTTTTCTGTTTTGGCAGTCACATTACTCAGGCTTCTGTAAACAATGTGTCAGGATATGCCAACCATTTTATGAAATACTTGTTTACTCTTACTGGTTACACTACTTTAGTACACTTATTAGTTTGCACTAAACCCGAATATTTTAATTATATCCTGTCTACTACACTTAATAATTTATTGGTATATCAGGCCTCTGCTTTCGATACATTGGGAATGACTTTATAATTGCTACTGCTTGTCATAGTAATCATCTTGAAATATCCCAATAGTCACTGGAACAGTTTTAGTTCGCATAATAAAACACAGTATTTGAAAACCTCATTTGTGCCTACAAAACTCTAAGGCAGATTTCTATCTCAAAGATTGAAATACAGGCAGTTAGGGCTTTACCTTCAAGTGGTTAGCGTAACTGTAGCTAGTTTTGACCTTCCTATCAATCATATGAAACAATTTTTGCATGTGGATACAGGATAAATTTCAAGTGATTTGAGGGACACTCTATCAGTTGATCTTGCTAATGTGAACAAAACCTAAAAGATACAAAGCTTGCAATTTGTCATCTTTTAGAAAGGTATTGACTATCAATCTAATTAAATACTTCTTTATCAGCCAGAAAAAAAAAGTATAAATTGAATTCACAATTTACAGTGTTTATAAGACCCATAAGTTCAGTCATTTTCACTATTTATTAGTTCTGAGAAATAACTTTGCTACTAACACAAAAGCAGGTGGAGAAACCTCTCCAGAATTATTTAACCTGATCTACAAAACACTTTTTTTTTTTCTTCTTCACTCCTTGCTGCCTGGTATACCTGGCTCTGCCAGGTATAAATAGCCTATTGTTTTTTTCCTCTAGCTGCAATCTCGTGCCATAGAACTTCATTATGGCTGTAACCTCCAACTCTTGCTAAGTAAATTGCTAATTCTTTGGATAATTCCTTTCTTAAGAAGTAGGTAATGATAAAGAACCTCCTATGATAGACTGCAATTTGATATAAAGTTGAGTAGGTGATGTATTGCATTTCAGTCCAACTGTAGGAGTTTCCATAAGGCCAAATGCCGGGGGCTGCACTTGGGCCACAACAACCCCCAGCCGTGCTACAGGCTTGGGGAGGAGTGGCTGGAGAGCTGCCAGTCAGAGAGGGACCTGCACGTATTGATTGACAGCCAGCTGAATATGAGCCAGCAGTGTGCTCAGGGGGCCAAGAAGGCCAATGGCATCCGGGATTGTATCAGGATTAGTGTGGCCAGCAAGGACATGGAAGTGATCTTGTCCCTGTACTCGGCACTGGTGAGGCCGCACCTCGATGGCTGTGCTCAGTTTTGGGCCCCTCACTACAAAAAGGACATTGAATGAGTCAAGTGTGTCCAGAGAAGGGCAACAGAGCTGGTGCATGGTCTGGACCACAGATCTGATGAGGAGCAGCTGAGGGAACTGGGGTTGTTTAGTCTGGAGAAGAGGAGGCTGAGGGGAGACCTTACCACCCTCTACCTGAAAGGAGGGTGCAGAGAGGGGATGAGTCTCTTGAACCAAGTAACAAGCACAGGACAAGACGGAATGGCCTCAAGCTATGCCAGGGCAGGGTCAGACTGGGTCTTAGGAAGCATTTCTTTCTAGAAGGGTTTGTTGCGCATTTGAATGGGCTGCCCAGGGCAGGGGGGGAGTCCCCATCCCTGGAGGGGTTGAAGAGTCAGGCTGACCCAGTGCTGAGGGATCTGGTTGAGTTGGGAATGGTCAAGTGTGAGGTTAAGGTTTGGACCAGATGATCTACAAGTTCTTTTCCAACCATGATGATTCTGTGATTCTGTGTTTCAGTGGCAAAGTTTTGGTAGAAGTGAGGCTGTGGGGGTGGCCTGCTGTGAAAATATATTTAAGAAAGGAAAAAATGCTTGCAGCAGCAGTGAGAAATGAAGGAAAAAAAGCAAAGAGAAACACCTGTGGACATGAAGGTCAGAAAAGGAGGAGGAGGAGGTTCTCCAGGTGCTGGAGCAGAAATTCCCCTGCAGTCCATGAAAGAGGCAATGGTGGAGTAGGTATTTTCTTGGAGGATGTGGAGAGGATCCTGAAAACAACTGAGGTCTGTGTAGGATCCATATGGAAGCAGGTTTATGCTGAAGGACTGCAGCTCATGGAGAAGACCCATGCTGGAACAGGGGAAAGATGTGAGGAGGAAGGAGAGACAGAGATGAAGCATTATGCACTAATCATAATTATCCATTTTACATTCCCTCCGAACTGTCTGAGGTGGGGGAAATAGAGAAGCTGGGAATGAAGGGGTGGGGGAAGGTGTTGCTTTAACTTATTTGTTTCTTACTATCCAACCCTATTTTAACTGTCAGTCAATTAAATTAGTTTTCCCTTAGTTAAATCTGCTTTGCCAATGAAGGTAATTGGTCAATGCTCTCTTTCTTAATCTCAATGCATGACCTTTTTCATTGTATTTTTTTCCCAAACCTGTTGAGAAGAGGTAGTGAGAGAGCAACTGAGTAGGTGTCTGGCAGGCAGCCAAGGTCAACACACCAGAACTGAACACAAGAAAAATTTCACAGGTATGTTGATATATACAAAATCCTCAGTTTGAGAAGGTGAAGAAGGTAAAACTTGGTCCAAAGTTTTCTGCTGTATATTTTTTGGGAACAAAAATAATAAAAGAAAAGAAAGCACTATTGTTTCCAGGGATCAAAATTATTTATTTAATACTAATAGTGAAGAAATGGTTCTATGCAACTTCAAGCCTTCACTTTATTGCTGACACCTTCTTTGTATCAGCTTTATATATACACAATTTCCTCTTTCATTACAAGGTTTCCTTCCAAAAATTGCTGTATGTATATTTTACTGTAAATTTCCATTTTCATGCCTCTCACAGCACTGAATCTATAGCAAGTCATGTGGTATTCTGAATTTAACATTGAGTTATTTCATTCAATGACAAATTTTATGATGGTATGCCCTGTAGGTGCACATTCGTTGATTGATTGATTGATTGATTGATTGATTCATTCATTCATTCATTCATTCATTGTACATTCTTTTTCTGTGTTTTTCCTCATTCAAGATGAAGACCATAAGTACAACCTGGAAGTGTAAAACTCCATGTAACCACTCAGTGTTTTTACAAACTGGATTTTCTTGTTGAAGTGGCTACAAGGGCAGAGAACTTGTCATGCAGTCTTACAGAAGACTACAGAAGCCATAATCTTTAAAGTCTGTTTACGAAACTAGGTAACCTTTATTTTTTAATGGGAAACACATCTATGTAGCCAGCTGGTATGAAGTATTCATTTAAATAGTGCCAGCAATATTTTCTAAAACATTAAGTCAGAATCTTACATATCTTAGAATTTAAGCACATAGGCTTTATTAGTCTTTATCTTCCCAGGCTTATAAGTAAATGTAAACTGTCCTTTTAGATGTTAAAACATGATTGGTACATAACATACTCTTTTCAGTTGAATTCAATAACTGCAAGACAAGAAATGGGTTCTTCAGAAGAATATAAAGAGGAGAAATCACAGTGCATTTCAGTTTTGTTTTCAGGGGAAATTAATTGACATAAGATAATTTGTGTAATTGAAGCAACCCTAGGGGAAGTTTTGTAAGAGTAAAATAAATAAATGAATGAATCATAGGAACAAAACCTGCATGTTTTATGCTATAATTTTAGGAAATATTTTTAAAGGATATTTTTCCAGTGTTTTCCTATATTTTTAAAATATCAGCTTTTAAAAGAACACATTGTGCTATATCCTTGGTTGTATTTGCTGACCATTCTAATTTATTACTCGCCAAAAGGCAAATGTACAAATGCTTACTTATTTGGCTAGCAGTATGGTTGTAACCAGCTGAACCTAAGACAGGAACTGTTGATTTAACCATTGTTTTGTTGTTTTAATAATCCACTTAAGTTATTTTAAGAATAATGAAAGAGCTTTTTAAATATTAATGCTTCATTCCTACTTTACAGTTAATTTGGCATAGTGTCCCTGATGAATGAACTATTATTGCACTAGGTGAAACTAAAATATTCAAGAAATAATGATATATTCTAAATGAAAAGAGGCATCATGTTCTTCTACTTGTTTTCTCCAGATAAGATAAGGAAAATATTATACTGGTGGAGATCAACTTATCTCCTTCAACTTAATTTGCAATACATTGAGTTATATTGGCTAAGAGTTTTCCTCAATGCACTACATGGATATATTTAAAAAATACCACAGCTTTCTGGGTTAAGAATAATGCAATAATGTTTTCATACTCTGAATGGAAATTAGGAGAAAATGTGAGGAACTATAATATCACAACCACTGATGTCTATGTATGGTTAAATCTGTGGGGTCTTCTACTGCTTAGAATCCAAGGCCCACAGGAAGGAAGGAAGGAAGGAAGGAAGGAAGGAAGGAAAGAAAGAAAGAAAGAAAGAAAGAAAGAAAGAAAGAAAGAAAGAAAGAAAGAAAGAAAGAAAGAAAGAAAGAAAGAGAAATAGTTTGCAAATTTTAAA
>NW_020799109.1:34573668-34585035 GCF_003259725.1 Athene cunicularia
GAAGGAGGGAAGGAGGAAAGGAGGGAAGGAGGAAAGGAGGGAAGGAGGGAAGGAGTGAAGGAGGGAAGGAGGAAAGGAGGGAAGGAGGAAAGGAGGGAAGGAGGAAAGGAGGGAAGGAGGGAAGGAGGAAAGGAGGGAAGGAGGAAAGGAGGGAAGGAGGAAAGGAGGAAGGAGGAAAGAAGGAAGGAGGAAAGAAGGAGAGGGAAAGAAGGAGAGAGAGAGAAAGAGAGAAAGAGAATAGGGAATGAAATAATAGGATACTCAAAACCATTAAGATAAGTTAAAAGTAAAAAAGATTTCTCAAAAAAAAAAAAAAGTTTTCCTGTCAAATCTCTTAGACTTCAGAGCAGGTCACATGGATCTTGAAAATCACCAGAGATCCACAAACTCTCTGCAACCTGTTCCAATGCTTGATCAACCTGATAGGTTGGACTTTTTTACCTTATACTCATTTGGAACTCCCCTCCATCAACTTATTACAGAATCATAGAACGGTTTGTATTGGAAGGAACCTTAAAGCCCATCTAGTCCCACCCCCCTGCCATGGGCAGGGACACCTTCCACTAGCTCAGGTTACCCAAAGCCCTGTCCAGCCTGGCCTTGAACCCTGCCAGGGAGGGGGCAGCCACAGCTTCTCTGGGCAACCTGTGCCAGTGCCTCACCACCCTCACAGGGAAGAACGTCTTCCTTAGGTCTAATCTAAATCTACACTCGCTCAGTTTAAAACTGTTACCCCCTTGTCCTGTCACTACGTTCCCTGATAGAGTCCCTCTCCATCTTTCCTGTAGGTCCCCATAAAGTACTGGAAGGCCACTATAAGGTCTCACTAGAGCCTTCTCTTCTCCAGGCTGAACAACTCCAACTCTCTCAGCCATTCCTCACAGGGGAGGTGCTCCAGCCCCCCAGTCATCTTTGTGACCCTTCTCTGGATTTGATCGAGCAAGTCCATATCCTTGCATTGGTGCCCCCCAGAGCTGGACACAGCACTGCAGGGGAGGGTCTTAAGAGAGTGGAGCAGAGGGACAGAATCCCCTCCCTTGACCTGCTGCTCACACTGCTCTGGATGCAGCCCAGGACACAGTTGGCTTTCTGGGCTGTGAGTGCACATTGCTGGCTCACAGTCAGTTTTCCATCCACTAATATCCCCAAGTCCTTCTCCTCAGGCCTGCTCTCAATCCACTCATCACACAGGCTGGATTTGTGCTCGGCATTGCCCTGACCCATGGGCAGGACCTTGCACTTGGCCTTGTTGAACTCCTTGAGGTTTGCACAGTCCCACCTCTCCAGACTGTTCAGGTCCCTCTGGATGGCACATCCCTCCAGCATGTCAACTGCACCACACAGCTTGGTGTTATTGTCGAACTTGCTGAGGATGCACTAAATCGCAGTGTCCATGTCACCAACAAAGATGTTAAACAGTACTGTCCTCAACATCATCTCCTGAGGATGCTACTCATCTCTGCTCTCCATTGGAACATTAATCCTTTTACTAAAATTTTCTTACTGTGACCAGCCAGTCAATTTCTTATCCTCCAAGTGGTTCACCTGTGAAACCCATGTCTGTCCAAGTCAGACAAGGATGTCATGCAGGACAGTGTCAAATGCTTTGCACAAATCCAGATAGAAGACATCAGTTGCTCTTCCCTTATACACCAGCACTGAAACCCAGCTGCAGAAGGCCACCAAACGTGTCAGGCAGAATTTGCCCTTAGTGAAACCATTGTTGGCTGTCACCTATCACCTCCTTATTTTCCATGTGCCCTAGCATTTTTTCCAGGAGGATCTGCTCCATAATTTTGCTGGGCACAGAGGTGAGATGGACCGAACTGTAGTTCCCTGGGTCTTCTTTTATTCCCTTTTTAAAAATGGGTGTTATGTTTCCCTTTTTCCCCATCAGTCGGAACTTCTCCAGACTGCCATGGCTTCTCAAATATGATGGATAGCTGCTTAGCCACTTCATTTGCTAGTTCCCTCAGAACCAGGAGATGCACCTCATCAGGCTTCATGGACTTGTGTACCTTCAGGTTCCTTAGATGGTCTCTAATCCGCTCTTCTTCTACAGTGGATGGTTCTTCCTTCTCCAGACCCCACCTAAACCTCTGCATCTTGGGCTGTGTGGCTGTAACACTTGCCAGCGATGACTGAAAAAAAGCCCTCATTTGAGTTCTTCTCCATATCCTGGGTAACAAGGTCTCCTGTTTCCTTCCAGAGAGGGCCTACATTATCCATGGTCTTACTTTTATCACCAATGTACCTCTAGAAGCTTTTCTTGCTGCCCTTCATGTCCCTGGCCAGATTTAATTCTGTCAGGGCTTTGGCCTTCCTATCCTGTTCCTTGGCTGCTTGGACAGTTTCTCTTTATTCCTCCTAGGTTACGTGTTGTTGCTTCCACCCTCTGTAGTCTTCTTTTTTATGCTTGTGCTTGTCCAGGAGCTCCTTGTTCATCCATTCTCTTGTTCTCATCACAGTGAGTAGTCTATCTCTGTTTTCTTAGTAACCTCCTTGTAAGTCCAGGAAGACTGATGTTAGATACCACCACCCCTGAAGGTGTCTCCTCTCCAGGCTGACCAAGCCCCCTCCCTCAGCCTCTACTTAGAGGACAAGTGCTCCAGTCTCTGACTATCTTAGGGGTCGTCTGTTGAACCCACCCATTTATAAACATTTTTCTTACATTGTGTGGGTATGTAAAAATTGGACAATGTTGCAGATTCACAATAACAGTTGTTGAGCAAATAATCATTTCCTTCAAATCCAGACCATCTTCACTGCTCTGGCACTGTACCTCTACATGTGACTTCACCACATGCATTTTTATTTTCCAAAAAGTTATTTCTGGAACCACAAAAACTTAATCTCCTCGGATATCTCATGGTGAAGTTATATATATTCCTTAGGAAAGTGTCTAATCCCAAGTATTACACTTAATATTAGTTTCCCAGGTCATCCATGGCAATTTATAGATCCAACATGGTACTATTCTAGGTAATGTTTGCTGGTGATGGCATTGTAGACATCTCTGTACATACCCAACCCTAGATATTACTAGCCGATCACTGGTATTAAACCAAAAGCACTTTAGTCTGTCTCCATGGTGATTTTGTCTCAGATACTGTTTCATAATTGGTCAAAAATCCATATATGTACTTTCTTTACAATCTTTTGATGATATAATTCAGTTTTACACTACAAAAGTTAGATTTTCCTATCTTGTCATAGAAACCTTCAAGATAGATGTCCTATCCCTATTATTTCATTGTTTCTGTTATTTCTTGAAAAAAAATGTTCTTCATCTTGCACTAGTAGTTTCTACTCATCCATTTCATGGCTTTCAAATATACAAATTTCATTTTTATTTCCTACTTGTCAAACGTCTGCCAACTTACTTGCCAAACCACTGAGTTAGGAGACCCCAGTCACTGACCGTATGTTGTAGTTAATGATGTTAGTACTGTCACCCTCCTCATTCTGTGTCCTTTTCCCTGCTTATATTCTTCCATTCACCTATTCATTTTATATATTTTCTTAATTTCAAAGTTCTTCTAAATGTTGTTTACCTTATCCTACTAAGGCCATTTTCTGACATACAGGGGTGAAAATACACTGCAGAAAAAGGAATCATCCTTTTGCAAAAGCATCCTAGTGGTCAGAGGTTATAAACTTCCCATGTAACACAAATCAGGAAGTAGGCTGATTGGAGCTCTTGAATTTAGTCACATGCCTTCTTTTTGATTACAGTAGATTTTCAGCTCTGTAAATGTTTGTCAAAAATATACATCTTGTCAGAAATAAATTCATAAGATTTATGAAGTAATGACAACAAACAACTAGAATTTTCCATATGTTTTAGTGACAAATTCCAATCTTGCTGGACTGGGTTGAGAAGTGAGCAGGATTCATGAATAAGATCTGCAGTATTTCCTAATATCACCAAGCATGGAGACTACACAACTTCTCTGAGTAGCTGGTTTCAGTGTTCAACCACCCCCACCGTAAAAACATTTTTTTTCTCATGTTTATAAGCAATTTCCTCTGTTTCAGTTTGTCTCCATTGTCTCTTTTCATGTCACTGGGCACCACTTAGAAGAGTCTGTCTCTATCTTCTTTATCCCCCCTCTCCAGATATTCAAACACATTGATAAGATTTCTCTGAGCTTTCTCTTCTTTCTCATTATCTCCTCATATGCCAGATGCTCTGAGACTCTAACCATCTTTATGGCCCTTCACTAGACTTGCTTCAGTAAATCCATGTTTCTTTGGCATTGGGAACCCAGAACTGGACATGACACTCTAGATGTAATCTCACCAGTGCTGAGTAGAGGGACCCCTGGGCAGATATTGTGGGTAGATGCGATGGTTAGGCGCACAGGGCCATTAAGACCTATTAATACCTGCAGGGTCCTGACAGAACTCTTGGAATACACTACTAGTGACTGGCTTCCAGCAGGATTTTGTGTTGCTGATCAGAACTCGCTGAGCCTGGCAGTTCTGTCAATTTTCAGTTGACCTCACTATTTATCTAATCTATACTTTCTCAGTTTGCCTATGAGGATGTTACTGAAGGTAGTGTACAAAGCCTTGGTGAAGTCAAGTTAAACAACATGCATTGTTCTCCCCTCATCCACTTAGCTAGACATTTTGTTGTACAAGACTACCAGGTGAGGCACGGTTTCCTCCTTGTAAACCCATGATGACTACTCCCAGTCTACTTCTGTCTCTCGTGTCTAGAAATTGTTTCCATAATTAATTGCTCTATCACCTTCCCTGTTATTATGCTGAGGCTGATAGGCCTGTAGGTCCCCAGACCCTCCTTCTTGCCCTTCTTGAAGGCAGGCATGGCTTTTTCTCTGTTCCAGTTCTCAGGGACCTTTCAAAGATAATTGAGAGTGTCCATGCAATGACATCAGCCAGTTCCTTTAGCATTCATGAGTACATCCCAGCAGGTCCCTTAGACTTGCGCATGTCTACTTTGTTTAAACATACCCTAATCTGATCTTGCTCTTCTGAAGGCAAGTGGTTCTAGCTCCAGACTTGCCTTCTGTCCAGTCCGAAGGGCCTGCAATTTATCAAGGCCATACTTACAGATAAAGACTAAGGCAAAGAAAGTATTGAGTGGATGGCCATTTCCATGTCCCTTGAAATGGGGTCCATTTTGCTATAGAGCAGCAGGCCCACATTTTTTCTAATCTTCATTTTGCTGCTGGTGTAGCTATAGAAACACTTATTGCCTTGCATGTTCTTTGCCAGTTTTGACTCCATGTGGATTTTGTCTTTCCTATTCCATATCTTTTGTAAGGAAACCCTTGAGTATACATATCACTTCTAGTTTGACATAGCTTACCTTCATGTCAACTTGAAAGCAGGATCATGTGCTCATCTTATGAGTCTGAAACAATTATCTTTCTTACTTATCAATAATTATATGGTAGAACAGTGGGACTTTCAAATTAATATGCTGTTAATCTGAACATCAAATTCAGCCACTTCAGATTAGTTACCCATTCTTCTTCAATATAGCTCTTGATTGATTAATACAGAATTTTTGTCTTTTGCTCCTCCAAAAGAAAAATGATCCACAGAATTCTGAGTTTGTTCTTCTTTTAGTATTGTTTTACAGGAATCTTGTTCTTGTCATGTGTAGTTTCTTAGTTCAGTATAGTTGTGCTGACTGGGAAGAGAGAATGGCTCACATTTCTGGATAAGGTCAATGCTTTGAGCATTTTTTTTTTTAATGTGCCTACAAATGTCCTAAGTGTAACTAGTCTTTTCTCAAGAATTATAAAATCTGGAGCACACTGAAGTGCCTAAACAGCATCTGAGCTTTTCTGAAACCTCTTCTTAACTGGATTACTCAATATCTGGTCCCTAGGAACCAGTCTTTCTGTTTTAAAATAATAGTGAGGAAAAATGTTTTCTTTTATGGCAGTTGTATGATTAGGGTCTAAATATTTGCATTTGTCTTGTAAAGATTGCTCAGTAACATAAATAAATGAACACAATCCTGAAAATTAAATGTTATGTTGCAACTAATTCATTTGGAATCATTTAGCAGTCACTGGATTTTACACATTGCTTTAAAAGATTAATGAATTTACATAGCTGTTTGAATCTCACATTTCTTGGCAAAACATATTGTAGGAAGCTAATAAAATTGGTGCACAAGCTTCATTTGATGTGAGACAACTTTAAAATGTCTGCCTAGAGACAGGGAATGCCATACAGTGAAGCTTTTCATGGGTAGGCTGACTCAAATGTAAAAAGTCACCTCAGAATTGTTTATCTGAAACTTTCTGGGTTTTCTTATAATTTTAGTGGATGACTCAAATATATTGAACATATCTATCGTTACAGTATGTGCTGTCTTTTCCACATTATCGGGGTAGAGTGCTGAGTGTTTCTGACTTTTTGGAGAATGTATTTTAGCAGATCTGTTCACAGACAAAAACCTGAGCTTTAAAAGAGGTTAAAATCTAGTTCATCCGCTAGAAAATGAACAACTATATATTTAAAGGGAAAGAATGTTAGGCTATTTTAATTCTATGCCTCTTATTTTTACAAAGAGATCATTCATATTTAGGTAAGTAATATATACAAATATGCATATCTTTGAAATGTATTGTTAAATTGAGATCACTGCTTTTATTTCCATTAGAGATTTTCTTTTTAAGCCACCAGGGATTCATGCTAAGAAAAAGAGCTGTGCATAGGCATATGTCATATTTAATTTGTGTGTGTGTGTGTGTGTATGTGCATGGTGTACCTGTCAGCAGTTTTGTAATCAGAACAGCAGGATGTGTGCAAAATCTTTGTATGCTATGTAAGATTTTCCAAAAGGGAAACCTTGTAATAATGGGAAATTCTTTGTTCTGAGGAGTTGTTTATTTGTTGCCTGTTCGATGTAAATCTTGCATGACAATGTACCTTCTATTTCGAGAAATGAGTGTACAAGTTCGTTGCATAAATTTCACTGCCTTCTATTTCAATACTTAGGCATGCTGGCTCCAAAGTCAAATAAACACTTTTCTACAAGACTGTTAAATAACTATATTTCTTCCATGTAGGTTTGCAGTTCTAACACCATTCACATTTTCTTCAATAATTACAAATAAATAGGCAGATTATGTCATCAAGCACAATATATTTTTTATGTAAACCTGCCATTGTTTTAATTGTAATTGCCCTTTCCCTTTATCCTGTAGGTCGTTGGCTTTTCTCCACATAGAAGCTTGTAAGTGTAGCTTTGCCTACATGAGATATTAGTGTGTGTGTAGGGGATTTATATCAATGTGTCACCTCTAGTCACCAAGTCCATTAGATAAAGGATGAGCTAAGCAATATCTAATTAAAAGCTAGGAGTGAAGGCCTTAAGACATAGAACAGAAGACTGTAGCTTATCATTTTGCATGCAGTGAAATGACCAGTTCTGCATTGAAATGCTCCTGGAAGCTATTTTACACTCTGTTTTCATAAAAATCAGTAATTTGCTTTCTGTATTCTATTGTTTTCTAGAGGAAGTAGCCGACTACTAAATTGCTTAATACTTACTACTATTCATCTGTTAACATCATCAGTTGCTGCTTAAAAAGGTATTTCCATTTATTATTGACTTCTAATTTAATAGTAATTTGCAACAGAAAGAGCTGATCAAATTCATATCAAGACAAGACTACTCATATCTCGATGCAGTGCCCTGTTGCTATGGTAACCGAGAAGAACTGCAGTTTACACAATTACCAACGTCTAGAATAATGCTGTGCGTTATATAATGTTAGGTATGTATGTACACACACACATTCACTATACACACACACAAATAGACACTGAAAATGTCTACATGTAAGACTTGTTAGCTGTGATGTGAAACTAAGACAGTCCTTGTCCTTGCACCTTGCCTGGATCACTATCTGTTGCTGAATAAAAAGGCAATTGGCATTTCTCATGGCTGATCAAGAAATTCTCACTGTAGACCCCTAAAGTCTGTAGAAAGCCTGCAGTGCTGCCGTTCATTCCAGGCAGGACAGATTTTAATCTTGAGAGTGCTGAGGCATATGCTTTTTCTACTTCCATCTATTCTGTACTACACAGTCTAAAGGTATATAGAAAGTAGCCTAAAATAGCAGAACCCCCTAGCATTCATGGGATCACCATATAATAAACAATCTATGTACTCTGGAATATGTCAAATGAGGTCAAGTTGTTTGAAATTCATTCATTTCTCCTATACAGTTTTACATTCTATGTTTCATCTGGTTTGTTTAGTTAGATCCAAAAGTCTACAGATCATGACATGTTGAAACAACATAAAAGATCTTGGTCTTGGATGGCCCTTCAATGTCATTGACTTAAGGATCAGGAAGGAAAATTTGTCTCTCAGCTCAGGAGTAAGCTTCTATATGCATGCAGCTATACCAATCTATTGTGCAATTTTTGCTAATTTCTTTCACCCTGTTCCATTTTTCCATGCTTCATCTTCTTTCTAAGGCAGGAATTTGGTAGTGGGGACAGTAACTGTGTCTTATTTTTTAAAGTACATAATGCAGTAAGGTTCTGGGTAGAATGGCTTTTCTGTAGCAGTTCTGATATAATGCTGAATGTAAGCACAATGTACACAAGTGACTAAATTCTTAAGAAATTTATGCTATTTTTGCTATTTTTTCCAAGATCACTTTACTGAGGAAGATCTCTGAATTCAAGGTTGTATACATGCACTGTTTCCCATGTATGTTGATATAATTTTGACTTTTTCATAGAGTTTCTGAATTTTACTGATTATTATATCTTGCTATTAATAATTGACACCAGTTAATGTCACTAGTGTAGCATCATTTACAGTGGTATGAATGAGGTCAGTCTCAAGCTGTCTTATCTGTTTTTTTCCTAAAAATAGTAATGATCAGTTCACTGAAAATTCCGCACAGAACTATAAATAATATTATAGAGTAGATGAAAAAATAACATTTATTTGAAATTTTAACTCAATTTTTCCTTTCAGTTCCATCCCTCTCAAAGGTTGTGTTGATATTTATTTATTTGTTTGTTTGCTTATTTTGCAGTAATATGTGAAAATCAAAACACACTACAGGTAGTCAGTGAGGCAATGAAATTTAGTTGACAAGTGGTTGTACCTCACTACATTGCAAAAGAAAGTATTTTCATAATTTGGCAGGCATAAACACATAAATATTATTGAAGGCTGTTTCTCAAATCTGAATACTTTAGAATGTAAATTATTGTTATTTTATTCTTCCAAAGCACCGAAGTCTTTAACTGAAAATAAACTCTTGAATAGATAATAATCATGTCCTCCTCTTAGAATGGCTGAACCCTGAATATGAGTGAGATTTCAGAAATGTTGAAACTAACTCTCAACAGGGAAGGCTTTCTAGTAAAACATGGTATCTCAGATCCTTACCTCCCACCCTGACCCCTTTATAGCAATGCTTAAAGCAATGTAAAAAGGGGTTAAAATCTTTTGATCTAGCTAGGGAATCATCCCAATCATTATGTGATCTTCCAGGTTTTTCTAAACAGTTGCAGTGGGTGATAGTGACAGGGGCTAAATATGGTTGGGATATGTACTGATGAAGAGGGATGGTAGCGGACAAGGATGCTGTATAGTAATCTGTGAAGAATCTAGATAACCCTGTGACTTGTAAGAGAAGTCAAGAAAAGCTGCTGAAACTTAAAATGCCTTTGAGTCTCTCCAGCTCTGAAGAAACTCAATAATAGATTAATTCAAAGCCACATTTGCCCCCACATCACTTGACCAATTATACTGCACCACAGAGAACTGTGAGAAATCTATCTGTATACACAGATAGCTTTACAAATGCATACGCCTGGTTGCATTTGAACTTAGTCAACTTAAAATGTAGAAGTGAGTATAAGCACACCTGACATAATAACAAAGTGGTTTTAAACAAGAAGAAACCATACAGATTTAGAAACTTATACAGAGAAACCAGAGAGATCTTAAATTGCACTAAGATAACTGCATCTTATTAAATTTTGTATTTACCTCATTGCTGGACCTTTTGTAAAAGAACATATAGCTCTTTATCTTTATTAGGAATACATTCTAAAACATTCTAATATGTTCTATAACAGATAGAACACTGTATTGTCAGACTTGGTTCATGACATGTCCGGGCTTAAGCATATATATACCCCATCTGATTGATTCTTCAATTAAATACATGCCTAATACCTTAAAGGAATGAAAACTGAAGTTGTTTGTAAATTTACAGCAAATACAGAAGTGTGGTTTTAAGAAAAGTTCTCTGTATTTTTTAACAATATTATTTAGAGCATAACTTGAATATGATTTGCATTAATAAAAGAAACTCTGAAGTAGAGGGTTTGTCTTGAAATCTATGATACAGATTTGCTGTTTATAGATTACAGGACAGTGTTAATTGCTTTAATTCATTTTAACAACCATAAACACATAAACACATGAGATAAAGGAAAAATTAAAAATCTCAAATTTCCAGCCACAATTCTATAACCAATATCTAGTACAGATTTGATTTCATTACAGTTTTCTATGTTGTACCATTCATTTGACTTCATCGGAGCTGCTTCTGAGTCAGTTTGGTGATAGGTCTCAGACTGTATATATATACACGTATATATTACAAGTTACAAACATTCCTGTTCTTTCACTTAAAATGCATTCAGTCTCACGATATGGAATCGGGGCTTTCAAAGTGACACTGCATGGAATGTATTCTTTGAGTTTGTTGAGTTTAAGACAAATGAGTAAATGAAAGCTGTTAGTGCATCATTTTTCACTGATTGACATGCTAGATTCCTCAGAGCATGACAAGTTAAGGACAAAGTAAATAATTGATTAGCCGTCAGCCTTCATGGTCACCCTTATGAAAAGGATTAGTGCTAGCCAAGGGCCAAAGAGAAGTAAGACATGCTTCTACAAATGCTCTTTGAACTAGGACAAGAAAAAAAAAAAAAACAACAAACCACCTGCTAGGGGGCACTCCTTTCATTTTAAAAGGAGAGTAAAGCATTGGTGATTCAGAAATGGCTGGCTTGTTTCACCATTGTGCCTTTCACAATTAGTCTTTACCAATAAAGCGAACAGATACAAAAAAAAATTAGAAAAAAACATTTATGTTTCTGTTATATTGATTAAAAATAGTCAAGGGAATATTTGGGAAATAAATCCACAGATTTGGAGATCAAATGGGCAGGTTTCCACCTGGCTATGATCAATTATATTTGTATTTAAAAAAAAAATGTGACAGAAGGAATAGAAATTCCCCACATCTTCCTGGCAGTAAGCAGAACCTGCTGACTGGCCACTTACTGTTTGTTTTGTTTGATGATTTTTTAAATTAAACATTATCTGTA
>NW_020799109.1:34585085-34631272 GCF_003259725.1 Athene cunicularia
AAAACCCTTTGAACTTCAGGGCTACAAATACTGATCCGTTAATCCAAGTTCACTTTTACAGACTGTCTTTTATGCCACATCCAAAATCAGACAAAGCCTTTTATCTGGTACCAATAAAGTTACTGGAATGAAAGCATACAGAGTTCTTTTATAGAAACAGTACCTGTTACTTTTCTTCAAAACACCTTGTCTGGTTATTGCAGCTGTACCTATCAACTATTCTAGAGGTGATGGGGAGAGTGGTGGACTTTACTCTGAGTGAATCTTTAGAAGGAAATTAATTGGCTGCTCTCTAAGCAGTCTTTGGGCTGAAAGCTAGTGCTGATGCCAATGCCCTGAAAGCTGGAATGACTCCTGACTATCCCTGTGTAAGTGTGCTGAAATGTTGGATTCCCATGTGGTGTACAGTATCAGCAGTACTTTCCCCTGGTGATGGTGGGAATGAGACATGCTATAAAGCACACACAGTTTGCCTTTGAGAATATGAATTGTTTAATTCCAAACTAGGCTCTACCTACAGTAAGAACTACTTCATGAATTAGGACAAAAAGAAAAAGAAAACATTGCCAGACTTATTTCGCTATCAAAATAAACTCCTATGAGAAGTATTCCCAGTATTTTAGCCACATTGATCACACAGCCTGTTAAAGAAATTCAACAATCCTTTCACCGTCACATGGTGTGCATATAACATGAAAGAAAGCACAAGGAGGTCCACACATAATGTGTGCAATGCTACTATGATATATCAAAAAATGAACTTGCAAGACTACGGATCTGAATGTACTTTGCAGCATACCAAATCTGATTTAACTCTTGGTGTGCTGCAGGACTGTTAGGAAATAAGGCAGCAGAGATGTTACTGTTAATTTGTGTAACCTAATGAACTGTTCTTGGTACAGAAGAAGATTTTATTTATTTTTAAATAAACATCTAATGTTTATTTACTTTTGGGCATATGTCATATGATCTGGGATATCCCTTTCGTCAGCTGGGGCCAGCTGTCCTGGCTGTGTCCCCTTCCAATTCCTTGTGCACTCCCAGTCTACTCACTGGTAGGGTAGGGTGGAAAGCAGAAAGGTCTTGATGTTGTGAAAGCACTGCTCAGCAAAAATGAAAACCTCAGTGTGTTACCAACAATGTTTCCATCACAAATTCAAAACACAGCACCATACAAGGTACTGTTAATAAAATTAACTCTGTGCCATCCAAAATCAGTGCACCCATTTACAATGATACTAACCCTCAATGGTTTGAAATATATTCAGATCAAACTAGACACACAAATTTCCTGGTATCTAATACTTCCTCTCGTTTTATGCTCACCTGTCCACTGCCTCACTGGGTCGCAGAGTTGATGGCTTAGACTGATGAAGGGAGGATGTGGTACCCATAAGTCATCAGTATCTCAAATCCTATGTGGAATAGGTAGAGTGTTGATGTTGCATCTTCCTTCTCAGTCTTGGGTCTGGCATAATTTTTGTATGTTTGCTGACACACTCTGCACCTTGTTCTTCTTTATAACTAATATCAGTTTCGTAACTCTTCCAGGTCCCATTCTTAGATAAGAATGTTATTAGATTATAAGTAAAATATACATGGTTCATAGGAAAAGACTTTGTGTATGACATTTCATAATATTTCACTCCACTGCAGTTTCAGTCTTCACAGAGAAATAGTTCTGCTTATTAATTCTAAGGAATGTCTTATCCCATAAGTAGTCTGTTATTTTAGCAATTATGAACATTGATAGAGCTTTATTGTGAGCATAAATTCAGAAGGTATTTATCCTGAAGAAGTGTTTCCTTCAGCAGCTTCAGGTACTGTTTGTTTTATAAAATAAATATAAATTTTAGAATATTTTATAAAATAACATTTGTAAACTTGTTAAATCACTGCAATTCAAAAAGGTTATATACATCTTTCATGGAAAATATTATTTTCTGTATCTCTCTAAATAACATTACAAAAATTCCAATTTTAGGTGTCCATATGTTTTCAGTGAAGTAACTATATAACATATAACATTTCTTAAACATAATCAATGGGAATTACATTAACAGGATGGTGAGAAACAGCACATAAATTCTTGGAGTTTTTAAGATTTCTCTCTTAAACTTACATTTCTTAATGCATTTTCTCTCTTAGAGTTCTATGTATCTTTTATCATTTCTTTTAATGGCAATGTAGGAATAAGGTTTTGTAAAACATCAAAGCAAGCAAGCTAGATCACAAAAGAAAATTTCCCTACAGCATAAATTTTGATGTTCCATGATGCTCTTGCTCCTATTCTCTTTTGTGAATTTGAATGGCAGAGTCCTACTAGTTACTGCTACAATATTGTCTTCCACAAGGGATTTAATATCATCTGCGGCTTCCAGCTTACAAATGACAATAGATGTGATGAATTAACTCATACAATCCAACATACAGAGATTTAGGTATCAAATATAGAAAATCTGAGAGGGCACAGTGGCAGGCAATGTAGGGATTAGTATGCCTAAAAAATTGCTTTAGGATTGCCTTTGTATGCCTGAAAAGCCTGAGAAATAAAGAAATGCTCTGATCCTTTTTCACTCCTTGTATTACTAATTAACATATATCTTTCTAAGGACCAGGAACAAATTTTCTAGACAAACATAAGAGAATTAATATAGACCTTAATTTGGATGGGTACAGACAGACATGGGCTTTTTCTGGCTTTGTTTCTTATTGGCTGATCAGGAAACCAGCTACTGTACCTTGTTTTGAATTACATATTCTTGGAATTAGCTGCATAAATTCCACCTAATTTTGACCTTATATTTCTCTATTATCTTTTATACATTTGTGTCTTTCACACATTAAGAGTGTTCTTAGAAGGAAATTACAATTTGGAATTTACCTCTAATTTATAATTAAATTACACTTTGAAACATTACATTTTCTTGAAAATATTGACCTATTAATAGAATTTTAGGCATTCGCAGGGAGAATTGATCCTGGTTATATGTCTTCCTGTTATTGCATAAAAAATTAGAGGAGCAAATGACTTATTTTTAAATATTGAAACACTTGACCTAAAATTTTAAATTAACAGTATTTTGGAGGATATGTTATGGCAATCTATGGTTGGTCCCTACTTACTGCAAAAGGGACTTGGGAACAACTGTCCCTTTGTCTTTTTTAAATGTGCTGTATGCTAACTTTGAAAAGGAACCTCAACTGACTTCTGATGGTGACCTTAACGGAACTCACTTCAGATATGACTTCAAATAAATACAACGGAATCAAAAGGACCATTCCAAGTCAACCCTGAATGATATTTTTAGTGTTTTCATTCTTACAATTACTTTGAAGTCATTATATGCAGAAAAAGTAACCTGCGGTTTGTTCTTTTTGTATGATTACAAAAATGATGGTTACTCATGTTGTGAGCTACAAACAGTGAAGTCATAGGACATTTTTACATTATTATATCCAAAAGCTTAACATGACCTGTAGAACTTCTGGAATATTTAATGGGTAACCTGGTTGATGTTTATTGCCACAAATATTCCTGTCATCTTGTTAATATTCTTCAGGACTAACAGAGTGGAGGTAAGGATTTATTTTTAAATTCAGAACATACATTATAGAAATCAGTGACATAAAAATTAAGGACTTGCTTAAAGCCAGTTTTGTTCAGTGCAGCTTGTTGCACAATATTACTCACATTTATTTGCAGTCAGTCAGATGATGAGTCTTTCATAATGATTGCTCACCTAAGTTTCTGTATAAAAATACAAGAACATTATCCTCTGCTTTTACATTAATTAAAAAAGACAGAATGCAGCAAGTTTTCTTCTCTTTTAACTTTTTTTTTTTTTTTTTTTTTTTTTTGGGGGGGTGTCTTAGGTCTATTAATTAAAATTTGTAGAAAACAGATGTGATTCTACTTGAATGCATTCAAACTTCATTGCTTATTGAACTATTTTCATTACTTTGAATTTAGAAAATAAGCTTAAGCTGTTAATAGACTTTGAATAGAAAGATACAAAGAAACTCAGTCTTCGCTATTTCCTACTAACTACTAATTCTGTTTCCATAAGGAGGTTTAATGTTTCTGCCTAAAATTAACTGTGCATGCATTTTAGAATGAGTATTTAAAAGAGCTCCTGCTGCTATGGTAGAATTTTATTTTGTAGAATTCTTGTAAACATGCAAAAATTGACTTGTACATCTGGCTTACATAATGGAAAATTTCTGGTATGTACAGACACAGGTGCCTGTGCACACAGAGACACACAGAGATACACATATACATATAATGTCATCTAACTGCACAGAGCATGAGTTCAACCCATTCAAACTTAATGTATGAACTAATTTCAAAGCATTTTGGATCACTTTCTGTTTGATGAACAGCATTTTGCTTCTTCCTTTCTTGGCTTGTATATGAACAAGCTCTCTGTATTATAGCAGAATGATCTGAATGTCGTTTAGGAAATTTGCATGCTGACTTAATTTTCAAGAAATAACAGAAATCCCTGCTTCTGTCAATAATACTTTTCATTATGTACCAAACTGATTAATCTTAGCTATAAATAAATTGAATATAGATTAAGTTACGAATCCTGTTTGCACAATGAAAGTGCCTCAGATTATACAGTATGTGCATGTAATATGTATTTACTCATTCAGTGCAGGATTTAGATGTCTAGTAAAGTTGGGATTGTAGAGGGCTTTCTGCAAGACAATGGACATGTGAGCAATCCTGCATGAGAACAAGACTGATAAGAGCATCAGCCGAACAAGAATGCGATAAGGACATAACCCTGAATGAGGGGGGAGAAACAAACGAGACAAACAACCCCAGGAAGGGGTTGGAACAGAAAAGGAAGTTCCACAAGGCAGGAAGCCTGGCAAGGCTGATGTGGCACTTTTTATCCAATCATAAGAAGGTTTAAAGCGTGGGCTAAGTTAACTGTCCAATCTTGAGGACTTGTACTGCATGTTACTCACATGTGCAGGAGAACATTATAAAAGGGCTTTCTTAGTTGTAATAAACGGGCATTGCTTGATCACATTGATTGTGTGCATGCTCAGCTCTTCCGCATAGTGCCTTTCAATCCAAGTTAAGGTAACTGTATGGAACTACTAAAGAAAAACTAATGTTGGTTGCTCTTTCTACTGTTTGCTTTTCTCATTTGCCTTTTGCCTTTGTGTCTCACTAGTCAGCACTGGCATTCAAGAAATCCTGAAATGCTGTTTATCAAATAGAAAGTGATCCAAAATGCTTAGAAATTGGTTTAGCAGCTTATGCTCAGTTTGCTTTGATTGAACTAATGCTAAGTACCACTGAATGGAATATTTACCCATGTATGTACATGTGTGTCTGTGTGTATGCATGCACTCACGTGTATATTCTGGCACCTGAGGGTGTAACAACCCCACGAAAGGTTCATACTGAGAGGTTGAGAGCTGGTTTCTAGTTCTATGTCATCCAAGAACCCCCAAGAACTCAAATTTATTCTGCCTTCCAACTTGATAGTAGATTTGTTTCTCACATTACTTCAATGCACTACTGGAAGTAAGAACCCTGACAAGCAAATAGGAGAGGTTTACCTCTCCTGCTTTACCTCAAGTTTATATCAGCCAGAATCCAAGCAATCTTGGACTCTGTATTTAATCAATTCCTTGCCATGTTTATATCAACTTTCTTCTCTCTATCAACTTTCTTCTCTCATGTGTCTTTCCTACACTTTTAATATGTTAATAAAATTATCAATAAATTAATCACAATGGAAAATAATAGTCTTTAGCAGGATCATATGTTCAGTCCATAGCATATGTCCTTAAATGCCATATGTAGAGTTTAGGTCTGCGTATCATCCTACAAACTTGTCTTTAATTTGTAATTTACTATATAAACAAACCTAGTTTCTCCCAGTCTAAAATCAAACCAGTGAGCAGAAATTACTGTTGGTAATGGCTTAGCACAGATTGTTGGCTTTGCACTGAAGTTATCTGGGAGAATTTATACCACTACTGCACTGCAGAAGCTAATAAGTAATCATGAAGGGTTAAAGCCTAGCCATAAGAAAGTCAATTTTTATTTACTTAAAACTGTTGAGACATTTTTTCTAAGAGAGAACTAAAAAGGCACCAATGACATGAACTGAGGTTGGGAAGTTTATTGTTCAGGCTTTGACCTGTCAGGTCCTGCAGCACCCATTTACCATACTAGGGCTGCCTGTGTTTGAGGGCATCTCTAAGAAAATGAAGTTTGACTGTGGCCCAGCCATATCATTATGGATTGGGGCTGACTCCAACTACCCTCACAGAACCTGCTCTGCTATTCTTGTTTAGGTCCTTTTGTGGAACTGTGTCAGTGAGGTCCTACCACTGCTGCCTTGCTGTCCAAGACCAAGATCTACCCAACACACACCACCCAAATGAACAACAGACACATGAAGGTTATAACCCTCCTAGCAAATACTTCAGGACAGCAAAGACCTGTTGTCACCCTTCTCTGTTCTTGAGGACTGACATGTCGCCATAGAACCCACCAAGACAGAGAAGAGTGAACATAACACCAAAACTGCATACGTTCTAGGAAGGTTTTCTTTATAATTCTTTTAACTGCATTGTAACAAGGTTTTTCTGCAGTCATAACAACTGCTTATTTGGGCATAACAGAAGCACTAGAAAAATGGCAAAGTTGGGTTTTTAAAAATGAAAAGTAAGACCTATTTATGGTCTTCCATTGTTGATTTCCCGTATTTTTTCTTTCCCATAGTCACAATACAAAAGTCCTATCATTTAAATACATCCTTACTGATTAACAATTTAGTTTGTAAATATGTAGGAAAAAACATGAACTAATTTATTCTGCATATTATTCAATATATTATTTAATGTGTTATTTTCTTCTACTCAAGATGACAGATCAGATTCAATAAGAAAAGACAAAAATTCTTCCCATAAAAGAAAGGTAATTTAGCAAAGACTAAATCCTACCAGGAAAAATCTCTCAACAAAACACAGTTGTATAACGATCTAGATGCTCATTATTTACACAGACTTTTTGTTTTCCTGAAATCATATATGGAAAATTTTCTTTTTTTTTTTTTTTTTTATAATTGAACTTCAGTTAATTCTGCATACGTTGTTCCAGATTAGTTTCTTAATACTGCTGATGTGGGTCTGTCATTATTTACTCACTGCAGCATACTCAATTCTTTGTGACTGTTTTCTAAGTCTTGTGTGAACACATTGGATTTATTAGTCACTAGGAAGTTACGGAAGAATGTGCCAGATGAAATTCTTATAAACCAAATGCCCTTTATAGAATATTGTGCTCTTTTATTAGCTTGTACTGTTGTATGGCCAGTAATAAAAGATTTCAAAGAAATTTGGGATTTTATTTCTGAGAAGTAGAATGGTAGTGGTGGGTTATTATATCAAATATGGTGGGGTGGTTTTTTTTGGTAATTCTCAAATAATGAGAGGTGGATGCCTATATAAAACCAGGCATCTGAGTCCAAGGATTTCTGCTGCCAGCTTTGCCTCAATTTAATTACTGCAAAGGACTACCATGTGTAACACTAAGAAATGTTAATCTGAGATCTAAAACCAAGATCTGTTCAGTGCTCAGAGGATAAACCAGATGTAAACTTTGTGAAATACTCACATATGTTGTAAGACATCCTGGATTAGAAGCTGGGGAAAGAAGTTAGATATTAATATTTACACATTTAGCACTAGGTTACATCTAGATCATGTTGCTCTGGTATTGAGAACTTGAGTTTTCAACTCTTTTCCACCACCATGCAGTGGGAAACCTTTCTGTAGTTGAATGTTTTCCTCACATTATCATAGAGACTTTAAAGAATATTGAAGTGTCTGTGAAGAAAGGTCCACTTTTTTTGTTAGCATAGATCTGGAAAATACCTTCCTCCAAAAATTAGTTGAAAGTGAATTTTGCCTGTAAAAAGGAGCAGAGGTGGAATCTATTAAAATTCTTTAGTCAGAATTAAAATTCCAAACCTAGGCTTGTAATAAAGTACACTTCTTGCAAGAGGGTTAAAATCTGAAAAGGAGCATTGTATTTTCTCTTGATATGATGCTTCCTGTTCAAAAAGCCCATAGGTATTATAAAGAAGGTAAGATACATTAAGTCATTATTAGGATTACAATGAGAACTGCTAAAATATAGAAAGTTTTACTGTAGGGTAAGGAATCACAACTGAGCCTGTGACCAGTAGTGTCCTGAAACAAAACTGGTTGGATCTTAAATAAGCCTCCTGGCTTACAACTAATTAAACAAACAAAATATTTTTAAAACCATCACTGGAAGCTTCAATTTTTCCATTAATTACTCCATTCTTTCTATTCAGCTAGCAAAACAGAGACACAGAATTTGCTCAGCCATAATCAATCATAATTGAGTAGCAATAATTTTTTTAAAAATCTATTTCAATTTTCTCTGAATAACAATCTAATAAATTTCACTAAGTTGTTTCCAAGAATGCAAGAATCATGATACTAGAGCTAGAATATAATTTATTCTTCATTCTTTGATTATAAAAGTACTTTTTTCCTCTTTTGTTTTTATTTATTTAAGGAAAAAAATAACTTTATATAGGGAAATTCTTGTTTAAGAACAGTTATATTTTCTCAGTTTAAAATTAACTAAACATATGATTTTCTAATGTTACTTCCTGTATAACAAGCAGCCATTAGAATTTTACCCAGTGATTTTTATAGTGAAGGGATTTGTATTCCCTAGCTATGTAAAGGAAAATTACTAAGAATGATAAACTGCAGTGAAGCAAGACCAGACCTTTTTGAAAAAAAAAAATCCTGTCTTAGTTTAAAAGCTCCAGCTACATCTAGATTTCATTAGGTGGGCTATTCCAGTGATAAAAAACACGCCACAAAAAAAGCAACAAAACACACATGCCCCCAATCAGAAAACAGTTTGTTCTCTTTTTTTTTTTTTTTTTTTTTATTATTATAATGCTAATGACTAACGAACATATAGCTATTCTAAGCTCTATGCTAATTAATATTAACAGAATAGAAAGGAGAGCAACCTGTGCAGCTCCTGTATCAGATGAAAAAGGAATAATTTGATGAATGTTGTTTATGTCTCACTAACAGCCCTAAAGGCACCTCATAATTTTGTGCTAAGAAAATATTTCCTTGTCAAGAGACATTAACATCTGGGTTATTTTAAAGTTTAGTGATTACAAGCTTTGTCTGACAACCCAATCTAGTATAGCTTGATGGATAACTGAGTGAAAGGCTTGAAAGGTTTGCAAATGAAGTCAATGTTCCAAATTTAATTAAAAATGCTGAAGTGCAATACAATTATAAATGTAAACCCTCTAATTGAAAACCAAAACAAGACACCTTCTTGTTTTGAGTAATTTTAATGTTATTAAAGGAATAAGCAGGGATTACCAGATTTCAACCTCTTCTCTCCTTCTCTTTGTTAACATTGCTATTTCCATGTCATAGAGTGCTAATATTTCATCTGTTGACTAAAGTGACATTTGGAAATATCTATTATAAAATTAAACAGATTCAAACCCATTCATTAGGATAGAAAATTTCCACTGTGGACTGAAATTTAGCTTGTGGGGTGTCAGTCTTTAATTAATTTTGAAAATGAATTATTTTTACACAGCAAGACAGAGGTTGAAGAATATATTCCGCTAGTTTTGGGTTTTTTTGTTTTGTTTTGGTTTGTGTTTTTTTTTTGTGTGTGTGTTTTGTTTTTTTTTTTTAGATTTTAGACATAGAAAATTATGTACTAAAGGTACTTTAAAAAATGTACATGCCTTTGTTTCCCTGCATTTTTGTTGCATCCTGTTATTCAGCCAATCAGGTAGATGTATCACAAGGCTGGTTTGGTTGACCAGGGATTTCAGACTGAGCTCTAATGTAAAAAGGAGGTAGATATAGAAATGATGAACATGTGGGCAGGTGACAGAGGTGGGATATAGAAATACATGACTATCAAGAGATAATGTTAGAAAAACCAGAGCTCAGCTACAGCTGAAATGTATAAGAATTTCAAGGGCAAGAAAAAGAGCTATCACTGCTCTGTCAGCAGTAGAAAGATGAACAAGGGAAATAGGGACTTGATGCTGAATGGCGAGGGTGATTTAGTGTCAGAAGACATAGAGAAGACAGATGTAATAAATGCCTTCTTTGCTTTGGTTGTCATTTACAAGGTCTCCCAGACTTTTGTGCCTAGAGACAGGGTTCAGGAGTAGAGGAGTTACCACCAGTGGAAGAGGATCTAGTTATGCAGGGATCTCTTCAGAAGCCCATACAAGAAGCTCCATGAGTTGCATCCAAGCAGTGTGAGAAAGATGGCTGCTGTCATTGCAACTATCATAACCCTCTGTCATTTCTTATAGGTTGTACAGAGAAGGTCAAAGATAATGGGGAAAGGGAAATGGTGCACCCATCTTCAAAAAGGGCAAAGGAATGACTGCATGATAAATTACTAGTGAGCCTGGCTTCAGTCTGTTAGACTGTGTCTGATCACATCATTCTTGGAGACACTTCTGGGGATATAAATAAGGTGATTAGGAATAACCCCCATGGATATACCAAAAGTAAATGATGCACACCAACCTGTTTGCCTTTTGTGATGAAATGACTGGCCAGGTGTATGAGTGTGAGATGCTGAAATGTCAAATGATTGTCTCAGAACTTTCTTGTGTGTGTGCTTTGAGTCACAGGGTGGTATAGGTAATGTCCTGAACATTCATCAAGGACCAGCTGTGGCCTTTGTGATTAGTCTAAGGAATGTAACCCAAAGAAGCAGGAGTGTGCAGAATGGAAGGATGCACCCCCCCACTCCCTTGTAGCTGTATTGACAAACTCCTTAGATAAGCCTCAAAGGGTGGAAACGTGGACTGAGTGAAACCAAGTGTTTCCCCTTAAACACAAGGACCACTGCTACTGGCTCCATTGTGCAAACCTGATACTTTGGGCTCTATTGTGTATGCCAGACTCCATGGATGCCTTGCTAATGACTTCACACCTTAACCATTGAAGAGGTGACAAGAACTGATAAGAGGTGAGCATTCACCAGAAGCCAGATGATTTCTCAAGAAGCATGAAGTCAACAAAAACCTGTGGGAACAGAATTAAAAACAAAGGTGGGCAGGGTGAGTACAATCACCAACTCAATTGGATAAGGAGTAGTGCACCCTGTTTCCCCCTCAATGCATGTGCAAATCCCATGTTTCACCTTTTTCCTTGTCTCTTATGGAAATAAGTTTGTGGAATACCTGCCTCTCCTCATCTAGCATACTAATCAGCTGATAAAATGAACTTAAAATGCGACTGAAAGCTTTGTTGTGTGTGCACCCACCATCAAAGAACTGAAGACTGAGGACCAACCACTGTGGTGGTGACTATTCTTGCTACTCTATTATGGATGCTTGCATGATTTCTGTCTTTTCCTTCCATTCTATCCTATCACTACCACTCTTCACTTTTAAAAATCTTTATAACATATGATCTTGTTTGTGCCTTAATCTTGCTCTTGGGATCATAATGAAGCCTCCCCCAACACTGGATCAGGAAAATGAGAGAAAAGCAATAGGCTTAAAGAGTGAGAATATTTGATCATACTGTACTGGGTTTCAGTTACAAATTAGTTCCTCAGGCATCTGCTTCACATCATTATCAATAAGCTGGAGGAGGATGCAGAGGGTAACCTCATCAAGATTGCAGATAACAAAAAACCTGCAGGTTGCAGTCACCATGCTCCAGGGTGGAGCCATCATTCAGAAGAACCTGGAAACCACAGAGGAATGGGCCAACAGGAATGTCATAGAATTTGGTGAGAATAAATGCATTGGGACAGGCTGAGGACTGGCTGGCTAGAGAGCAGCTCTGCTGGAAAGAGCCTGAGGGTTCCTGACAGACATTGCTAAACATAAGGCAGCAGTGTGCCCTAGCAGCAAAGAACACCATCAGCCATTGGAGCTGTATGAACACTGATGCTGTCAGAAGATCAAGAAAATTACTCTTCCTTTTCACTCAGCAACCATTAGACTGCATCTGGAAGAGTGTGTCCAGTTTTAGGCTCCTCAGTATAATAAAATATTGATAAGCACAAAAGTCCAGGAAAGAGCCATCAAGATGCTCCTGAGTGGGGCTGTATGCCCCATAAGAGCCTGAGTGAGTGAAGCTTGTTCCAGCTGGGATGAGGAAGGCTCTGGAGGCAGCAGGGGAATGAAACTGTACATGAGGGGATGCAAAAGAGAAAACAGAAGCAATTTCTTTTCTGAGGTGCATATAAGGAGAACAAGAGAAAACAGGCATAAACTGAAACAAAGGTTATTCCAATTTGATGTAAAGTGGGAAAAAAAGTCATTAACATTGTTATAATCAAATGAGCCAATTTAAATATATATATATATATATATATATTTCATCGGGTTCAACTGATTTAGGGTGAGAAACAATAGACAAAGCAGTGCTGGGTGTGCTGGGAGTCTCCACTCTACCAAGACACACACAGAGTTCCAAAAAACAGCGTCTTTTAGACTCCTGTACCACCATCTTAACCAATCCTCTCTCGTCGGATGATTGTCCTGCTCTTTCTCCATTGGGTCCTTTGAAAGTCTCAAAGCCTTGATCTCTTGTTGAGCTTTTCTCCTACTGGATCTTTTAAAAGCCTCATGATCTCATCTTTTGGCGGGCTTTTCTTCAAGCAGCAATTACATGTTATTTCTAGGTAATGAGGTTTCCAAGAAGCGGTTTACCTATCAGCTCTAGGTGATGAGGTTTCCGAGAAGCAGTTACATTTTTCCAGCTGAATAGCATACTTTATATTTTATCTCTATATATATATTCAGACATTCATTGTAATATAGGTTATAGTAATTGCAAATAATTTCAAAACCCACACAGGGTACCATATTCTACTTTTAAAATACTTTAGAAGCAGGATAGAATGGTTTAACATGTACAGATAATTCAAGCATATCATACCCGCCTTGCTTAAATTAGCAAATTAGTTACAATAGTTTATTACATCATGCAAATTAAGCATTAGAACAGGTTGCCAGAAATATCATGGCATCTCCATCCTTGGTTTTCAAGATGTGACTGGTATATTGGGTATGGGTGGGAAGATGTTGGCAGGAGCCTCTGTGAGGAGAGACCAGGACCTGCCCCGTGCCAGGCCCAGTCAGTTCCAGTTAGATCCAGCTGGCTCCACAACTGCCCCAGCACAGCTGCAGCTGGGCCCTGCAGTGATGATGGTGGCACATCTGGGAAAACATATTTAAGAAAGGGTAAACACATGGCATAGTCATAGGAGTGAGGGAAAAATAGATGTTAGAAACAGCACCAATAGCACCAAAATCGGTGAAGAAGAAAGAGGAGGAGGTACTCCAGGCACCAGAGCAGATATACCCCTGGAGCCCATGAAGAAGTCCACAGTGGAGCTGGTATTACCCTGAAGCCCATGAAGAAGGCCATGCCAGAGCAGATACCCATACTGCAGCCTGTGAAACCCCCCATGCTGGAGCTTTATATCTTCTTTTTTTCCCCCTCATATGTGATTTTTTTTCTTTACTTAAACCTTCTTAGATCCATTTTCTCTTGTTCTACTCATTTATTCAAAAAAGCTATCTATGTGCATCTGCTTCTTTCAGTGCTTTGCCGAAAGTCCTTTCTGTTTAACAACAGTGTCTTCACAGAAGACAAGAGCAGAAAATCACTACTGAATCAGTTGTCTACACAGCATCACCAGAAATACTCCTTCTTTTATCTTTGGCAGAAATGAGTCAAAGTTTAGAACGATGTCATTGTTACTGAATAGAATTGTTAGGTCTTCTCAAGTTGTAGAACATATGCAGACTTGCTGTTGTAGCATTAGATTATGTTATAATCAGACAAAGCCAATTTTTATAAAAATATATAGTTTTATTTGGGTTCAATTGATTTAGGGTGGGAAGCAATAGGCAAAGCAGCTCTGGGTGCATGGAGAACCGCAGCTCTGCCACACGCACACTGAGTTCCAAAAAGCAACGTTTTTTATACTCTTATGCCATTGTCTTTAACCAATCTCCTCCCATCAGATATTTGTCCTGCTCTTTTCCATTGGGTCATTTGAGTTGCTTGGGTGCGTGTCCTCCTACTGGGTCTTTCGAAAGTCTTGAAGCCTTGGTCTCTTGGTGCGCTTTTCTCCTATTGGATCTTTTAAAAGCCTCATGATCTCATCTTTTTGGCGGGCTTTTCTTCAAACAGCAGTTACATATTAGCTGTAGGTGGGGTTTCTGAGACACGGTTACATTGTTCCAATCCAAATGGCACACTTTACATTTTTATAGTTTAAGATTTACAGATTATTCAATGTATAGTACCCACCCTGCCCAACCTAGCAAATTAGTTACAATACTTTATTTCAGTACCCACCTTGCTTAATTTAGCAAATTAGTAACAATAGTTTATTGCAATTGCAAGAGACATAAAAGCTGATCAGAAGCCTCTTAGAGCATAGGATAATATGTGTTTACAAAATCTTCCACGTGTATAGTCATGTGGCTTTTCTGTCCATCCTTACACTATAAAGTGTTTCAGTGCAAGGACTTTTGTTTCATTTCTTCTTTGCACAGTGCTTTGTTGAACACTACAAAAGAATAATGTTTTCCAGAATGAGGCTAGGAAGCATGATTGGTTTTACTTTCAATGTTTTCTAAGCTAAAAAGGTAATTTTTATCAATGGCACAGGGTATTAATGTGATTTTAATGTGTGCCTCCTTCATCTGTCAATGGGGTAGTAGAGTCCTAGCAGACTTACATGAGAAATTATTACAGTTTTAAAGAAAAAGTTAATGATTTTGTGCATAGAAAAGGTGGTTATACTATGTATATGTTACATTTGCCCGGTCCTTAGGAGCTTTTATTGTCTCTCTTGTCAAATCACATTTTTCATTCTCAGTTCCTATACACACTTTTATACTTCTATTGATGGAAAAGCAAACTCCCAAACAACACAAGGAAATTCAAATGAATTAAAATCTATATGTGAAAATTAATTTAAAAGCAGAGGAAATATTTTAAATTGCTTAAAATGATAAATCTTTAGAAACATACAGGTAGATTCTAGGTTTACAGACAAATATGTATATAGGTAATTCCTGTGGCACTGGCTAGAGCCACATATATTTGATATAGCTGAATTGAAAAATATCCATGTGAATTAATTTATATTATTGTTTCTGACAGAAATTCTATAACAGTTCATTCTTCCAGTATGTCTTGTATATCATGTGTTTCATATATAGACCTATGCTATATGTAGAGAACTGCTTTAGGTTTGGTTTAGCTTATTCATACCAAACCTAAATGTCATAATAGGCATTGGTTAGCAATATATTCCTTTACTCTTCAATTTAAATTATTGCTTTCAAACAATGAGCATTCCTGTGGGACTGTATAATGAGAAAATGGATGTATCCTTCTTACTACAGGAAAACAGCATTGATTACTCAATTTACTGGAAGAAAATTGATACCACAACAGCACAGTATGTTTTCCTTCCGAGGGAACATAGAATAATGCTGTGAAAGCCAACACCATCCCTTCTCAAACTGAAGAACTGAAAAACATATAGTTAGATCAGTGCAGTGCTGCATATCAACTCATTTACTCTGATGAAAAATATGGGCTGCTAAGTCAGGCAAAATCTAAATTCCTGTCTTTGTCACTATATGAACTTATTGAATTTATAATCTTTCATAAACATTCTATTTGTAGCTTTTGAAAAGATCTCTGTACCATGCTCCATTGCAGGGTGTTTGGCAATTAGAAAGAGTGCTCCCAAGAAGATCAGGACAAATAAAAAATTATTAAATGTGAGTGTTTCATAGCAGATTTTCATGAAATGAGGAGAAAGAAAAAATATTCTTTTAAAAGGTGCTTTAATATCCAGTAGACAGAGACAATGGTATTTATTACAAGATCTCACAGATTACAAGATTTTGACAATGACTCTCTCTCTCTCTCTCTCTCTCTCTCTCTCTCTCTCTATATATATATATATATATATATATATATATATATGCAAAATGAAAATGTGTAATGGTTAATATATTGAAAAGACTACCTTACAAAATATTAACTAAATTACAAGTTGAGAAAGAGGAACATAAAATAACTAACTAAATAAACACAAAGCATATTTATCTTAGAAGATTATTTATACAGAAAAGTTTGCAGCTAGCTTTTCTTGGCATCTGAGAAGAGCATCATGATGCTATTAATATTGGAAGCTATAGCTGTGCAGATCAAGAGAGCATTTTCCTTATGTATCAGAAGTACTGAAGTCTCAGACCCAAGTTTTTACATCCTTTTTATTTTTTTTTTTTCTATGAAAATTTTCAGTGTAATACTGTCAATTTACCTTAGCCTAAAAAGTCATGTAGCAATTAAGGAACGTGAAAGATCTACTCTAAAGACTATAAGTTTTTTTGAGTGTAAAATAGGGAAAGCAAACTTTGAAAAAAATAAGTAGGAGACAAGCAATTAAATCCAATTAACATTCTGAATAGTCTGATTTTTGCTGACTTTTAAAATCCCACCCCAAAACGTCTTGTTAATATGTTTTAGTAATTTTATTATGAATCATAAGAGTTATAAAGAACACTTTGTTCTATTTCATGCCATACATGCTATGTTTCTGAAGTGCAACATGGTCAGCTCCATAGGCTCAATTTGGGGGTCCTGCAGTTTAGAGAGTTTACTTATTTCTGCTTTCAAGTCATCAACATGGTGTATTTTGATTATGTATTATGCTACAGGAAGTGTAACTAAAGGAATGTGAAACACTGAAAAGGGTCCTAGTTTAACTCTTACTTATTTACTACAGTTGCTTATCACCCCAGAATAAACCCGGTTGCATCTAATTATTTTTATTTCTTATGCAAATGGAGGAGTGTACTCACCTATTCTATTGACTGGAGCAATCTGACAATGAAATGCAGCTTTTACGGACTTAAATGAATAAATAGGATATCTTCTGAGTATCTTGTCAACAGTGGGAACCTGTATTTTTATAACTAAAACATGCCTGTAAAATACATTCTTAAACAACAGATAATTTTGTTTGAAAATAGAATTTCATTAAAACCAAAACTTTTTTAGGAAATAGATTTTCTTTAACATATATAAGAGGGGAAAATTCTAAAAACGTGATTTTATTTTTTCCTTTCAGTAATTTGATAATAAAAAATGTCTATTTGTCTCAGCTTTCTTTTGGATTGCACATCAATATAAACCTGTGAATTTTATCACACTGTGTTTGCAGATGCTCTATGGCATTATTAGTATTTAGTCTAAAATTTTTGACATTATATATATATAGATGAAAAAGCTGAAATATTTAAAAACCCCCTATTTGTCATTTTGTGTAGTGAGATTTTGATGATACTGAGTCAATTTAAGGTAGCCACTGAATTTGGAAAAAATGCAGATTTTAGATTTCAGAAATCATGTGTTTCACATGGAATGAAATCTGTTTTCCAAATAGCTTTTATCTATATATAATTTTTCTGGCTCAAAAATATCTCCTCAGCTTTCATCCTATTTGGTCTTAATACAAGGTTTTTAAGTTTGGTGTTTTGTTTGTTTGTTTGTTTGTTTGTTTGTTTTTGTTTTTGTTTTTTTTTTTCCCAGGTTTGATTATAGTTGTAGTTTTTATTTTCCTTGTTTCAGTAATGTAAGATGGAGATCAACCTCAGAACTTTACTGCCATCTTTCCATGAATGTATACCTATTGGCTATCATTTCCAAGATAAAGTACTACTATTAAAAAACCCCACCCTCTTATTCCATATTTTCTCTCTTATATACATACAATTGCCTTGATCATCAAAGGAAATCAAACCAGTGTTTTAAAAGTTATCTATCTGACACATTTTACTGTGACAACTACATCTGGGATTGTTTTTTTTAATGTACATTTGGCTACATATGTACTAAAGCAGTACATTGGACCAGAATTCCAGCTCTTGGCACTGCTTTGAATTCTGATTTCAGTCCAGGGTAACTTCTGTTTTGTGTAAGAGGGAAATTGAATATAATTTTCGTTCTGTATCTGTAATGTATAAAATCAAATTTCCATTACCCTTTCTCTAGGCCCTAATTTTGATTCCTGTGATGTATGAAACTTCATGTTAATTTACTTTAAAGTAAGGACTGTCACATTAGCTGGAATCAGATGGTGTGAAGGTGCTTTATTTTCACTCAGGTGAAACTGTCACTTAGCATAACTGTAGGGTGAATTTCAAATATTGCAGGAGCTCCATCTGCTTGGATGTTAGATTTCTGACAATTACACTTAGAGAAAATATGATAGGTCATGGGAAGAAGGTGAAGAGAAAGGAATGCCTTTATGATTTTAAGGACTAGAAGCAGAGGGCAATGAATTCACAAAATTACCACCTTTTTTTTTTTTTTTTTTTTTTAATTAATTTTATTAATTAGCCATAGTGGGAGGAACCAAGATGGCATAAGAGTCTGGCTATCATGACAAACAAAGCTTTGTTTCTTGTCACAATATTAAATGATTTAGATAGGGAGGAAGAGTTTGTGTAATTCCAGGTTCATGGAGAGAGGGGTGGGAGAAGTGTAATCTGTATTCTAGATATGATGACACTTTGAGATATCTGCCAGTGCATCTTTCTGTAATTGCAATTATGTTGGAAATCAAATCAATTATACATACACACACACATGCAAATATATATATATATATATATATAATTTAATATATCTATATTTTTTAAATCGGCTTTATGTCCATTAACTTGGTACAGTAATCAGTGCAGCAATGCAGAAAAAGATAATTAAAATTATTGTTTCATTAGAAGTTTCAGTGTGAAGAACACAGAAAGTCCTGAACCTACTGCAATCAATTATGACACTTAAATAATAAATTGAAACAGTTGAATAAACTCATAATGTTCCTCATTATTTTTTTAACTACACACACACACACACACACACACTTGAAATATTGTTCCATGGAATGAGATTTACATCAAACTGTTTTTAATATATTTTGAAAATAAAACCTCATCAGATAATTTTTATGAGAAGTTTGACTTGTTTTTACAAATACATTTCTAATTCTGAGCCCAAATGAAATTATTTCTGTCAAATCATGTCCAGTGACAGGACCAGAGGCCGTGAGCACAGACTGAAACACAGGAGTTTATATCTGAACATCAGAAAATATACTGTGAGGGTGACAGAGCATTAGCACAGGTTACTCAGGGAGGTTGTGAAGTCTCCAGCCTTGATTATATTCAAAAGCCATCTGGACATGGTCCTGGGCAACTGGCTCCAGGTGGCTCTGCAGGAGCTGGAGGGTTGGACAAGATGACTTCCAACCACTACGTGATCTGAGCCTTCTAGTCCAGCCTCTAGAACATCAATAGCTGACCATTCCCTTGAGGGGTTTTTGGTTAAATTTACTTTCAGGGTTCCTGTTTTTCTAAAGTAATAAGATTCTTTGACAAGAGTCTTTGTCTTTGCCTAACTCGCTCAAAAAAGAATGACTTTATGTTGAAGTGACTTACTTCACTCTGTATGCTAATTTACCACACTGAGATAAATTGAGTCTTATTCTTTGCCCTTAGAAATAAATAGATTGTCCAAGATGTATAGAGGCCCCTATATTCTTATACTTCCGAGATAGTTATAAGTTGAGTATGTCTAGACCAATTATTTTATAGAAATTTGTAGAAGCTGTTCAAGTTCTAACTCTTATTCTTCAATCAGATTACAGTAGATAGAGTTTAAATGCCATGACTTTTATTTCTCCTGGGACAAATGGCAACCTGTCATTGTCTTCAATCTGCCAAATCAAAATTAAAACCAGATCATAAGCCTTGAGGATAAACTTGAACTAAATACATGTGTGTCCTGAAAGTTTAAAGCAGAAGTTTTTCTGTATCCTTGTGAATATGAGGAAAGAAAATAAATAAATACTGCTATCTAATTTAGATAAAATTTAACATTATTTACACATTCTTAAAATATTCTCTTCCATTGGTGATGTAAAATTGTTATTTATGAATCTGAAACTTTTGCTAACATGGAACGTTATTTGTCTTTAAGATAAATCCATCAATCTCGGTCCATATTTTGACTTCTTAATATTGTATGTCATAATGTTTAATTTGGGAACTCAATTTTTCAATCAACTCCAGACTGCTGCTTTATGCTTTGAGTCTTTCTTTTTATTCTTTACATGGTATTGAGCCTTATTTTAATTTATTTGAGTGTTTTATAAGATTGTCAACATAATCTTCCTTCCTCTATAATAAAATACAGAGATTTTCATATGCCTGCATTTTATTTCTTCTATCTGAAAAAATATCTCTAGAAAGTACCTTAGCATGAATTAATTGTTTTGCATTTATAGTTCCATATTTTTTTCTCTTTCAGCAATTCACTACAATGAGGCAAGTATCTGCAAAATTTCACTATTTTCACAATATTTTTTTCATATAAATTTGTCTTTAGTCATGATTATGCAACAGCTTCAATTTTGCATTTTAACTGCCTGCTTTCTTTTTCTCCCCCACATCAGAGCAGCATTGTTTGGATATTTAAATAACCCCTTCTGAGTGATTTATCTATCACTAATTGTCTTATTTTTGTAATGGAGAGAAAGTCAGATTTTGTCAAAGGCTTCTACTATAGCCAAACCATTTTGCTTAGTTTACAGTAATTTGATTTTTAAACCTGTACTTGATTATTTCTTTTTAATATGGACAGGAGAGATATCTAATCTCAGGAATTTGTAGAAGGGGAATTTCAATGCTCCTAGCAAGAGGATCTAAATTCATCAAAGCATCTTGCTGTGTAACATTTATATTGAGTGAATGATCAGATCCAAAGCTCATTAAAATGATTCAGTGATTAAATCCTGGCCTTTTCATCAATATAAATTCAGATTAGGTATTTCAACCCTTTCCTTTTTACAAATATAAACCTACTGGATTGTAAGTAGAGGCAGGAAAGGCCTGAAAAGTTGACATAGGCTAAAATGTTAACAGAAAACTTTTATTTAATACAGAAAAGAAAAAAAGAAAAACCATACTTGTAACTACTCTCTGTGGCTGAGGTAGGAAAAATTGTTTGGATCTTTTAGCAAGCAGAGCAAAGAGAGGTAGCTGTCAGAGACATTGCAGTTATTGCAGCAGCTTTCGTAATTTTTCTTCAGGAAAAATTTTTTCAGGAATCATCTACTGGAGCCTTGCTGTTGTTGAGGGTAGCTCCTGGAGAATTTTGCTTTTGTCAGACCTATCAGGAAGCATTTTCCAGATTAGAATGTAAGGGCTTGTATTGTCTTCAACTGATGCCTCTTCAACTGACAGCTGAACGGTGTGTTAAGCACTTATTCAGCTGTAGCCTGGGGATCCATTACCTAACGGGTAGCAGAAGCTCCCACAATGTAAAAACCCCCAGTTCTTTGGAAAGGCCCAGAAACTCTGATGAATACACTGTTGTTAGGAGATAATGGACATGTGAACAATCCTGCACATCTGCATACCTCAGCAAGGACATGACAAGGAAATAGAACAAAGAACTCAGAAAACAAACAACTCCAGGAGATGGGTTGGGCGGAGAAAGACATTGAGTGTGATGCTTATTATCCAATCGCAAGAAGGCTTCATTGAAGCACATGGACAGAGATAACTATCCAATCATAAGGATTGTACTACATACCGTTCGCGTGAACAGGAGAAAGCTATAAAAGAGCTTGCTTACCTTCAATAAATTGTCATTGCTTGATCATACTGGTCGTGTGCATGTCCATAGCTCCCGCACTCTGTGAAACTGCTAGAGGTTGCATGACAGTGGTGTCCATGCACATCATTTTGCAGCTGGCTGGCACAAATATTCCTGGCATATATGAGGTCTCAGTGCAGACGGAGCTCCAGAGAGACCCTAGGTCTTAGACTACAAGATGTCCCTGGCATCTCTCCCTTGTGGTGGAGACAAAAATTATCTCATCTGTGGGAGGTGTGTTGTTGCTTCCTGGTCATCAGGTGAAGGATCATGAGAGGAGGTGAGAAAACTGCATAATATCAAGGAGGTTAATCAGGAGATCTACAAGGTTTTCACAGAGAGCCTGCAGACCAAAGAGTTTGAGTTCTGTGATGCAAGGAAGGATGGAGAACTAAAGACTATCCTCAAAGGACTACAAGATGAAGATGGGAAAATCATCACTTCAGAAAACAGAATAAAGGTTTCTTCTCCAATTTTGATTCTGAAATTAAAATATAGATAGAGTGGTCTGGGAACAGGTAAAGAGGAAGAAAGACCATCAGAGAATATGTCAAAGACAGTTGGCTCTGATTTTATCACTGAGGGATGTTGCTGTTCTTGATAGCTTTAGTTGCTGAACTCAAAGTGATCAGTCTCAAGGGCTCATTGAGGAAGGAAGCCAAAACTAAAATTAACATCTTTCCTCTCCCTCCCTTCCCTATTTGAGGTTGTCTCATTTACAAGATATCTCAGTCTTTAGATGGTTCTTAACCCCTGGTTTCTACTCCCCAGACTCTATACTGCCCAGTCTGGTGTCTGTTAGTTTCCCAGGCCAGGGCAGCTGCCTTACCATGATCAATGATGCTTAGCTGTTTGTGTTTTCTCTGAAATGCCTTTTTTTTTTTTTTTTTTTTTTTTTTGGGGGGGGGGGCAGGGCATGATTAAAATCTTTTTGCAGTTCTCAAGATTACATTTCTTCAATGCAAACAATTACTGAATAGACCTGGTTCTAGTTCTGGGTTTCTTTTTTGACTCTGTGCCCATATTTATAACATGTTTTCTGTTGTCTCACACTTAAACTGCTCACTGTAACAAGAAAAGTAATAATAAGCTCTGTTTCATGCTACAAGTTGATAACAAGCCTAACAGGCCAGGACTGGAGCCATACACACTTACCACTGGGCATAGTTAGTATGAGGCCTGAGGCCATTTCCTAGCAATAACAATAATATATTTACTGGACCATTAAATTAAAAAAAAATAAAAGTTTTGATATTATTCATTTGTTATGTTGTATTTGTGTGCTTGAGTTCAAAACAAGCTGATGGTACTCTAGTAATTATTTTTATAAGCTATTCTTTTAAATCCTGCTTAATATTCTTCTATGTTTATGAGTGAAATAGTCCTCTGCTTTCATACATCATGTCTACAGTTCCAGGCATCTGCTATTGTGTCTTCAGCTCTGAGGGGTGCCCTTATCTGTCTAAGCACTGTGGATTCTACCTGTTGTGATTCTCAGTTATTTTCTTTTAAGTTGAAACAGAAAAGGGCAACATCTAGTAAGTCATCTAAGCCTGACTCCTTAGTCTTATATCTTATGAACAATCTATGTTCTGGAGTTACCCAGAAGCAGCATCCTTTTACTCAAAGAAATAATTTATTCCTCCTGTTATTCATGCTTTTTTATCATCTAGAGATGTAGAAAAATAAGAACATAATGTACAATGATTATGTAAAGAAATAATATCTCCAGTAGCAATAATTTTTAGTTTGTTGGTTTCTTCTTTTTCATTTTCTAGTGGATTATGCCAAAAGAATACATAGGGAATAAAGAAACCAATAAACAAACAAACAAAAAAACAACAACAACAAAAAAACCCACACAAAACCCCCCCAACTACATATTTAACTATCTAAAGTAGAGCTGAACCTAAGTATGTATGAAATACACTGATGAAAGAACTTCACTCATAGTTACCATGAGTAAGAAAAGTGATGCTGAACACAGAATATGTTATTCTCCAAACTTGTGTGTATCTTGTAGTATGTTTTGCTTTTTACTCCAGAAGCAATACGCCATCCATGTGAAAACATGAGAACAGGTTTGTGACAAAAATAATCAGAACAGATTTGTGATTCATTTATTCCTAAAAAAATCTGCACTGCAATTCTTCATGAAATAAAAGGTCAAAGATTATACTGTTGAACTGCTTAAGCCCTGAGAGTGATGCCTTCTTTAAATTTGCTCAGTGAAAAACTTTCATCACAATTCTGTAATGAATTTAAGGAAAAAAAATAGCAGAATTTCTGACTCTTAAGCAATTTCTACTTTTACTGTAAGCTCTTCTTTAGGAAGTTTGGGCAACTATTGTGAGAGATGAGAAACCAGGCCTGTGAAAAACTAAGACAAACAGCCTGGGAAAGCAAAAGTTGAGGCTGATTGAAGAAATGCCTCAAACACTCCCAAGACAAAACCATGAGTCACAGGGTGCTTTCTGTGGAGGCCGAAGCTGATAAGGCTGCACAATGTATCTAGGGGAGAGAGACCTGTCTAGACAGGACGGCTCTTCTCTGGGGCACCTGGGCAAATTTCAAGGGCCATGTGTCAGGTGAATGAACTTTGCTTTATTATCCACAAAATGCATATTAAAGTTGACACCCCTCAATATGCTAACGGGGGCTGTGATGATCATGCTAGTGACATCATCCCATGAAACACCTTACCCCTCCCTGTACATGGGATATGTAGGTCTGTGGGTCAACCTAGGGGACGGACCCAAGGAAAGTGGGTATAAATCAAAGGGGAGAAGAAAGGACTCTTTCTCTCTCTCTCTCTGCCCCTCTCCCTGCCCCCTCGGACGTCTAGAGAGAGCAGTGAAGCAAAGAAGACGGCCACCTCCTGGAACCCTCGCCGGCAGGATCAGCGCAGGAACCCAGACCAGTGATCTGTATCCCCCCATTCCCTCTATCTCCCTCTATCTCCCTCTTTTCCTTTTTCTATTAAGAAATGCAAAGCATATTATATTGCTCGCCACAACTTGCTCTGTACTTAGCCAATTATCATGTGTTCAATTAGTACATTGTAGGTAGTTAATAAATGCTTGAACTTGGAGACTTGTTGTCCGCTCCAATTGGGGATTTGTGAATCTGAGTCACTTGTCCCCCTCGTCGGAGCAGGACGTGACATTAAATTGGCGTAGTCGGCAGGATCCCCTTCTCTTAGGGGCTGAACAACCCCAAATTTCTCAGACTTTCCTCATAAGGGAGGTGCTCCAGCCCCCTGATCATCTTCATGTCTTCCTCTGGACTCATTCTAACAAGTCCATGTCTTTCTTACACTGGGTGCCCCAGAGGGGGACACAGTACTACAGGTGGGGTCTCATGAGAGCAGAGTAGAGGGGTAGAATCAACTGCCTTGACCTGCTGGCCACACTTCTTCTGGTGCTGCCCAGGACATGGTTGGCTTTCTAAGGTGAGAATGCGCATTGCTGACTCACAGTCAGCTTTCCATCCACTAATACCCCCAGGTCCTTCTCCTTAGGGCTGCTCTCAATCCACTCCTCGCCCAGCCTGTATCTGTGCTTGGGATTTCCCTGACCCATGTTCAGGACCTTGCTCTTGGCCTTGTTGAACTCCATGAGGTTTGCACAGTTCCACCTCTCCAGCCTGTCCAGGTCCCTCTGGATGGCACATCCCTTCCCTCCAGAGTGTCAACCTGGTGACAACAGCCTGGTGTTGTCAACAAACTTGCTGAGGGCTCAGTTGATCCCACTGTCCATGTCACCAACGAAGATGTTAAACAGCGCCAGTCCCAACATTGTCCCCTGAGGAACTGACATGATGATGTAATTTTTGTTTTCTTTATTTCATACTGCATACAGATTTTGAAAACTACAACCATAACTGTTCAAAGCCTTATGATGCTAAAGCAGCATTTTTATAAATCCTGATTTTTAGAAAAAAAACCAAAACAAAACAAAAAAAAATACCCCCAAAAAAACCATGATACAGCAGATCTTTCCAATGTTTTAATGACCTCACTGAAATGTATGTGTGCTTAACAAAATGAAATGAACAAACCTTCCTAGAGATGCCTTAACTGCCTCTCCTGTTTTGTAGACAATAATCTATACACTGTAGTCTCATCATTATAGATGCTTGGTGGATTCTTAAAAAGCTAAATATAGTTCTCAGGAAAAATGTCTCAACAACATCAAAACATTTAGCTTAGCCTAAGAATTATCAAAAACACAGTGCATTTCACTGTTTTCTTTCATTATTGTGACAATTTCTTTTATGGTTAATCCTGATTGTTCTGTGTCTACTTTCTGTTTGTCCTCACATATACTATCTTTGAGTACAGATCAATCTTTTACAGTTTTCTGTGCCCATATTTTTTCTCATCGTGTTGGCTCATTGAACTCCATGCACTCAAGATCAAGGAGAAAGAGGAAAAAATGCTGGCCAATAACACGAATGTTTTGCATAAACTGTGCTAATTTCTCACAATCCCCATCCCACTTCCTTGAGATAACTGTGGTGAGAGGACATTCTTGCAAAGCAAAACCAGTTGATAATGGAAGACAATTGACACATCTAGATTTGTAAATACTTTGATGTGTTATTATTTGAAAGCCACACAGGAGAAGATTGGTGAAAGACATAGAACTGATTGACTTCGATCTGCATGTCTCACAAACTTTGACTCAGGAATATAAAGCAATGAATGGCTTATGCTAAAAAAACTCCCAAAAATCAAAACCTGTGTAATGCATTTTCTGCCATTTCTAGAATGTTATCCTTTTGCTTTTGTTGTATGTATATACAATACTTGCCTCTCTGCCTATTAAGGATTTTTCTCTACAATATTTTCATGATTCATAATGTGTTCATATCAGGACAGAGTATCTTCACAACTGCTGACTATTTTAAGGGAGCTTGTCCAATACTGAGTGGGAGTCTTGATTTTTGGGGTTTTTTTTGTTTTTTTTTTTTTTTTTTTTTTTTTTCCCACTGTATAATAAGTATATTACCTTTTGTTACTTCAAAGGTAAGCTTGAGCAACATACAAATAATTAATCTCTTGAGTCTACTACTTTGACACCAATGTAGTTATAAACAAAACAGTCAGTTAAAGCAATAAAATACAGGGATATTGGGCAGAGATTTCAGGTTAACTTTTAAGTTCATTTTGGTTTGAATGCTTGTGATAGTTTAGGCCCTGCCAGGACTGGAGACCACATTGCCATTGTCCCTCCCCCACCCTCAGCTGGTCAGGATTGGAAGTGAGGCACAAACCCCGGGGTTGAAATAAGAAAGATTTAATACAACAGTGTAATAAACAATCTGAACAACAACAATAGAAATAATAACAATAATAAACAGTAATAAGAGTAAACAAGACAAAAAGATATACAGAGAAATACTGTGGTGAACACATCCAGTCCACTGAGCGTGCTTCCTGGGACCAAAGCCACAAAGAAAAGCTTCCCGCACTGCTGCGATGGACCTGACTGTCAGCATGGTATGAATAACCTGGCTGGAGATCCCTTCCCCCTCCCTACTGGGAAAACTTAACCCTATCCTAGCTGAACCAGGACAATGCTGAAATAAACCCCGTCACTGCCATGCTTCATAGAAGATGGATTGGCAGGACATGTCTATTGAGGAAGGATTAGGAGAATTGCTAGTTCCTTGGCAAGGGGTTAGAGAGAAAAATTAATGATTATTAATTAGAATGCTATGATTGGGTAAGTGGCTGCATTTACTGAATATAATTTGTGCAGGTTTTTCAGGCACTTTGTACCAAATATACGGGAAAAAAATGTCAAATATATTTAAAAATACATTATATTTAATACAATAGACATATATGACAGGTTTTAGTGGCAATTAATTGTTCTATAACTCCAGCTGATTCAAAGTAAAGACAGTGCTTTTTTACATTCACATTATATATCTTAACTTCTAGACATATGCAAAAAACGCAGTTTGAGAATTTTTTTTACGAGTTCGCATAACTCATCTGTCCTTTCAGTCAAGTCCATTCTAAACCCATATTTATAAAACAAACACATTATTTTAAAAATAAAATTTCTATGTGGATCATTTTCATAAAGGTAATACCTTGAATAGAAGTATCCAAACAATTTGAACTGGAATCTCATAGGCTCATACTACACTGTGATAAATGGGTGGAGTTTTTTAAATCACAGTGACTTAGTTATGTGTTGCTTTTGCTTTTCTTGTCATACTTGCCTTTTTCCTGCTTTGAGACATGCCTTATAGTTCATTCTTTATTTCCGAAAACGTCTGCTTATATTCTGATTAAATACAAATGTGTGGATTAATTTTCACTGTCAGTATGCTAGTAACTCACCTTTTTCAAGGTAAGCCTATACTCATTTAATAGCTTTTGACATCAAGATATTTAAAGAAGTTACTCCTTCCCCTCTAGTAAAAAAGATAAATTTATGTACTTGGAAAGTACCTAGATTTTACTCCGTACTTGCTTTGAAAACAAGAACTCAAAGAACATATGCAAAAGACAGATGTAATTCCTTAGCTTCTGGAAATAGAAGAAGTTATCTCATTATGTGCCTAATGAGGTTATAGAAATGACTGTTAATCTCATTTTCTCTGAAGGACATTTAAAACTAAATCTCATACCATAAGATGAAGATAAATATTACCTAACAGGTGATATGACTAAGATTATGTCTAGTTTCACTCTTTTCCCTTCATCACTGTTTCTTTTTCCTTAAAAGAAAAACACTTTTGATTTAATCCTGGTAAAGTAAAAATGTTTTCACCAGGATAAAGAACCATACATTTGCATTACTTCCTTTCAGAAATAATTTCTGTTTTCTTATTAATTTGGGTCAGTGAAGATTTGAATTCTAGATCACATGAGTCATAGGTCTATAAACATTCAAGAGTGAAAGATGAAGGGTATTGTGGCCAAATTGTTTTCAGAAGCACTTGGACCCATTTTACAGGGCAGATGTACCTTGTGTGACAGCAGACAGTATGGTCCTGAGACGGGGAGTCTAAACAATCTTAGACAGATCGTGCAAGGCCTGCGCAAAAACAGAGGGAGGTGTATGGGACTGTTTGAAAAGACGTACAAGGTGCTGATAACATTGCTAGGCTACTATCTCCTAGCCCAAAGAGAAGTCTCCCCTAGTCCTTGAAGTTGTGGGTATCAGCAACAGACTATCCCAAATACCAGCATAAACTGGCCTGGCAATCTGGACAGAAGCCAGAGAACAACTGAGGCTGCGCAGAGCGACAGGGTGAAAAGTTCTTCAGTGAGGAAGAAGAGGTACTTCATCTTTACTACCCCTCCCCAGGAAGTTGTGACCCCAGCACGGAGCTTGAAGAGCTCATTGCGCAGGCGCAAGAGGAGGAGACCTGATTACCATAAGAAGCGAGGGGAGGTGGGGGTAGACTATGTATATGTATAGGCGTTTTATGAATATGCACTATTTTGTAACATATAAGCTGGACAGAAGCTGCAAACGATGCACATGCTTGTGGTGGAGCGATCCCCCATGCGCCCAGCGCTGAATAAACATACCCACTTTATAACTCCAAAGTTATAGAGTGATTTCTCCACAAATCAGTCCTACTTGTCATGCAAGTATAACACATTCAGAAAGCACTCTGCCATCATTTCACTGGGTATGGTAACAAAAATAAATCAAAACTAGATGAGTTTGGAGAACATAGCATCTTTACCATCTTTCATTAATGAAGGCACAAAGAAGTTTCTGATGGTTAACACATTGGTCTTGAATGCCAGGTAAGTGGTTACACTAGATTTAAACATCCATAAAGTAGCCATCTTGCTCATATATTACAGTAAAACCACTAACAACCACAACCTAAAAAAATATATGGTGCTATGCGGCATGCTAGTAAACATCTAGAAAAGATGTCCAGATGATTTATTAGATTTTTTTTTTTTTTCCATTGGAAGATCAGGAAAAAAAACCAACAAAACCAACAACAAAACAGCTGAAAGAGTCAGCACTTCCAGTAAGTTAAATATCAACAGTAATTTCATGTAAGATGAGAGCAAATAATAATAATAATAATAATAATAATAATAATAATAATAATAATAACAACAATAATAATAATAATAACAACTAAGCTTTTTATGTAAAAAGAAGTCTTATACAGAAAGCCATCAGATTTTACACTTTAAAGCTTCTCTTGCAGTATTTTGGTTGTCTTTGTTTCTTTTAAGCTGAGGAAAATGGCTCCTGAATATGAACTCTTTCAATTACTACTCCTCACCTATAACCATGTCAGGTTATTTTATTTGACAACGTTCAGATGTCTCTGGATAAACTCAAAATTCACCATTCTTTCACATAAAATACTAAGACATTGTCATTGCTTAGAATTTAAAATGGGCTAAAAAAATAATGAAAAAGGATGTTGCAGAAATTAGAACATTTCAAAGAAGAAAAAGAGGAGTAATTCTTGTTTCAACAGATAGTGTTGTGCTGCACTAAAAAATCTTCTAGCCTTGTAAACAATGATTGGGTTCCCTCTTCTACCTCTTTTTTTCTGAGCATTCTCAAGATTCTGAAGAATCCTAAAGTTTTTGAAGCCACCTGAACAACAAAGCTATCTAAATCCTATTGTCATGTATGACTACAAAATTTAAGCATCATTAGAGCTTAGTTTGTTCAAGTCCCAGTATCACCTTTGAAAATGATTGTCATAACAGTTTATCTTTATAAAACTTCTCTCCAGACTTGTCTTTTTTTTTTTTTTTTTTTTTTTTTTTTTTTTTTTTTTTTTTTTTTTTTAAATTATTATTATTTATGTTCAAACAGGAAGCAATATTGATTCTGAAGTAAGGAAATATATTAATAATGATCAGATGATGTGGTAATAGTATTTTTAGATACAATGAAAAGTCTTATCCTTCTTTGCTACTTCAGTGGTTGGCAGAGAGGATGCACAGCCAAGGAGCAGTTCTGGACAGCTGTGCTAGCTGTCACAAAGCTTTATAGAATTCACTTAGAGTAGCAGAAATTCTGTGAAGTACTTGTGCCCATGTAATGTGACTGCTCACTTGTATTGTGTTTCCAGTACAGTCAATTTAATTTGTATTCTAATCTGTTGCTGCTCTGAAAAATATTTGAGTACATTGACTGACTCTCTAAAGGATCAAGTGCTCAAGCATCCTGTACATTTACTAAGTTCCCACTGTGAAAATTGTTCTGGGTTTCTACTGAAAAAAGATAAAAGTTGCAGAACAATGGTTTCTTTTCTATAAATACATAATATTTTTTACCATTGTTTTGTCATATATTGTTGACATGTATCTCTGCTCCTGCAGAACATGATAGACTAAATTATGTATGTACAATATTAAGAACATATTGATAGGTAAAAAAAAAATAAAAATCTTTATTCAAATGATTGAAAAATTAAATAAATTTTAGCCTAACATATGATATACTTAAGGATCTTTGCTATTCCTGTTAAAAAGTTGAAATAAATCGTGTCTGCTTATCATCAAACCTTTGCCTAGTTGTTTTTCCTTTGGTGGTGAAAGTATAGCGATGAAAATGAACTAACATTTCACTATTTAGTGTAATTCTGCTTTTTTTTTTTTTTTTTTTTTTTCCAATTTTTCCAAGAAAGCAGTCCTTGCATATTTATTCTTTTTATGGAGTTCAATTAAGTTGAACTGGTAAAAAGTTCATGAAAAGGAAGCCTTTGAGATTTGGATGTTACAATTTAAGTGTGAGCATCAACAAGCTTTTAGATTATTTGACAAATCATTAATCGTATTAAAACACAGTGTATTAAAATATAAAATCAAATTCTAGGGCCTATATGTACTTTTCTCTGCATTTAATTCATCTTTTTCTATTTCTAATGTTCTAATTTATTAATTTGATTAAAAAAAAAAAATCGGAATGAGGGGGAGCCATTAGCATCATTTGTCTAACAATATAAGTGAATGTCATAAGTCATGATCTATACTATTTTTCCAACTATTCAACTGATATATATGAATTTTACTTACACTTTCTATTGCCTTCGTCTTTACAAAAATGATCTTTGCACACATTCCTCATATAAATTATTATGATAATCATCATGCTTTCCTCACTGGGACATAATTAACAGAGAAATTGAAAAGTGGTGGTGATTTGTTTAGACTGTGGTTTATTTTAATTTTAATTTGTAAACTTAGCTTTATTTTTACTTAAGAACAGATACTAAAACCAAAGTAGCAATAGCATAAAAAATCCTTATATAAACCAGCATGGAGCAGACTTTGTTTTTTAATGCAGCAACCTCACTCCTCATAGAGTCTAGTGATTATATTAATGGTATTTTCAGCTGAGACTGAGATGGTTTGGTCTATTACTGTTCATTTTCAGTATCTTATCCAGAAACTGTAGGATGAATGCTGCCTGCCACTAATGCTCAATTTATGTCTCTTTGTGCCTTTATTTCAGCAGGAGAATGTGCGAGATACGGAAAACAGATGTAGAACACCAGATGAAAAAATGCTGCATTGTGTTGAATTTCTGTGGGCAGCTGGTGTTATACCTTTTAAATGTCTCTTTACGTTTTCCAGAGTAGCATAATAGTCAATTCACTCCTCAATAACAAGCTGGCTGTTCTTGGTAAATAGAAAGGTATTACATCTATTTATTTTTCCATAACAGAGCCTTCTTAGTTCAGCCATTAGTTTTACACTTGAATTAAAATCCAAAGAAGTGAAGGAAAGAAACATCTAAACTAAGTTGTGCACAAGTACTGAAAATAGGAAAGGTCGAAGGTCCGATTCCTGCTTGTAGTACATTAAACAGATTTCACTTGTTTGTTTTTACTTTGTTGGTTTGTTTTTTCTTGAAGTACTTCGTATACTAGAACATTCTTTCAGGACCACTTTTTCTTGAAGATGCCTTGATATTATGCACATAGATATAATGGACTAGTACTCTTTGTTATTAATAGATTGTAATTCCTCAGACATTCTTTATGACATAGTACAAAAAGTCAAACACAAATAAAAGTTTTTAGTAACACCCCTTTAAGTGTACATCATAATTTTCCCCCTTTCCCCCCGCTCCCTGAGTATTTCTGTACCTTATTTCTTCAGGAAAATGTTGAAAAGGAATCACTGTAATCAGAAGATGACTCCTGAAGCTTTACCCATATCAAGTATAATTTCATTTGCTATGTTGCTCCATGAAATGATATTACAGTGAAAGGCACAATTTAACAATTCTAGGGAAATTAGAATTTTACCGTGAAGTACTAGTCACTGACTGAACTGAGCAAAGTTTGAACCACTGAACAATCCCAAGAACAACAAAATTTATTTTTTACTCGTGGCCTGAAATTGGTACTGTGAAAACATTATTTAGCTTGCTTTCTGTGTGTTCATTGCTGTAATCAGGAGCTTAATTATCTTGAACAGAAATATATTCCAGAACATACAATATATCCATGTCTTATTCTTTTATCCTGTTTCAACTAGGATAGGGTCAAATTTTCCCCATCAGAGAGAGAAGGGGAAGGGATCTCCAGCCGGGTTATTCATAACAGGCTTACGTCAGGTCCAGGGGCGGAGCCTTTTTACTTTTGCTTTTGGTTTTGGGGGTTGCGACACACGTGGCGGGCTTGTTCCATGACCATTTGCGTATTATTTCTCTGTATATCTTTTGTCTTGTTTCACTGTTATTGCTGTTTATTGTTGTTATCATTGCCACTGTTGCTGTTCAGATTGTTCATCACACTGTTGTATTAAATTTCTTCATATTTAAGCCCGGGGTCTGTGCCTAACTTCCAGCCCGACTGGCTGCAGGTGGGGGAGGGGCAACAGCAGAGTGCTATCTGGTCCCGACAGGGCTTAAACCTGCACATTCTTAATTGGCTCACCAACATGGGGCTCGAGGGCCGAAATAAGAATAAAAAGGGACAGACCCAGACCAGAGTGTGATAGAGCAATCTGTTGGGTGTAAACTTTCTGTTTGTATTTGTGTTAGTTTGGTAAGAAAATGTTTGCAAATCTGGCCCAACTGCTGGCATGGTGGGGCTGGATTAATCCCTATATCCAGTGTATAATCTCAGTTATGACATTTGTATAAAGGGTCTTATGCTGTTATACGGGCTATTGAATGCTCATAATGCCTTTGTATCACTGAGTGGGGGGGTGGGACGGTATCTGTTTCCATTTGGGTTCTTGTTAGGGGTCTCACCCCCTCTATGGGTGAGCCAGGGGAAGAGATCCTCTCGGCTTTGGGGAGTTTCAGTTATCCTTGGAGCCTGCAGGCCAGTGTGTTTGTGGCACAATGCTTTCTGAATGCCTGCCTGCTTTCGGTTTTGGCCATGCGGCATTTCTCTAACAGTAGCAGTGCCCAGAAACATGACCCTGAGGTCAGATAATAGTGAGTGGCAAGGGGTGTGGAAAAAATGGGCAAAGGCCTGAGTCAGTGGGCACCCCCAATGCTTTGGAATTTCACTCCTGAGCAAGTGCAGAGTCCTGAGAAGCTGATGGAATGCTTAGAAAGGGTGTGTTACCAAGCTGGAAAAACCCAGGAGACACAAATCGCTGCAATGTGTTGGCGACATGCCCATGCATACCATGTCCACCTTGATACCACTCACTGCCCTCAAGGGGAAGAAAAGGCCACAGAGCCTGAGAGTGAACCTGATGTGGCAAAAGTTCCTGAAGAGCACACCAGAAGCACATTCGAAAGCACTGGCAATAGTGTCCTGGTGGACAGACACCCACACTCTAACAGTGGATGGAGTGGTTGGCAAGCTCCGGCAATATGAGGGAAATCTCCCTTCATCTCAACATTCCTGGGTCTCAGCTGTAGAGGAATTGTCTCAGAGGGTCCTGAAAGTCGAAGAGGACATATCCTACATTCCACCTGCAGGGGCTGATGTCTCAGCCATTAGAAGTAAAAGTTTCCCCACCCAAGAAAAAGACAGCAGAAGGTACAAACCACAAGGCACCCTGTGGTTTTTCCTCCGTGACCATGGAGAACACATGAGGAGGTGGGATGAACAGCCCACTGCTGCCATAACTGCACGAGTAGAGCAGCTGAAAGGGAAGGCCATCTCAAAAGGGGAGTCCTCCAAGAAGAGCGCAGCTCCAGTGTCCAGACAGAAATAACCCAGGCAGAATAGAATTGTGAACGTTATGTCTGACACTCTTGAGGGGACCAGTAAATCATTCTTTCAAGAAGTGAGTGAGGATGAGCAGGATTAGAGGGGCCCTGCCTCCAGCCAGGTGGAGGAAAGGGATAATCGGATTTACTGGACAGTGTGCATCCAATGGCCGGGCACATCAGACCCACAAGAGTATAAGGCTTTGGTGGATAATGGCGCACAGTGCACCCTGATGCCATCGAGCTACAGTGGGGTTGAATCCATCTGCATCTCCGGAGTGACAGGGGGGATCCCAACAGCCGACCCTACTGGAAGCTGAAGTTAGCCTGACTGGGAAGGACTGGCATAAGCACCCCATTGTGACTGGCCCAGATGCCCCCTGCATCCTGGGCATAGACTATCTCAGGAGAGGGTACTTCAAAGACCCAAAATGGTACCTGTGGGCTTTTGGTGTAGCTGCCCTGGAGGAGGTTGAACAGTTGTCCACCTTACCCGGCCTCTCAGAGGATCCCTGAGTGGTGGGGCGGCTTAAGGTTGAGGAGCAGCGAGTGCCAATTGCTACCAGGACGGTGACCGGTGGCAGTACCGCACCAACCGAGATTCCCTGGTCCTCATCCATCAGCTGATCCGTCAACTAGAAAGCCGGAAGGTGATCAGCAAATCTTACTCACACTTCAACAGTCCTATATAGCCAGTGAGGAAGCCTAATGGTGAATGGAGGCTAACTGTGGACTAACGTGGCCTGAATGAAGTGATGGCAGCAATGAGTGCTGCAGTGCCGGACATGCTAGAGCTCCAGTATGAACTGTAGTCAAAGGCAGCCAAGTGGTACGCCACGATTGACATTGCTAACACTTTCTTCTCCATTCTGATAGCGCCAGAGTGCAGGCCACAGTTTGCGTTCACTCTGAGAGACATCCAGTACACCTGGAATCAATTGCCCCAGGGATGGAACCACAGCTCCACCATTTGCCATGGACTGGTCCATACTGCACTGAAGAGAGGCGGGGCTCCAGAACACCTGCAGTATATTGATGACAGAATTGTATGGGGGGACACAGCCAAGGAGGTTTTTGTGAAAGGGAAAAATATAATTGAAATCCTCCTGAAGGGCAGCTTTGCCATTAAAGTGAATGTTAAGGGACCTGCAAGGGAAATTCAATTCCTAGGTGTAAAATGGCAAGATGGGTTTTGCCACATCCTAGTGGAGGTGATAAACAAGATAACAGCCATGGCCCCACCAACCTCTAAGAAGGATACTCAGTCTTTCCTGGGTGCTGTGGAGTTCTGGAGGATGCACATCCCGAACTACAGCCTGATTTTGAGCCCTCTCTACCATGTGACCCGTAAGAAGAACTATTTTGAATGGGGCCCTGAGCAACAACAATCCTTTGAACAGATTAAATGGGAGATTGCCCAAGCAGTAGCCCTCGGGCCAGTCCAAGAAGGGCAGGAGGTTAAGAACATGCTCTACACTGCAGCCAGGGAGAATGGCCCTCCCTGGAGTCTCTGGCAGAGAGCACCTGGGGAGACCCGAGGCCGACCTCTAGGCTTCTGGAGCTGGGGATACAAAGGCTCTGAAGCTAATTATACACCAACTGAGAAGGAGATACTGGCAGCGTACGAAGGAGTTCAGGCTGCCTCAGAAGTGGTCGGCACTGAAACACAGCTCTTCCTGGCACCCCGATTGCCAGTGCTGGGGTGGATGTTCAAAGGAAAGGCCTCCTCCACACATCATGCAACAGATGCCACATGGAGTAAATGGGTTGCATTGATAACACAAAGGGCTCAAATAGGGAACCCCAGCTGCCCAGGGATACTAGAGGTGATTACAAACTGGCCAGAGAGCAAAGATTCCAGGTGACATGTGCTAAGGAGGCCCCATCATATAAAGAGCTGCCGGATGAGGAGAAGCGATATACCCTATTCACTGATGGGTCTTGTTGCATTGTGGGAAAACATCGACGATGGAAGGCTGCTGTGTGGAATCCCACACGATGGGTCACTGAAGCTGCTGAGCGACAGGGTGAATCGAGCCAGTTTGCAGAGGTGAAAGCCATTCAGCTTGCTTTGGATATTGCTGAGTGGGAAAAGTGGCTGACGCTCTACCTCTACACTGACTCGTGGACAGTGGCGAATACCCTGTGGAAATGGTTGCAGCAATGGAAGCAGAACAACTGGCAACGTAAGGGTAAAACCGTCTGGGCTGCTGAAGTATGGCAGGACATTGCAGCCCGTGTGGAAAATCTCATTGTGAAAGTGTGCCATGTGGATGCCCATGTACCCAAGAGTCGGGCCACTGAGGAACATCGACAGAACCACTAGGCAGACCAAGCTGCTAAGATTAGAGTGGCTCAGGTGGACTTGGACAGTCAGTACAAAGGTGAAATGTTCATAGGCCGGTGGGCTCACGAGACCTCAGGCCACCAAGGTAGAGATGGAACATACAAGTGGGCTCGAGATCGAGGGGTGAACGTTACTATTGACACCATTGCAGAGATCATCCACGGATGTCAGACGTGTGCTGCAAGAAAACATGCCAAGCGGGTGAAGCCCCAGCGAAATGGAGAGCGATGGCTGAAATATAGATATGGAGAGGCCTGGCAGACCGACTACATCACAGTGCCACAGACCCGCCACAGGAAGCACCACGTGCTCACAATGGTGGAAGTAACCACTGGATGGCTGGAAGCTTACCCAGTGCCCCACGCCACCGCCCGAAACACCATCCTGGGCCTTGAAACCCAAGTCCTGTGGCGACACGGCACCCCAGATACAATTGAGTCAGACAATGGGACCGACTTCCGAAACAACCTCATAAATGCCTGGGCAGAAGGATACGGCATCGAGTGGGTCTACCATATCCCCTACCACGCACCAGCCTCTGGGAAGATCGAGCGCTACAATGGACTGTTAAAAACCACATTGAAAGCACTTGGATGTGGGACCTTCAAAGACTGGGACATGTATCTAGCAAAGGCCACCTGGCTCGTCAACAGAAGAGGATCTGGTAATTGAGCTGGCCCGGCTCAGTAAAAACCTCTACATGCTGTAGGTGGGGATAAAGTCCCTCTGGTGCACATTAGGAATATATTGGGAAAAATGGTCTGGTTTAATCCTGCACCAGGCAAAGGTAAAGCAAACCCATCCACGGGATTGCTTTTGCTCAAGGACCTGGGTGTACCTGGTGGGTGATGCAGGACGATGGAGAGGTCCGATGAGTACAACAGGGGGACTTGATTCTGGGTGAGAACATGCCGTAAATTATGCTGTGCCTTTGTAAATGATTGCTTTGTTATTGTTAACTGCTAAATGGCAGCTGGACATGACGCAGATGGTATAGAAAGAAGGGGTGATTTATGTCCTGGTTCCACTAGGATAGGGTTAGGTTTCCCCAGCAGAGAGAGAGGGGGAAGGGATCTCCAGCCAGGTTATTCATACCATGCTGACGTTAGGTCCAGGGGCGGAGCCTTTTTACTTTCGCTTTTGGTTTTGGGGGTTGCGGCACACACACACGCGGTGGGCTTGTTCCCTGACCATTTTGCCGTATTTCTCTGTATATCTTTTTTCTTAATTCACTGATATTGCTGTTTATTGTTGTTATCATTGCCACTGTTGCTGTTCAGATTGTTTATCACACTGTTGTATTAAATTTCTTTTTATTTCAGCCCGGGGTCTGTGCTTAACTTCCAGCCCGCCTGGCTGCGGGTGGGGGAGGGGCAACAGGAACGTGCTCTCCGGTCCCAGCAGGGTTTAACTTGCACATCTTTTATTGATTCCTACTAGTAGTAGCACATACAAAGTGAAAAAGTATGGAGAGGCACTTTTTGTGCTTAAACTCTTTATTTTACTAATAAGATGAACAGGCATCTCTCTTGAATATTAGCTAACAGTGGGTGACAGAGCACATCTGCCAGTAGCTGAGGAGGCTGTTCTGGTCAGTCTGGCTCTGGTTTGTCCTTCTGTTGCATATCAGGTGGTCGTTACTTACAGGTCATCTCTTTGCAACAGCCATAGAAATCATCTCCATTCACCTCTAGCAGTAATGGCAGAGGGCGGCCTTTTTCTCTGTGCTATTTCCTGCAGACTTTCTTCTGTTTTCCTTCCCTTGTGGGGACAGCCATTGTCCTAGCTTCTTCCTCTTCCTACTTCTCACAAAGAAGTGAATAGAAGCTATTGAAAAAGAGAGGAAAATCAGGTGATGTTGAATAGGAAAAAGATTGCATTGGTGATAAGAGTGTGCATCTCTGGATCCCAGTGGAAGTAAATTAATTAGAAGAAGGACTCTAAGAGGAAGGAGGGAGCTAAGATGTGATTCAGAAGGAAATTCTGTTCCTGCCACAGTCCTGATGACAACTCCACTCCAACATCCCTTCTGAATTCCCTGCACTTTACACAGATTTTTTGCTGTGGACAGCAACTTTTCATATCTGGCTGAGAAGCTTCAAGATGTCTGTACTAGCTCTGCACTAGAGTAAATGAATTAATTCTATAATAATACTGGCTCAAGTGTTATGAGGTGCATAGAAAATATTGTGAAATGGTAGAATATAATACTGCATATTTCTGCTTATACTTTTTTTTTTTTTTTAATTTAAATGTCTTTATGGTTGTGTTGCTTTCTGCTTGTAGGTCTTACCTACACCACAGATTTTAGAAATATTTGTAGCCCAGTAGAAATATGGTGGCTTGTAGGCTAAGTCCTTTACAACCTTTTCTAATATGGTATTTTATTTGCACTATATAGCAAGTAGGTAAGGATCTACATCACATTGTGTCTGCTTTCCTTCTTCCTCAGGGCTATATGACAGCTGAGTTGAAAAGATCATTGACTATGGCACAGCCTCCTTGACTGGCTAGGAATCATTACTATAAAAGCATATGCCCTCCTTGTTTGTCACCTTTCTTGAAAATTCTCCTGACCTCAGTAGGTCTTAGCTCAGGCCAGTGGGGACAAAGTATGAGAGGACTGAATTGGCATGAGGGCTACCACATGAGGTGTTAGTTTCAGTGCCAACCCATGCTACCTAATGTGGAAAACATGCAATGCCGCATTCTCACCAAAGACATTCTCATCAAAGAATATCACAGATGACACAGTTGTACAGGGGTTCAAGAAGAAGCTGAACAAAGTAATGCATAAGAAGTCCACTGAGAAATATCAGTTATATATAAAACACATCAAGCTTGGGAGGTTTCTGAGCCCCAAATTAATGCCAGCTTTAAAAATGGTCAAGGGCATACAATTTAAACTGGCATAAAGTATGCTGGCCTCTTCCTTATGGCTTTTATCTGAGCACTAGTTTTTGGTGATCATTTGTATGTCATTAGCATGAGGAAGTGGTTTAAGTGACAAGTGTAAAAAATTAGTAACATGTGAGCCACAAGGTCACTTTATCATGGTTTCCTGTGTCATGAGTTAGAAATCAAAGTTTAAAGTATTTTTTCTTAAGATTGCGGGAACTTACAGGGTTAATATACTTCCTGAATGAGAATAATACATATTTAAACAGCATTCAGTAGAATTTGCTTTGGTTTAGAAATACAAATATGTTTTGTATAATTAAAATTTGTCCAAATATCTTTAATTGCTTCCATTGATCTAAGTAAATAAGTATTTGTTTAAATCATGTGGAAAGCCCTTTATAAAACTGGTGAAAACTACTGATTTTGAATTTCATGTAATTAAAACTTGCTTATGTAGAACTATGCTGCTCTGACCCATACTGGACAAAGATAAAACCCTGTTTTATTATACGGAAACATTTGAGATTTTTTTTCTTCTTTGCTTAACCTAGACTTTAGTGGGGAGCTTACCACTAATACAAATTAAATAGAAAACTTACCTATTTCAGTAGAGAGGAAAAGGGTAAACCAGTAGATGTGGACATGTTTTCCATGATAGGAGACCTTTTCAAATCTTTTGCTAAGACTTTGGGGATGCATTATCTTTTTAGCTAGTAATAATAAAATAATATAAAGTATCATAAAAGGTGTAGTATAATCTTTAAGTTTCCTGAACATGAAAAGTTCAGTTTTACTGAATGTCTTTTTTTTTATTTATTTTTTAATATAGAAATTATATGTACATACACTGTCAAACAAATATAAACTATAATTTAATTTTTCTCACAGGCAAAGTCTAATGGTTATCCAAGACATCTAGAACTTAAAGATGTGCAAATATTCTCTACAAATATGTGCAAAGATTTCTGAGGCTGTGTACAGGAATTACGTGTCGAGGGGACGGCAGTGGGGGGGGCTTCAGGAGTCGACTCTGTAAGAGGACCCCAGGGCCTGCCCTGAGCTGGACACAACCAGTCCCTGTTGGTCTCAGCTGGTTCCAGCCAGCTCTAGCCATTCCAGCCAGGTCCACAATGTCCCATGACAGCCACAGCTGAGCCCATCAGCCTCACTAGTTGCACATCTGGGAAAATGTATTTAAGAAAGGGCAAAATACTGCACAGGAGAGTAGAGAGAGAGGAAAAAAAGTGGGAGGAAGAGCCCTGCTACACGCGGGTGAGAGCAGACGGAGGGGAGGGGTGCTGTGTGCTGCAGGTTCAGAGCAGAGGGTCTCCTGCAGCCCCTGGGGACCACGCGGTCAAGCAGATGTTTCTCTGCAGCACCTGGAGAGCCCAAACAGGAGCAGGTTTCTCCTGAAAGGTGCTACCTGTGGAGAAGACCCACGCAGGAGCTTGGAAAAAAATGTGAGGAGAAAGGAGTGTCATAGATGAGTTGTTACAGACCGACCATAACCCCCTCATCCCCACCCTCTGTGCTGCTTGGGGAGAGGAGGTAGAAAAGCTGCCAATGAAAGAATGAAGTTAAGTCTTGGGAGAAAAAGAAAGGGTGGGATGGGTAGAAGTTGTTTTAGTTTTTGTCTTTGATTTTCACTATCCAAACATATTTTAAATGTCAGTAAATTAGTTTTTCCCAAGTCTGTTCTTGTGAAGGTAATTGATAAATGATCTCCCTGTTTTTATCTCAACCTATGAGCTTTTTCATCTGATTTTATGCCCCTATCCTATTGAGGAGAGGGAGTGACAGAGGAGCTGGGTGAGCATCTGTGGGCCAGGCAAGGTCAGCCCACCAGCGTAGGTACTGCAAAGCAAAAGTCTATATTCCAAAGTGTGGAGACTGATAGTCTCCATATTGTTGCTGGTTTGTTGCTTAAAAATAGAGAGTCATAAATATGTGCAAAAGACCTTTCTCTAACATTACATCATTTTCATATTTGAATTTATCTGCTTAATTTAACAACATTTTATTTGAGAATAAAGTGTAGAAGTGGTGAAGGCAATCAAAGTGAAATAGCACAGATGGTTGTTACATAAATTTTATTGCTGGAATCAGAAAGACTCTCAGATTTGTAAATAATTGCAGCTTCTTTGACAGTCTCTGATTATTCTTAAAAGTTTATAGTGTTTAGAACTAATTTGTATTGCTTCTGTTAGTAGTGCTTTGCAATCATGAATGCTACGCACTTTTTGTGACAGGTTTAGGTCATAGGCAGTTTCATAAACTCACTGTTTCTTTTGTTTACTCACTGCTTTTCATTCTACTGACTTCAAAAGAAAAGCAAGTAGAGAAATAAAGATTCCTGGTAGATATGTTTGCAGAATTTTAGAATATTATTAATTAAATATTATTTAACAAAACCTTCTCAAAACTAATTATCTCTTATCTTCATTATTATTAAAAACAAACAAACAAACAAACAAAAAACCCCCACCAAAAACATACTTGGTTTTCTGATTTAAGACAGGACTTTCTATAAAATTTTCTTCCTCTGTAAGATCACCTGAGAACTTCTCTCTGTGCACTGTTTGGCAATTTCACATACCCTTTCTCCACCAGTTAGAACATGTACCAGTCCTGCTATAACCCCACTAAGCAATTCCATTGCCAGTGGACTACTGCACATGGGTGTATGGGGAAAGAAAATAAAGGCCAAATTCAACACAGCTGAAGTAAAATGAAGAACTCCAGTTTATATCAGTGGAATATAAAAATAGAATTATTTTTTATTTACCAAAGGGGTCATTGACATTAATTAGGTTGTTTAAAGAACATTTGCCTGACCTCATTAGATTAGAGAGAATGGAGTAGAGGTACCGTCCTTGCTGAATCAATCATACTTTCTTCCTGCTAACCCAAATTTCTCTGAGATGGAATAACTAGCAGGAAGATGAAGCGATAGGCCTCCAGAGTGATGCAACTATGACCTAAAGATTTTTATTCTATCAGATATAGAGGATTAGATAGCTTCTGCTTCTCTATTTGAGGTAAGAGTAATAAGTGCAGAGATCACAGAAGTTTAAACAAACATCCCAAAAGTAGTCTTAAATATTATGAAGCTGTATCTACAATTGGTTCTGACAGGTGAGTATGATTTGCAATAATATTTATGTATGTGTGTATAATGTGTTAATATTCTGGTTCCTATAATCTCTACAGCACAATAACTGCAGTTCAGTTACTTCATCTGCCTTTGTCTGCTTATTTCAGGTAAATATTGGCTATCCCCTGTATGAGAGATGCAGTTGGAGAGGGTGCTGTTAATATAACTCAGAAAACTTTAATATAATTGTAAATAAAAATTAATTCTATGTTGGAAGCAGATGTTTTTATGAATATTTATACATTACCCACTTTAAGGTTTTTTATTGATATGATAACCTTTGGAGGAGAGGACTTTACTGCTCATCTTTAACTTACTCCTATGCATTGGTCCCTTATAGTCTTGGACCAGACACTCAGTACCCATATTAATGTGAGATGACTAAATGCTTATTTTTCAAAAAACACTATAACAACTGGAACTGGTAAAGGCTTCAGAGATGAGCAAGTGCAAGGCTTTTAAAGTATTTGGCAGTAGAAAACAAATTTTTATACTGCCATAAATTCAGATCAGGCCCCACTCTCACTGCCCTCAGAAAGAAGTGCAAGACTTGTCTGCACATTGTTGTTTTTCTAGTAGCAAAATGTGTGAATAATGGCTCAGCAGCACATCTGTAAGATAAGCATCAGAAATTATCTAAAAGAGAAATGAGATACCAGTAGAGTAATGCAAATGGGAGAATTTAGTGAACTTTATGCAATTTGTTGGCAAGAAGATTCAGAAATTATGGATGTCTTGTAATTACTGAGATGAATGTGAATGATACTTTGCACGTGTAGACACTACTGTCCTGGTTCAACTAGGATAGGGTTAAGTGTCCCCAGCAGAGAGAGAGGGGGGAGGGATCTCCAGCCGGGTTATTCATACCATGCTAAGGTCAGGTCCAGGGGTGGGAAACTTTGATTTTACTTTCTCTTTGGCTTTTTGGTGGCGGGACCCCATGCGTCAGCTTTGTTCTGTGACCATTTTGCGGTATTTCTCTGTATATCATTTGTCTTATTCACTGTTATTGCTGTTTATTGTTGTTATCATTGCTACTGTTGTTCAGATTGTTTTATCACACTGTTGTATTAATTTTTTTCTTATTTTAATCCGGGTTTGTGCCTCACTTCCAGCCCGATCGGCTGCGGGTGGGGGAGGGGCATCAGCAATGTGCTCTCTGGTCCCGGCAGGGCTTAAACCACAACAACTGCTTAAATGATATAATTCCTAAATTTCACTTAAAATTGCACTGATTTAATGCTTTGTGTACCAGGAGCTCTCACCCTTGAAAGAACATCTGTTGTCAATGTGCTCATATTTTTAAATTCACTTTGATGATTATTTCATTGGAATTCATTCTACTTACTAGATTTGAAAGACTTGCTTTTAATGGAAGCATTGTACACTCACAGATGCTTTTATTAAAATATTTAAAATATTCACATGCTTTTAACATGCAAGGGTTATTATCAGGCATTTTATAGCTCTTTATAGTGAAATACTTGGTGTTTCACCTTTCAAAATTTTGCACATTCAGTTTTTTTTTCACATATCAGATGCTACTTTGAAAGCTACTTTGATGGAGAACAGCATTACAAAATGACTCATAGAATAGCTAAGGTTGGAAGTGACCTCTGGAGACTGTCTAGTTCAACACCCCCTTTCCATAAAGCTGCATCCAATAAAGTCCTTTGCTGGGCTCACCCCAATAAGTCCATATCTCTTTTATCTTGCTGAGCCCAGCACTGGACACATCACTCCAGCTGTGTCTTCACCAGTGCTACACAAGAGGAAAGATCACTTCCCTTGACCTTTCTAGCTATGTGCTTCACACAGCCCAGGAGGCTACTGTCTGCCTTGCCATGAGGGCACATTACTGGCTCATGTTCAGTTTAGGTTTTCACCAGGACCCCCAGGCCCTTCTCTGCAAAGCTGCTTTCCAGCCGTGTGGTCCCCAGCATGGACTGGAGCATAGATCTATTCCTCCCCAATAGCAGAAATTATCATTTATCCCTGTTGAATTTAATGAGATTCCTGTTGGAATTTCTGCAAATATGAGGCTTTTTCTAGTTGTCTAAAGAAGGTCTCATGGTGGTCTGTAGCAGACAGTCACAATATTGCCCATGTCAGTCTGCCCCTTACTCCTGACCTATAAGTTCTGAGATGGCTCTTCAGCTATTTCAGAGCTCCATGCGTTCCCTTGCCTTCCTGGTCAGCCCTTCTCTATGAACCTCCATCCATTGCAGCACTCAAAGCACACAGACCTCCAATTCCTCCTGTTTGTTCCTCAAGCTGCATGTAGTATCATAAAGGCACTTCAGAGAGGCAATGAGTCATGCAGATTTCCCAGTTCCTAGTTTAAAGGGCCAGCTTTTTGGTAAAGATATTTTTGCTCCAATTTGTCAGGTTGATCCTATCTCTCACAGGCAGTTGTCAGTCTTCAAAGATTGTTGCATGATCATAGAAACCAAACCACTATTGCCACCATCAGCTATGCAATGATTTGACCTCCAGGGTTGTTCAGTGTCCTGGTTTCAACCACGATGGAGTTAACTCTCATTGGAGTATTTCATACCATGTGATGTTGTGCCCGGAGATACAGGTGGGTGGGGTCTCACTCAGGCTCCATCTGTTTTCTGTTGGGTCGTGTTGTTACTGTGGGGGGCAGTCACTGCCCTTGGTAAGCCACTGCTGCATTTTACCCATTTGGTTTTGGACTCACTATTATTACTGTTGTTCTCTTGTTATATTTAGTAAAATCTTTCTTTTTATTCAACCTACAAATTCTCTTCTTATTTTTGTCCCTCCCCTATTTCACCGGGGAGGGGAGGTGAACAGCTTGCCACAT
>NW_020799109.1:34631322-34639480 GCF_003259725.1 Athene cunicularia
GCTGGAGCCACTGGTACTTGCTCTGTGAGCAGGGTGAGCCCCCCAAGAGCAGCAGGGGTGTCACAGGCAGCTAGACCTCTACAGTTCCCATGCCCCCAGAGTCACATGCCAAACCAAGATAAATAGGGAAATGTAGTGGACCAGAACATAAACTCAGTCCCTTAGCCCACTTGGTTTCTGACCCCTGTCTTACCACTTAAGAACAATAGGAACAATCAATACCTCCTGACAGGCCAGTACATACACACTTGGGCTGTGGCCCAAAGGGGTGATACCCGAACTCTAAGATCTAGCAAATTCTGGGCTTGTGCAACTGGTAGACAGTACAAGTATATTCCATCATTCAAGTTGGGTCAGAGTGAATAAGTACTTGATGAAAGTCAACTATCTCATACCCTATAAGTAGCAACCCTAAATGAGACCCTTTGAGCTCTTCTGGATTGCAGCAGACTGTGACCAGCATCTCCCCTGGGCTGGGATGTCTCTCAGGCACAGAATCTTTGAAGTCTGAGGGTCACCTACTCACAAAGCTGATGGAAGGCCAGGGTAAAGTCAAATTCTTCTCTTCACCATTAGAACCCATTGAGAAATGCTGATGCATTGTATTTGCTCCAAACTCTAGAAGAGGGAAATTTTAACTATAGACCATTCTTTTCCATCTGCCTCTTTACCTGTGTGTGTGCTTAAGTATGCACATTTGCCTTCATGAGTGTGCATGTCTATATATTTCACTGGATATACAAATACTTCTGTGCTCTGTGTGTGTGTGTGTGTTTTGTGTTTATACATATGTACTTATATATATTTTGATTTAGGATACTTTGTAGTTAGTCACTGTGAATATTATCATTCTTAAATCTGCAATTAAGGAGCTATTTTAATCATAATATATTCTACCAAGTCATCTTGTTAATCTTTGAATTTATCAGTCATTAAGTGTTGCTAAAATTCAAACTTTTGATCCATCTCGCACCATTAATAAATCTTAAAATTGCTATTAAATCATAACCATGTGAGATAATTTCATCCACAACAGGGATTAAATAGCACAGGTTGCACAGAGTGGCTGCAGATTCAGATCCAAAACCCTACTGAGTAGTCCTGGGCATCCTGCTCTAGCTGACCATTCTTCTCCAGGCATTCAGACTGGATGACTTCCAGAGGTGCCTTCCAACGTCGGCAATTCTGTGATTTTTGTGCCAATGTTTAAGATATGCATAAGATTTGGATTTAAACAGTGGAACAATAGCATCCGTTATTTTGCTCTTTGTCCCTTCTCTAATAATTTGTCACATTTTGTGTGACTTTTCACTCTACTGAGATGAACTCTTTGTGGGCCTGCCTATCACAACACTACTATCATGCTCCTGACTGATCAGCTTAGAGCCAATCATAGTTTTGTTTGTCTTCTCATGTATGTTACATTTACCAGTAATAAAATTATGAAGGACTATACTTGGGAATGCACAAGTGCTCTATTTTCAGTGTTGGAACAGAGGTATCACCTTAAGAAGCATTAGTCTTAAGACTGAGACTGTAACAATAAAACCTTTTTTCAGGAAAATATATTAAAATTAAAGTCTTTCTAACATCTGCCTGTTTGAATACATAGAAGCAGATACAGCTGCTCTTCTCAAACCAAGGAGAGCACTTGTAGTGCAAACACTTCTTGGAATGAATAAGGAGAGGAGAAATGTGATTAATAACCAACTGCTGTTAATTATCAGCCTCTCTTGTACTCTGTGCCAGAGGTTCAGTTAGTTTAAATAACTGATTCCCTACAGTGCCATATAAACACAAATTCATTATCCTTAATTTTCAATTTCTTTTTACAATTTCCCTTTCAACAAGAAATGGGTTGGCATATGACATCTACGTTCTTCCAGTTTCAATAGGTGTTTTCTCATTTCAGAGTGTAGACCAGGACAAAAGCAGAATCTAGGATTCCTGATTATTTTCACACTCAGGTAAGTATACATAATGGTGTAGCAAAGAAACAAAGGACAAAACCAGTGTAAAATATTAGTGCAAACCAAAGATTAATATGTCATTATTTGATTAGTATGAGCTGGCATAAACTTCATGGAAGGCTTGGAAAAAAATCTCTTCTCCACTGTTTTTAACAAGGACAGATCACTGAGTATTTGATCTACTTCCTCTGTGAGTTTGTGTTGATTTGATTTGGTTTGCTGTTTTGTTTTGGTTGATTTTTTTTGGGGGGGGTGGGGAGGGGGGAGTATGTTTGCATTTTTGTCAAATAGCATTTTAAAACTCTGATGCAATTTTTCTAGGAATCTTGTCCTAGCACTATGCTATAAATATTTACCAAGAAATAGTCCAAATATGAAATAGTTTATAATGGTGCAGTCACAGTACAGACAGAACTTGCCATCAGCTTTCAGTGTGCTGAAAATTACTGTGATCTTTGGGTTTGTTGATAAGCTACTGATGTATTTATGCACTTACAGGTCCCTGACTCCAGCTTGCAGAATCTGATCTTTGCATCAAACTGCCTCCAGAAAATATATAAATAAATAATAATAAAACCCCCTTTTATATTTGTATTGACTTAGGTCTATTTTCCAAATGTTATCTCAGACATGAACAAATTTTAAAGCACTATTTTTTCATATATGTAGCCCCAGATAATGGTGGTACAACTTTAGTCAATTTGGGCAGAGCCAATACAAGCTTCTTGAGAAGAGGTAGTGGCACTGTATAGAGGTGGGCACAATTTTTTGAAGGTTACTGAGTTCATTGAAAAGTATATTTTCTTGAACAAAGCTATTAATAAACATAAAATTCAGTCATTAATTTCATATAGGAAAGGGTGTTTTTTACTTCAAATGTTTAATTTCAGCATTTTCTAAATTAAACATACCCTTTCATTTTAAAGTACTGTTTTCATTTTTTAATTGATAAACCCCAAGAAAAGTTAATTAGGTCTAAAATGAAATGCAGTATTTAATTACATGTTACATTGAAAATATTGAGTTGATTAAAATATTTATTGGTCAAGAATTCTTAGAAGGATCTAATTTCTGAAACTAATTTTCTCCTTGTCATCTAATTTTGATCTTAATATTCTTGTTCTGCTTTTGAAAAATATGTAGGTATTTTGGAAATAAAACTCACAGAGTGAGGAATGCAAACTCCAGACACACCTTTAGGATTTCATTTTTAATTCACTTTCACAATGGAAGGCAAGGACAATGGAGACATGACAGAACTACAAAAAAAACCCCAACATAAATATAACCATCTTCTTGAGCTGGATATACAGGGTATTGTACATAAATATACAGGCACACATGCACGCTCATATGCACATCTCCTCTCACAGGGTGTAACTTTTATTTTCCCTTGTACTTCCATCATCTCTTTTCCATGAGCAGGTTATTCAAAGATCTGTGAATGCAAGACATCCACACACTCTTTCTGAGCTTTCCCATCACAGGATGCTCTCTATATTTTCCCTGAATCTTCAGGATCATTTTTAGGCTTTGTTTTTAGACAGATCTTTGGTTATCTCTTGGCGAACCCTATTTATCTCTCCCAATTTTATTCCAGACAATCAGGAAATTATTTAAATTTCAGTCACTGAATTTCACAATGGGTTGTTAACAAGGCAGTTCCTCCAACACAGAGTGTGCTGACTCAAGCTTCAACAAGGCCAAGTGCCAGGTCCTGCACTTGGGCCACAACAACACCCTGCATGGCTACAGGCTTGGGGACGTGTGGCTGGAGCTGTCTGGAGGAGAAGGATCTGGGGGTTCTCATTGACAGGTGGCTGAACAGGAGCCAGCAGTGCGCCCGGGTGGCCAAGAAAGCCAGCGGCATCCTGGCTTGTATCGGCAATAGAGTGACCAGCACAAGTAGGGAGGTGATAGTCCCCCTGCACTCTGCACTGGTGAGGCCACACCTGGAGTGTTGTGTCCAGTTTTGGGCACGTCAATACGAGAGAGATCTCGAGGGGCTGGAGCGAGTGCAGAGGAAGGCAACAAAGCTGGGGAAGGGCCTGGGGAACAGATCCTATGAGGAGTGACTGAAGGAGCTGGGACTGTATAGTTTGAGGAGGAGAAGGCTGAGGGGAGACCTCATCACTCTCTACAGCTCCCTGAAAGGACATTGTAGAGAGGTTGGTGCTGGTCTCTTCTCACAGGTGATTAGTGACAGAACAAGGGGGAATGGCTTTAAACTGCAACGGGGGAGTTTCAGAGTGGACATTAGGAAAAAAAAAATTCACAGAAGGAATGGTCAGAGAGTGGAATAGGCTGCCCAGGGAGGGGGTGGAGTCACCGTACCTGGATGTGTTCAAGGGTGGTTTAGATGAGATGTTGGGGAATATGGTGTAGGGGAGAACTTTGTAGAGTAGGGCTGGTGGTTGGACTCGATGATCCCAAGGGTCTTTTCCAACCTGAATGATTCTGTTATTCTGATTCTGTGACTTCATTACTTCATTTTACAAAATGGATTTTCATGGTAAAATAGCAGGAGAAAAATCTTTGAAAAAAAATCATTGTACTGAGACTTAAAAAAATACTCAGTGAAATCAATTGGATGATTATGTTGCTGCCATGTTGTCATTGCAAATGTTTAATATTAATTTTTTAATTTGTCTTATATACTTCACAATTTCTGGGAAATAACCTCTAACACTGCTGGACACATTACTGCACTTAAAAAACTATTAGGAAGATGTTATTTCGGAAATATCTAGTTATTTAAATATGATTATTAAGCATGAAGCTGATCAGCATTACAACTGTGCTGACATATTTTGCAGCTCTCTTTAAATGCTCTTGTAAAAATTCTGTCTTGCCATTGGCTGTAGGTAGTTAAAAATAACTAATGCATATATAAGCAGACATATATATATATATATATATATATATATATATATATATGTATTTATATCTTCACTTTTCAGTGTACAGATAGGGATGTTTTGATTTTCTTTTAGAAACCTCATGACTATTAGGGATGCAAATGTTAGACTCCTTGAAGGCAGAAGCTGTTTCATTCTAAGTTCAAGTTTATTTCCACACTTGCAAGTTGAGAGTATAAATGTTGCAGCTATTTTTTAAGTCAATTTAAATACGTTCATGCTGCAAAATTCTTGCAGATTTGTCATTTTTCCTTTGATTTTATTGCATAATGTATCTTTCCAAACTAACATTTGTCAGTAGGAGAAAATACATTCATGCTAATCTGAGTAATGTACAAATCTCAAAACGAAGACTGTATAAACTGAATCTTATATTCCATATAGACATGTAAACTGACAAATGTGCTTTATGTAAAATTATGGGATTAATGAGAAAAATATGAAAAAAAAAAAAAAAAAGTGATTAATGCATGTAGTGACTGGAGTTTAGGCATAGTAAACATCCAGCTCTGGATAACTATCCCTAAACTGTAGCTTAGATGAATACCTTGAAACTAATGTATTATATATGTCATTTTTACATTACATCAATCTAACAAGTGGAAAACCTGCAACAAGGCTCTCATGCTGTCAGTCAATGTCTCTCTATTAAATTCAATGCCACTGAATCCATTTTTATTACCAAATTATGTGGCTTTTTACTTGGAGAAGAATACAACTGGTAGTGGATTTAAGGAATGAAAGATCTTTTCTCCTGAAAAAAAAAATCCATTCACACATGCAGTACATGTGGTGGTAATCTGGGAAGAAAGGTTTAGGAATAACTGCAAATATTAGCCCAGACATTTCCTCCATGGTAGAGTGCAGGTATAAAGGCACAGCAGTTAGGGGAAGCTTGCATTTTTGCAGCTGCAGGTGGGGAGAGGTTTCCTCTGGGCTTTCTTCTTTACAGTGTTTACTACTCATAAAAATGACACAGTAAAATATTCATGAATAGCAGGTGTAATGTATTAAACATGATGAACCTGCAGTGGAAGAATAATACTGTTGAAATACTTGAAAGTTGTCAGCACAGAGATGTACACTGTCTAAGGATATCTAGAATGTAAGGATATGTGGATTTCAAGGACATCTGTTTTGTGAGGATATGTGGTTAATGACATGAAAAAGTTTTAATTTTTTCTTGAGAGTTTATATTTGATTCATCTGGGTGTGTGTGATTCACTAACAAACTTCGAGAGTTTATATTTGATTCATCTGGGTGTGTGTGATTCACTAACAAACTTCGATCTGGACTAGCTGGTGTGGAGGAAGAAACGTATTTGGAAGAATCGTATTTGGAGCTGGAGACTGGCTGAAAAGGAGCCCATGTCATGGGTATTTAATATGCCCACAGATTCTGGACAGGATTAAGGTCAACTCTAGGGGCTGAACAACTCTAGGGGCTGTGTATGTGAACATGGACATGAATTAAGATAAGATTGTACCTGTGCCCCAGGAGCCTGATCAGCCAATGTGGCCAGACATGTTTCTGGTCTGTGTGGGTTTGTGTACCAGGAAGGGGAAAAGGAGGTGGCTGCCCATGGCAATAAGGCAGAGGAGGGGATGGGAAACTGTCCACTGGGCACAGCAGTGCTCAGTGGTGACACTTCCCACAACCAGAGCGTGCAAGCATGGTGGTGTCTGTGGGTTATGGTGACGAGTAATGCATGAAGTATGATCTAGCACATCCCTTCTTTTGAAGGGTGGCATTCCTTTCAGTTTATAAAAGGCTTTTTGAAATGTAACCATAGAGAACAGTCTTGCAGTGCAAAGTGATGGATATTTTGAAACTGCCTTTTTTTTAAATGTTACATTTAATGTTTAAACTTCTTTCTTTAGCTGTCCCTCCCCTCAGCCTTCCAGGCTCATAATAATTGAAGCTTGGAGAAATCTTCAAAACAGCAGCAAGCTCCATTTAACACTTCTGTATTTTTTTCCTTATATCATAATAACATAAGGTCCATTAAACACCCCATGAGTTTTGTTATTGAGTTCTTTTAGACACCTTGCCCTTGCCAAAGGCTATTCTTTTTATTAATGTGCTAGTCCTTATTTTTTTTTTCCCCCCCCAAAAAAAGCTTTTATTTTTATTAATCCTGTTTATAATGGCATCTATGTCCAGAATGCATTTAGTCTCTAATATTTACCCCTGTCAATTCTCATTTGAATACATATACAGTTTAAGTTTTCTAAGCCACTGGCAATACCAGCTGGTTGCTGTGAGAATTTCTTAAGCAAAATTGTTAAAAAAGATAGGAAAAAAAATGTTTAGAGCTGAAGCTTCTTGCCTCTGGTTCCCTATTATTTCTGGTGCTTGTGACACTATAATAAATGAAGTGTGTGGGTTTTAGTGAAGGCAGAAAGTAACTTTGGCATTCTGGAAGAGAAAATAGTGCACAGGAAGGGTTACATTACACAAGTAATGCATAAAGGTGGGTGTTGAATAGAGGAGCGATGGCACAAATGCACCGTGAAAAATGGAGGATTTTAGAATCACAGTATGATAGAATGGTTTGGTTTGGAAGGGACCTCCAAAGTTCATCTAGTCCAACCCTTCTGCCATGGGCAGGGATATCTGTCACTAGATCAGGTTGCTCAAAGCCTGTGGAGAGGTGTTCTAGCACTCTGACCATTTTTGTGACTCACCTCTAGACCCACTTGAATTTCTTGTATACCCATGTGTTTCTTGTAATGGGGACCCCAGAATTGGATGAAGTACTTCAGGTAGGGTTTCATGAGAGTGGAGCAGAGGGGGAGAATCACCTCCCTTGTCCTGATGGTCACACTTTCTATGCAGCCCAGGATACAGTTGGCTTTCTGATCTGCAACTGAACATTGCCAGCTCAAGTCCAGTTTTTCATCCACCAGTTTTTCATCCACGCTCAGACGAGGGGGACAAGTGACTCAGATTCGCAAATCCCCAATTGGAGCGGACAACAAGTCTCCAAGTTCAAGCATTTATTAACTACCTACAATGTACTAATTGAACATATGATAATTGGCTAAGTACAGAGCAAGGTGTGGTGAGCAATATAATATGCTTTGCATTTCTTAATGGAAACAGGAAAAAAGGGAGATAGAGGGAATGGGGGAATACAGATCACCGGTCTGGGTTCCTGCGCTGATCCCGCCAGCAATGGCCGTCTTTTTTGCTGGCATCCGTCTTCTTCGCTTCACTGCTCTCTCCAGACGGACGGACGGACGGACGGACGGACGGGGGAGGGGGGG
>NW_020799109.1:34639530-34654460 GCF_003259725.1 Athene cunicularia
GGGAGGGAGGAGGCAGGGAGAGGGGAGAGGGGGTCAGAGAGAGAGAGAGAGAGAGTCCTTTCTTCTCCCCTTTGATTTATACCCACTTTCCTTGGGTCTATCCCCTAGGTTGACCCACAGACCTACGTATCCCATGTACAGGGAGGGGTAAGGTGTTTCGTGGGATGATGTAATTAGCATGATCATGACAGCCCTCGTTAGCATATTGAAGAGTGTTAACTTTAATATGCATTTTGTGAATAATGAAACAAAGTTCATTCACCGGACACATGGCCCTTGAACTTTGCCCAGGTGCCCCAGAGGAGAGCCGTCCTGTCTCCACAGGACACTCTCCCCCAGATACACTGGGCAGCCTTATCAGCTTCGGCCTCCACAGAATGCACCCTGTGACTCAGAGTCTTGTCTTGGGAGTGTTTGAGGCATTTCTTCAATCAGCCTCAACTTTTGCTTTCCCAGGCTGTTTGTCTTAGTTTCTCACAGGCCTGGTTTCTCGTCTTTCACAAGTACCCCCAAGTCTGTCTCCACAGGGCTGTTCTCAATCCCTTCATCACTCAGTCTCTATTGACATTGGGGATAGCCCCTACCCTGGTGCAGCACCTTTCAGTTGGCCTGTTGAACTTCATGAGGTTCATATGGGCCCACTCCTCAGGGTCCTGTCAGGTCCCTCTAGATGACATCCCTTCCCTCTAATGTATCAACTGTACCACTCAGCTTGGTGTCATCTGCATTTTGCTGTGCGTTTGGTCAGACTGTTATGAATTGTCACCATTTTGCAGTATTCTGTAATTACAGAACACAAGAAAAAATGCACTAATAATGGTTTAAATCAACCAAAATTTATTAGCATATGTCAGGAAGCAAATATTTAATATATTTAATATAAATTTACACTAACACATATATCTGATAATTGCCTGTTCACTTAATTTTTAATGCAGACTGGATTATTTTCAGCCAGTTCCAGGTCATGCACCCTAGCCTGGCCAGTAGACTGCACATGGACATTCAGAGAGAGAGACTGAAAAGAGCTGTTCTTTTTTAACTCTCCCCATATATCATGCAAAAGGTCCAGTCTCTGCTATAGTGCATTTTTCCTTCCTGCTTTCCAATTCTTAGCTGCATGCTAGTCAGAGCTGCCAATCCTGACCATAATGTTTCCTTTTAGAACACCTGCACACAAATTCTGATCATTTCTGAGTGGTTTTGTAACATTTTCTTCATGTTTTGGAAGATGCTTCTGTGTATCTAATTCCAATTTTTACACCTTTTTCCAAGGTTGTATAATGTCTTTCATGGCTAATGTCACATCTGTGTCTACATCTGATAGATATACTGGGTTTTTTTGTTTATAAGACCCACCTATCAAAGTAATTGAGACATGATATTAAAGCCATTATTTAGTCCAGACTAAAACTTTTCCTATACAGGAACATGAAAACCATTAAGAAGCCCAGTGACAGACTGACACTGGTGTCATAGGCTATTTGATGTAAATAAATTACTACAGCCTGTGTCAGTAAATTTAGTTTTTTGAAGGAACATGCATACAATTATTTTGATCATTATGGGCAAATGTTTTAGAAAACCTACTGTTTCTTCTTTTTAACTGTTTGCTTACATTGATTTGATACATCATATATTCAAGAATATACTGAAACTCTTCAGCTTTCTACGCTTTTTCAAAACATAGAAAGCTTGAGAAAAAAACACAATTATTTATAAAATATACTCACAAAAGGATTGCTTACTACAGTTTTGAACTTTGGCATTGATTACAGATTCATTTAGTGGTTAATTAAGAATTAATTGTAAACATTCTGTTAGCAGCAGAAAATTACAGAAAAGAGGTACAGTCCCTTCCAATTTAGAAGTAAGAATAAAAGAACACAAAACAGGCTGGCATCTTGTGATGGTTTGACTGGCTAAATGCCAGGTATCCACCAAGTCGCTCTATCACTTTCCCCCCCCCCCTTTTCCCCTTGTTTTCTCAATAGGGTAAAGAGGGGAAAGAAGATAAACTAACCCTTGTGGGTGAAACAAAAGCAGTTTTAATATAAGCAAGGCAAAGCAAAAGTCCGCGCGCGGAAGCAAAAGCAAACAGATTTAGTCTCTACTTCCCATGGACAGGCGATGTCAGGCCTTCTCAGGAAGCAGGGCTCCAATACACGTAGTGGTTGCTTCGGAGGACCAAGGGTGACCCCACCCTCTTCCTCCTTCCTCCCAGCTTTATACTGAGCACACGTCATATGGTATGGAATATCCCTTTGGTCGGTTTGGGTCAGCTGTCCTGGCTGTGTCCCCTCCCAAGATCTTGCCCACCCCGTCCCACTGGGGGAAATATCAGAAAGAGCCTTGGTGCTTTGTAAGCACTGCTCAGCAGTAGCCACAACACCAGGGTGCTATCAACACCCTGCCAGCTCCCGACATAAGACACAGCACCGTGAGGGCTGCTGTAGGGGAAAACCAATTCCAGTTCAGCCAGACCCAGTACACATCTTCAGCACATAATGGCAGGCTTTAGTACTTCCAGTTTTTTATTGAAAAAATTCAACTGGTACATTTAAATAAATTTCATGTATGTTTTGCAGGTGCTTCTGAAAGTTCTTCAGGTATTAAAATAGACACATAATAGTACGAAAAAAACAAACCCAAACAACAAAACAAACCGTTAAACGTTTTAAACGTTAAAAGTTCTTTTTTCTGTTCCTGGTTCATTAACAAGCTTAAATCACATGCTCAGATCTGCATGGGAAGTCAAGGACATTATACATTTTCCTTCAGTCTGCTTTAACAGCTTATGCTGGACTATAAACAAATAACAATAACATTAAAATAATACGAATACATCTTTTCATTTGATACATGTGGTCCTCTTAGGAAGCACTTTGGGAATTTTGGTTATTGTTCCATGCATATGTTCCTGTGAGGTTGGGGGTTTGTTCCAGCTTTCTGTTTTAGTGAGTCAGGCTTCCCGTATCAAGCAGCATAGCTCAAAGACCATGTCTGATACTTCACTGGGGCTCTGTCATCTGTTAATGTCAAGCCTTGTTTAAAGGTTTTAGTTTGTAGCCCTGATACAGCAGAGAAAAGAAATGTGAACTTTATTTAGAATTAAGTCTGACTAACTCTAGACTTAACCTCATCGAAGACTTATTTACTGTAAATAATATTATTTTTTACATTTTTAGCACTCTCTTCATAAACAATATTGTGTAATCAGATTATTTTTCATTTATGTTTGTTTTCTAAAATTCATACAGGAATCAATATGACTGATGAACAGATACTGTATCAGATTTTATAGTTTCTATGGCAGATGTGAATGCTTTTGAGGCCTTTTTACTTGTTAGAATAATTTGAGGACAGTCTTATATTTAGCTTTTTTTTTTTTTTTTTTTTTTTTTTTTTTTTTTTTCTCTAGGACACACAGTATATATTTTACATGTGGATTGCTACTAAGTTTAGCTATTAAAGGAAGACTTACTGTTATTTCTGATTTGGGAGGGGAAATCAGAAAAAAATTTGTATATTCTATGTAACTAAAGAAAAAAAAGCACCAAGAAAAATACAAGTTTTAAACCCCACAGAACATAAATATAAGTGATATACTAATCAAAGCAATCTGTAATGGATGAACAGTCTCCCACATTGCATGAATTTCATTTACAGGAAAACTTTATATCAAGGCTCTTCAAAGACAAGAAAACTCTGGGTATGTATGTATATTCTTCATGTTGAAACATGGTTCACTAAAGTTACAAGAACTTGCTCATTTTGTATGGTGTGGTAAAATTCCAGGTGATTCCAATGCAATACCAAACAAAAAATTGAATCACTATGTGAAAATGACTCTCACTGTTTTTTTCTAGGGGTCTCACTGGATGACATGAGAAGACTTGGATGGCTGCTGAACAGAAAGCAGGTAGAATATGCTCATTGCTTTTTGCTCTTAAAGCAGAGAAACAGGGTCTTGGTTTCTGAAAACTACTGCTTTCTATTCTGGCTGAGGATTTAGATCAGGTCTATGAAAGAAGAACACAGCTGGACAGTTGGAGATTTTTTTTTGTGAATTTGCTGCTGTATGATTGACTGTTCTTTTTTAGGTTTTAACATGAGAGGACAAAGAATTTGTTGCTGCAGAGATTCTTTCTTGGTTTTCTTGTTTTTGTTCTGCCTGTGTGAACATGAAAGTGACTCGTTTACATCATGTACACATTTGTAGTTTCTATGTACTCTTTTTTTTTTTTTTTTTTTTTTTTTTTAATAAAATATCTGAATAGCTCATGGCCTTCTTTTCTTTTCAGTCGATGATGTAAAACTTCCAGTGCCCGTCTCAAAGAGCTATGAAAGATGAAACTGGAGTTAAAACAGATACCAGATATTTCTGTTGTTTTAGTAAAGAATCCTATATAATAATAAAGGATGGTACCTCTTCCACAGATACCATCCTTGGCTCTGTATATTAGGAAAAAGCTAATTATTTAATCGGTTATTGATTTCTAAGCATTTCCTGTTTAAAGATAGTCTTGTAAGTACCCTGAGTATGACTTTGTAAGTAATGATTACCTTAATAATTAAAGCAATGCTAATTCAAACCATGAAGACTGAGACACATAATTTTACTCATGATGTTCTTTCAGTATCTGTGTTTTTTCATGTACGATATACTTTATTATCTAGTCTTCAGGGGGTTAAGAGTCCAGTGCTCTGGAGAAACTCAAAAAAGATAAACAAAAATATTCTCAAATCAAAAAACTATATTTTTCTATGAATATTTGTTTTGAAAAATATAATTGAATGCTGTATTCTTATTGACAGTGAAGCCCCTTTCCACAATAAGATATTTATGCTGATTTAAAATTCCATTTTATATTATTAAATGAGTAGTCAATGATGACATCTTACAGTCAGTTAAACCTATGTGTTCTGTTTTGTTTTATTTTGCAAAAGTCATCATCTCTGTTTTGTTGTAGACTTAACTGTGAAATAAAATAAATTTTTTAAAGTATTTAAAAAAAATATTGTATATTGAGTCTATATTATGTTGCAGTCAAATCCTTTTAAACTTAAAACCTTTGAAATACGTAACAATGTGTCTCAAAGGGAATAAATGGTAATTATCTGGTAATCCACAGAATTTAGTCATCCACATTCAACAAAGGAGATAGCAGTTACTCAGAATATTCATTGCCTGAGACTATTCAAGAACTTTCATTAGTTGCTGTTTGCTTTTCTTTTCTGCTTTTCTTCTAGTCAACCCCTCTAATTATGATTACCAGGGTTAAAGCAGATCCTGACCTACAGGTACTATTGAATAAGGCTGGGCATTTGGGGTACCTTATCAATCATAAGCAACATGACAAGCAACAGGTTTTAGGATAGGATAGGATAGGATAGGATAGGATAGGATAGGATAGGATAGGATAGAATAGAATAGAATAGAATAGAATAGAATAGAATAGAATAGAATAGAATAGAATAGAATAGAATAGAATAGAATAGAATAGAATAGAAAATTACAATGATCATCTAGTCCAACTGCCTGACCAGAACTTACTAAAAGTTACAGCACGTTGTTAAGGGCATTGTCCAAAAGCCTCTCAATCACTGACAGTCTTGGGGCATCGATCACCTCTCTGGGAAGCCTTTTCCAGGGTTTGACCACCCTCTCAGTAAAGAAATGCTTCCTAATGTCCAGCCTGAACTTCCCCCAGCAAAGCCTTGAAGTATTCCCACACATCCTGTCCCTGGATCCCAGGGAGAAGAGCTCAGCACCTCCCTCCCCACATCCACTCCTCAGGAAGCTGCAGAGAGCCTTGAGGTCGCCCCTCAGCCTCCTTTTCTCCAAACCAGACAAACTGAGAGTCCTCAGTTGCTTCTCATAAGACATGCCTTCCAGTCCTGCCACCAGATGTCTTGACCTCCTCTGGACACATTTGAGTACCTTCACATCCTTCTCAAATGGTTGTTCCCAGAACTGCTCACAGGGGTCCAGGTGAGGCCACCCAACACTAAATACAGAGGGACAATCCCCTGTGTTGACCAGCTGGCCATGCTGTGCTTGATGTGCCTCAAGATGTGGTTTGCCCTCTTGGCTGCCAGGGCACACTGCTGGTCATATCAAGCCTGCTGCCAACCAGCACCCCAGATCCCTTTCTGCAGGGCTGCTGTCCAGACGCTCCTCTCCCAGTTTATACTTGTGTTCTACATTGCTTCATCCCAGGTGTAGAATCCAGCATTCTGTCTTGTCAAATTTCATGCCGCTAATGCTCCAACCTATCTAGATCCCTCTGCAAGGCTTCTTGTCCCTCAAGAGAGTCCACAGCACCTCCCAATTTGATGTCATCAGCAAACTTGCTAATGGTGCATTCAACTCCTGCATCCAGATCATTGGGAAACATATTGAACAGCACTGGCCCTAGGACTGAGCCCTGAGGAACACCACTGATGACCAGTCACCAGCCAGATGTAGCCCCATTTACTACAACACTTTGAGCTCTTCCCTTCACTCATCACACCCTGAACCTGCTCATCTCACAGTTGGACAATTTGTCCAGAAGGATGCTTGAGGGACAATATCAAAAGCCTCCCTCAAGCAATTCCATGCCACTTACTTACCTTCAGCTCTCTTAAGTGACATCCCCTCCCCTAGAAATTATTGTTTAAAGCACCCTCAATCAATCCTGACAGCTCAGGAGCAGTGTTTCCCCCATCAGGGATGCTATCAAGCCCCAGCATACCTTGTGTCTCGAGGGTTCCCATCATTATAAATACACAAAGAGACACCAGTCTTGGAGCTAGGCATAGATGTCTTGGGCACCCCTGCTTCTTCCAATGTCTCTCCCTACTACTAAGACAATTGAGGAAAACACTACCTGTGCTCCTGACTCCTTTAGCATTCTTCCCAGTGCCCTGAAGACCCTGAAATATCCCTTACTGAACTTGGACTTCTTTTTTCAGTATCATTAGTACCCACATGAAAGAGCAGGAGTGGGTAATAATCTGGACTGTATTAAAATTGTCAGTTTTCTGGTGAGATCCCTGATCTGAGCTCCAGGGAGGCAGTAAATTTCCCTGAAAAGAGGGTCAGGTCTGCAGATGGGTGTCCTCTTTCCCCTCAGGAGGGAATTGCCTATGATCATAACTCTTCATTGTTTCGTCTCAGTGATTGTCTTAATGCAGCTCTTGATGCAAGAGGCTGTGTGATCTGACTTTGGTAAGAACTTACATAAATTCCCCTACCTCTGTCTCATCATGTCTTTTGTCTACCATATCCAGAACCTTAAACTTATTCTGTAAAGGTAGCTCAGAGGGAAAGAATAGGTTCCTCTTACGGTTCCATGAAGTCATTTCCTTCTACTTCGCCCTACCCCTCATATCACTACCTTCATCCCAGTATAAAACAGACACTGGACCTACCTCAATAATGTGTGTTAGGATTTTTGAAGCTCTGTTTGCTGAACTCATCTTACTCCTCTATGAAATTAAAATGTCCTCTTTATCACCCCATGAAAAGACTTAGTCTCAATATTTGAAAAATATAACAATTTCATATCTCTAAAAAGTGTCCCCTTATATCAGTCAGAAAAGTTAACCACCTTGTATCACTGGAAAAGTCATGCATTTTTAGAATACAAAAAAGGTATACATCAACTTCCTTATGTTTAGCCAAATCAAAGAAATATTTTTCACTATTCATTATTTACTGAACTCCCATATTAACCTTTTTTTCCTTTTTCTTTTCTCTATTATATTTATGTATTACTGAGACAATCTTTATGTTCTTCTTTCAATGTATTAACTCTATCTTTCCAAATATTATTGTGTATTGGGTTTGTGTGTAATGAGGCTTTGGTAGCAGGGGAGGGGCTACAGGGGTGGCTCCTGTGAAAAGCTTCTGAAACTCCCCCAGCTCCAAGTTGGACCCACGTCTGGCCAAGGCCAAGCCAATTAATGACCGTGTCTGCGCCTCTGTGATAATGTATTTAAGAAGGGGAACCTGAGAGGAGGAGGTTGTGAGGGAAACACCTCTGTAAACATAGAGGTCAGCTGAAGAAAGGAGGAGTAAGGGGTGGTGTGCCAGAGTATAGACCACCCTGCAGCCCACCAGTGAGAGGGCAGGCTGTACCCGTGCAGCCCATGGAGGTCACCGGTGGAGCAGATGCCCTCCTGCAGCCCATGGAGAACCCCATGTTGGAGCAGGTGACTGTGCCTGAAGAAGGCCAGGACTCTGAGGGCAGCCCATGCTGTTGCTAGGAGGACAGAAGCCCAAGGGAGGGACCTACACTAAAACAGCCCATGAGAAGGAATCATGTCAGAGAAAGCTTGTGGAGGCCTGTTTCTGGTGAGAGGCAGCCCACTCTGGAGGAGGGAAGAGTGTGAGGAGTCCTCCCCTGGAGGAAGAAGCAGCAGAAACAAGAAGTGATGAACTGATTGCAACTCCCATCCCTGCTCCTCTGTACCATTGGTGGGGAGGAGTTAGAGAGATTAGGAGCAAAGATGAACCTAGGAAGAAGGGAGGGGTGGGGGGAAGTTGTTTTTAAGATGTGGTTTAAGATGTGGTTTTTAAGATGTGGAAAAAAAGAAACAAATATCAAAATGCATAGCAGTAACAGCATGTTTAAAAAAAAAAAAAAAAAAAAGTCACCTGTGGTTTTAAACTAAAAAGTTGAATTACTATCAGAAATTGTAAGACCTCCCCAATTCTGCCTCAGTTTTACCTTTCAAACAATCTTTTATTGTTTAATTTTTGCCTGGATGCAATAGTACCTCTGCTAAGAAGGATTCAGTCAGTATAAAAGCCTTAGACTATCTCAATAGAAATTTCACATTTGGAATAAAGATAAATTATGAATGTCATAATTTGGGGGAACAAAATAAACAAAAAAAATATATTTTCTTCTGCTTTCATTTCAGAAAGAACATATATATTCTCTAAAACATAAACTGAAGTAAATTTTGAAAATGTGGCTAAAGAAGATCCTGATGCTATCTGACATCTAGATTGCCCGTCCTTTTGTGGTGGTCAGAGGACAACAGGATCAGGAAGGTGATCACAGCATGAGGTGCAAACCTGCAGTAGCCTTTTCAGTTTTCTCTAACATCCAGGACAGTTTCTGTACCTGATAAAAAAATTGGAAATGAGATCATCATGGATATTGCAGAAAAGGCAGATTCTATATGGGTTGTTATAGGGGCTTGTGGGATTATGTGAAATTTACGGGATGTCAGAGGAAGGGAAAAGTTAGGAAAAGGAGGGCTCAGGATGGATCAAGTTGAACAAGCATGGCAAAAAGGAGAGACATTTCAGAAAGCAGAAATCCAAAGACAATTTCTTATGGAAAACACAAGGACAATTCCCAATTGATATTGGAGCAGTGCGAGGAGCAGCAGCAGCCACAGGGATACATGAGGAGAGGTACATACATGTGGACAAGGAGGGGCCTGACTGAACTGGAGCAGTTTGCCAAGCCACTGATCCAGACCTGCTGATGGGATGAGACAGCAAGGGCTGGAGCCATCACCCATCACCCAGATTTAAGCAGGCAAAACCAGTCAGCTCAGCTGATTACACAACAGGTGAACATACATATTTCTCAGAGGACAGCACAGTGTCCATCTGGTAAAAGGCATTGTCCTCTGCTTCTGCTGAGCCTCTACCACCTGGTAGAACCAATGCAGCCACACAGACAGAGCTCCTATCAAAGCCTGGGACCACCCAGGTTTACAGCTATGGTATATTCCTGGAGGTGGAGAGTGATAGCAAGAAGACCTGTGGGAGGTGTGACTAGATAGATGAACTGCTCTGCTTGGTGGCCAAGGAGGAGTTGGGTGCAGGAGGAGTTGGGCAGACAGAGCAGTATGCCAAAGTCTGTGAGGGATATTGATCAATAGAGCTATGCTCTGCCATCTCTGATGCATGCAAGCCAATTCATCGTGGCCACTACAGAGGCATGTCCAGGATCTGTTTTGTGCCAGGAAGAAGACAGCATTGAAAGGGATAAGGAGGGGTGGAAGAAGGTTACAGCATGAAGCTGTAAGAGAAACCACTCCTTACCCTCTAAGAGACACCTACAGAATAGGTATGACCCTGGGTATGGTAAATGAAGGACATAATGAGACAGAGGAGGAATCTGCACAAGTTGTCTTGCCAGAGAAGCCAACCTCACAAGAGGTCCTGCATTAAGACCAGCACTGAGAAGAAACAATGGTGAATTATGGTCATAGGTGATTCCCTCCAGTGTGGAACAGAAGCATCCGTTTGCAGACTAGACCCTCTTTTCAGAGAAGTTTTCTGCCTCCCCATTGGGCTGAATTAAGGATATCACCACAAGACTAAAGAGCTTAGTACAACCTTCAGACTACTATCCATTCCTCCTCTTTTACATCGGTACTAATGATGTTGCAACAAAAATTCTATGGTCAATCAAAAGACATTTCAAAACCCTGGGATGAATGCTAAAATATTCAGAAAATTCAGAAGCACGGGTACTGTTTTCCTCAATGAGGTGAGATGGGGAATCTAAACAATCTTAGATTGATGGTGCAAGACTGAGGAACTTTCGCAAAGACAAAAGGAGGTTATGGGGCTGTTCCCAAAGACATACCAGGTGCTGATAACGTTGCTAGGTTACTATCTCCTAGCCCAAAGAGCAGCCTCCTCTGATCCTTGAAGTTCTGGGTATCAGCAACAGATTATCCCAAATTCCAGCACAACTGGCCTGGCAGTCTGGTCAGAAGCCAGAGAACAAGTGAGGCTGCGCAGAGCAACAGGGTAAAAAGTTCTTCAGCGAGGAAGAAGAGGTACTTCATCTATATGGCCCCTGCCCAGAACTCATCGTGCTCATCGTGCAGACGCAAGGGGAGGAGACCTGATTACCATGAGAAGCGAGGGGAGGCAGGGGTAGATTATGTATATGTATAGGCGTTCTATGAATATACACTACTTTGTAACATATAAGCCGGATGGAAGCTGCAAACGGCGTGCATGCTTGTGGTGGAGCGATTCCCCATGTGCCCAGTGCTGAATAAACATACCTACTTTATAACTCCACAGTTATAGAGTGATTTTTCCGCAAGTCAGAGGGAAGAATTCAGATGAAACAGGTGAGACCAGAATACAAATACCTAGCTCCAGGACTGATACCTCTACCTTGATGTTTTAAACCATGGAAGAACCTCTGAGGCACAAATTATATTGTGGCCTGACAGGATCCACCTGTTCCACTAGGGAAAGTGTGTCTTTGTGCATAAGCTGGTGGGACCGACTGAGAGCTACTTTAAACTAGAATCAGTTGGGGAAGGGGATACCAACAGCATTGCAGTAGGTAAGTCAATGTTTGGAATGGCATCACCTGAAGGTGGCAATGCTAGTGGGAACATTTACAATGCTCCTGGGAGCATGGAGAGCTCTGTAATGTGTCTGAAAGACTTGTACATCAACGTAGAAGTATAAGAAAAAAACAGGATGTGGTTGAGACCCTCCAAGGGATGGAAAACAGAAATGTTGTAGTGGGTGTCTACTACTGATTGCCCAGCCCAGGATACAAGCACTGATGAGTTATCCTACAGGTGATTAGGATGTCCTTCTGGGACATTTCAACTTCCCAGACATCAGCTGGGAATATCGTACTGCTGTGATAAACAGGCCTGGAAAAATCAGAAATCTGTAAAATATAGCTTCTTGTCACAAGTACTCAGTGAGCTAGGAAAGATGCCCTTCTAAACATATTATATGTGAATAGAAAAGATCTCATGGGAGTTGTGATAGTAGGTGACAGTCTTGGTCAGAGTGATCAGGCAATTATTGAGTTTCGTTTTTTGTTGTAATTTTCCTCAGACTTTAAGAATCATCTTTTAAAAACATGGAACTAGACAAATCCATTTTGTAAAAAGTCAAGCAAGTGGGACAGAAGACCAGCTGAAGAGTAACTCCTCTTAGAACTCAGGCAGAAAAAGAAATTGCATGATCTCTGGAAACAAGAACAAAATTCATGAGAGTACGGGGATGACTTGGCTGAACGGAAGCTACCCAAATTTATTTCAATTTATAAGAAGTGTGTGAGGGAAGACTCAGGAAGCTACAGACTTCTTAGTCTAACCATTACCTAGAGAAATTATTAAGATCATACTGGCTGCTGCTGAAAGGCATTTAAAGAACATTGCAATCATCAGACATAATCAGCATGGGTTCACAGAAGAAAGCTTCTGTCAAATCTTCTATGACAAGGTCACCTGACTAGTGGATGAATGGAAGGCAGTGGATGTAGTTTCCCTGGTTCTTAGTAAGATATTGTACCTCACAGCATCCTTCTGGACAAATTGTCCAACTGTGAGATGAGCAGGTTCAGGGTGTGATGAGTGAAGGGAAGAGCTCAAAGTGTTGTAGTAAATGGGGCTACATCTGGCTGGTGACTGGTCATCAGTGGTGTTCCTCAGGGCTCAGTCCTAGGGCCAGTGCTGTTCAATATGTTTCCCAATGATCTGGATGCAGGAGTTGAATGCACCATTAGCAAGTTTGCTGATGACATCATACTGGGAGGTGCTGTGGACTCTCTTGAGGGACAAGAAGCCTTGCAGAGGGATCTAGATAGGTTGGAGCATTAGCGGCATGAAATTTGACAAGACAGAATGCTGGATTCTACACCTGGGATGAAGCAATGTAGAACACAAGTATAAACTGGGAGAGGAGCGTCTGGACAGCAGCCCTGCAGAAAGGGATCTGGGGTGCTGGTTGGCAGCAGGCTTGATATGACCAGCAGTGTGCCCTGGCAGCCAAGAGGGCAAACCACATCTTGAGGCACATCAAGCACAGCATGGCCAGCTGGTCAACACAGGGGATTGTCCCTCTGTATTTAGTGTTGGGTGGCCTCACCTGGACCCCTGTGAGCAGTTCTGGGAACAACCATTTGAGAAGGATGTGAAGGTACTCAAATGTATCCAGAGGAGTGGTTTTACGCTTATCTAGTTTGGAGAAAAGGCTCATGGCTCTCTGTAGCTTCTTGAGGAGGGGACATGGAGAGGGAGGTGCTGAGCTCTTCTCCCTGGGATCCAGTGATAGGATGCATGGGAAGGTTTGGCCTTGACATTAGGAAGCATTTCTTTACTGAGAGGATGGTCAAACCCTGGAACAGGCTTCCCAGAGAGGTGGTCGATATCCCAAGACTGTCAGTGTTTGAGAGGCATTTGGACAATGCACTTAACAGCATGCTGTAACTTTTGGTCAGTCCTGGTCAAGCAGTTGGACTAGATTATCATTGTAAGTCCCTTCCTATTCCATTCCATTCCATTCCATTCCATTCCATTCCATTCCATTCCATTCCATTCCATTCTATTCTATTCTATTCTATTCTATTCTATTCTATTCTATTCTATTCTATTCTATTCTATTCTATTCTATTCTATTCTCGTTCTACTTTTGAGACATGGCTGCAGAAAAGCTCTAGAAAAATGTACTATAAAGAACAGTGCCAGAAATGTTAGCAATTTACTTGGGTAGTCTGTTAACTTGCTGTGTGTTCACTGTCTCAGCTGTTAACTAAAAAGATTCTACTTATTCATATCTTGTTTTCATAAATGTTTTTTACAATAGAAATTTTTCTCCCTCTTTTTCTTTTTTGTATTTCCTATTATTGATTTTATTAGGTCAATATAAAGAAGTCAGTGTTTAGTCCATAAAATGTTCTGCACATTTCAAAATATAAAAATAACAGACTTGTTTCACATAATGTCTGACTGGCTGTCTTGTGCTAGTAAACATTAGCAATTTGTATTCTTGATGAGAAAAATAATGTGGTTAAATAATAGATTTTACTTTTTAGCTGAAGAATCATCACGTTTTGACTGCAAAGTTGTGACACAGTAAGTTACCAGTTTTGTTTAAAATACTGTGGGTAAAAGGAATTATACTTTCTGAAATAAAATAAATTAAAAAAAAACCCAAACAAAAAAACCATACAAAACACAAACCACCAAACACAACAAAACAGTATAATTTAATTCAGATATAAGAGTTTTCATTTATCTAAAATACTGTATATGATAGACTATGGTTTTATTTCACAAATCAAATTGAGTGGGTGAAGTATGAATATATGAGTTTGATATATGAGAAGAAACAGTATAGTCCACTACACTGTTTTGGAAAGGAGGTACGCAAGAAAGTAAGGCAAGAGTCAGGCCTTCAGTGCTGTGCAAGTTGTTAGTCATCAGATTGGCTGAAAAAAAAGGTCATTCTTATCATCTTTAGCTCTTCAGATCTATATAGAGCATTTGATTGCATGGGATATTTTGACAGTGATTTCTACATTTTCATTACACAGCCTGAGAAAAGTTTAGTTTTCTCTTACTATATTTAAATGTGCTGCAATTATATGGTAAATTGCTAAAATGCTGTTCTCAGATTTTGTATTTTGACCCTTTTTTCTCCTCCTAACACTGACTATTTTACCCCTGGCATTTCTTTTCTAGATGAGGAGCCTTTCCTATCTGAACTTTTTCTATATGCAACTGTTGAGTAAACTGACCAGAGAAGGTGCCCTGCTGGATCTCCTTTTTGTGAATAGAGAAGAGCTGGTGAATGACGTGGAGGTTGGAGGCCAACTAGGGCACAGTGATCATGAAATAATAGAGTTCTCTATTCTTAGAGAGGTCAGGAGAGAGCTAAGCAGGACTGACATCCTGGACTTCAGAAGGGCTGACTTTGTCTTGTTTAGGCACCTGCTTGAAAGGATCCCCTGGGAGACTCTCCTGAAGGGTATAGGGGCCCAGGATGGCTGGGCGCTCTTTAAGAAGGAAGTGTTAATGGCTCAGGAGCAGGCGGTCCCCAGGCGCTCTAAGAGAAGCCGACGCCAGAGAAGACCACCCTGGCTGAATAGGGAGCTTTGGCTGCAACTCAGGGAGAAAAGGAGAGTTTACAGCCTTTGGAAGAA
>NW_020799109.1:34662214-34668715 GCF_003259725.1 Athene cunicularia
AGGCATAATAGACTAATAAAGCAAATTTTATACCATATCCTGGTCTACACAGGAGCATTAAAATCGGCAGATAGTTCCCCATGTGTGGAAAAATATAGAGAGCTAGATACAAGACCCATGTAAGCATGTTGAAAATCATAGTGAGTAGGTGGGTTTTACAATACAAAATTGTAATCCTGAATTTTCTCTGGAAATCCAGTGGAAAAAAAAAGAGGTCTTTGGTATTCAGAATCTCAAGTTATATCCAGGATGGAATGCTGGTTTTCTCCCTCTGGGTGGAGCATCTCACAGTGGGATAATGAGTCATGCTGCATGGCATTGATGGGCCATTAAGAGAAAGATAGTCTGGAGGTGGGGGGGGAAACAAGGAAACACTGCTCCACCTGATTTCAGCAGCTCATGAGGATGGTAATAGAATACATTGCAACTCAGGACACCATCATGCAACACCTGAGGGACAACGAGATGCTCAGGCCCAGTCAACATGGGTTTATGAAAGGCAGGTCCTGCTTGACAAACCTGATCTACTTCTATGACAAAGCGACCTGCTTAGTGGATGATGGAAAGGCTGTGGATGTAATTTATCTTGACTTTAGCAAAGCTTTTGACACCGTTTCCCACAGCATTCTCCTGGCAAAAAATGGCTGCTCGAGGTTTGGACAATCGCACACTTTGCTGGGTAAAAAACTGGCTGGACAACCGGGCCCAGAGAGTTGTGGTAAATGGAGTTAAATCCAGCTGGCGGCTGGTCTCGAGTGGTGTCCCCCACGGCTCAGTTTTGGGGCCACTCCTGTTTAACATCTTTATTGATGATCTAGACGAGGGGATTGAGTGCACCCTGTCAGTTTGCAGACGACACCAAGTTGGGCAGGAGTGTTGATCTGCTCGAGGGCAGGGAGGCTCTGCAGAAAGATCTGGACAGGCTGGAGCGATGGGCTGAGGCCAACTACATGAGCTTCCATAAGGCCAAATTCCGGGGGCTGCACTTGGGCCACAACAACCCCCAGCAGCGCTACAGGCTTGGAGAGGAGTGGCTGGAGAGCTGCCAGTCAGAGAGGGACCTGCGCGTATTGATTGACAGCCGGCTGAATATGAGCCAGCAGTGTGCTCAGGTGGCCAAGAAGGCCAGTGGCATCCTGGCTTGTATCAGGATTAGTGTGGCCAGGAGGGACAGGGAAGTGATCTTGCCCCTGTACTCGGCACTGGTGAGACCGCACCTTAATTACTGTGTTCAGTTTTGGGCCCCTCACTACAAAAAGGTCATAGAGTTACTCAAACATGTCCAGAGAAGGTCTACAAAGCTGGTCAAGGGTCTGGAACACATGTCCTATGAGGAGCGGCTGAGGGAACTGGGATTGTTTAGTCCGGAGAAGAGGAGGCTGAGGGGAGACCTTATCACCCTCTACAACTCCCTGAAAGGAAGCTGCAGAGAGCTGGGTTTGAGCCTCTTTAGCCTAGTAGAAAGCAACAGGACAAGAGGGAATGGCCTCAAGTTGCACCAGGGAAAGTTCAGACTGGATATTAGGAAGCATTTCTTTCCAGAAGGGATTGTTATGCGTTGGAATGGGCTGCCCCGGGAGGTGGTGGAATCTCATCCCTGGATGTGTTCAAGAGTAGTGTTGATTTAGATTTTAAGGATATGCTGTAGGTGGAACTGTGGTAGGTAAACGGTTGGACTGGATGATCTCCAGGGTCCTTTCCAACCTAGATGATTCTGTTCTGTTCTGTTCTGTTCTGTTCTGTTCTGTTCTGTTCTGTTCTGTTCTGTTCTGTTCTGTAAGAATTAATATTTTCATCATGACCCTCACAGCCAATCTCCACATCTTTTCTTGCTATATTACTTTTTTCTCTGAGATTCTAAAACAAAGCTACGCATAACAGACAATGATTCTGATACAACCTTAGTGGCATAATGTGATATTCATGCTCACCATTATTTGGTCAATTTTTAACACCCTATTTATTTTTAACTTTTACGGGAAGTATATAAATACCAGAACTTCTCTACTTATTACAGTGAAAACCTCTGTTGCTACCTTTAAAATAAAGAGAAGTTCTCTGATCTATGCTAACTGCAGAGCAACACTGGACATCTTCAGGTGCAAATCTATTTATGACTGCAGATGGAAAGATTTTTTTGAATAGTTAAATACTCATTACATACAAAGCATCTGCTTACAACTACCTAGGGTAAAAATGCTGATTTGTATACTAATAAATTATTCCAATTGAATTCCAACCAGAAAGGTCTTTTCACTAGTAAGAATCAAGTTGAGCATCTTTGTGTCCTGTATTTTAGAGTAACAACCCCCAGAGCTCACTGGCCTGTGGGCAAAGTTGCACAAGGAAAACCCTGTGGGCAACATCAATTTTTGCTCTCCCTATTGTCTTCAGTTTTAATTTTTCATTTTCTGTGGCTCCCAGTAATATTGTTGTCTCTTGCAGGCAACATGTTCCTAGAAAGCTGAATGTGAAGAAGGAGCATGCTGAGGAAGCCAGTGATTTTCTCACTCCAATTCCACATAGCCATTTGCACAGCCTCTGTATCATAAAGTGATTCTGCCTGGAGGGGATCACTGATGCCCTGATAAATCTGAAGTATTGATCAGAACTGCTATGCATGAGGACTAGCTGTCATTAAATGTTAATGCTTGTCAACACCATGCACAGTGTTGTGTGCCTGTCACATGTTTATTAATCTATTTTACCTCATGTGTGCGTATACTTACATGTACAGGATATCTCTTTCTCTGAAGTGATGAAACAGTAAAAAAGCTGAAAAGAAAAATTCTTTTTCATAAGAGATACTTAAATATTGTCTTGAGTTATTACTCATGGTTTGTGTTTATAGATCAGATACTTCTGAAAGAGATATCCACCCTTAGCAATGTACCTTGGAGCTCACACCTCCTCTGCATGAAATACAAAGGGTGAAGCATTTGATCCTGTCTTCAGTTTCTCTCAGCCATGTTGCTGAGCTGTTGGTTTGGTTTTTTTTCCTCTATGGTTGTTCCAGACTTAATTCTTTGAGGTTAGTCTTCTTTGTCTTTTCTATTCCTTGATGTTTCTCTTCTGTTTTCTTTCATTTAATTAATTTCTCTGATTCCCAGCATGTCTTCCCCAGCTAAGAAAATAAATTCTCTTCTCCTTATGGCCTTTCCTTTGTGATGGACTCACCAGATGCCTTTCCCTTCTTGTGGAAGAGTATATAAGTGGAAAATGTATTTTTTGATTCACCAGACAGGAAAAAAAAAAAAAAAAAAAAAAAAAAAAAAGCAGGACAGGCCGAAATGTATATTTTCCAGCACAGATCCATCAGCTTAGCCTCAGATCCTGGGGGTCTCAATTAACAAGTTTTATCTTGACAGTATACAGTCACTAAAAAGTGAAAGCAACATTGGGATGTTTTTTGAGACATGCTGTCAACATACATATTCACATTTCAACCTCTTTCTGCTCCTAATCTCTCTTGCTTTTGCTGGTGCATTACAGTATAAGAGGATTTGAGAACGGACTGCAGTACTATGCCTCTTAAAAGCATTTGTGGCATGAGGGAAGTTTAGCTGCAGCTGAAATTGCCTGACTTCAGTGTAGGGGAATATTCATCTGTATAGTGTGACTGTGCATATGGACAAAAAGTCTCAAAGAATATCCACTTACTGGCAAGTAACCATCCCTTCTTTTTTTACAGAGGCTTCAGACAAATCAGAATGGATCCACCAAAAGCAATAGATTGATCCTTTTTCATGTGTTGTCTCTTTACTATTGGGTTCTTGTTCTCTTTAAGTAAAATAAATAATCTAGCTTGGAAATCCATGAGTTCTGTTTGTGTACCCAACAAACTAATCAGGCATCAAAATAGAAATGCAGATATAAAAACCCCCTATCCGAATCAAATGTAACAAAACTTATAAATACAAGTAATTAATCAAATATATATTCAACCCGGCACACACTTTTTACTCAAAAATTACTCTTATATTGATTTTTTAAGGCTCTGATTGCAGGATGTGCTTCTTTATGGTGGTAGAAATTTGAAACATGTGGTTGAAATATTTGAATTACAAAAGATTCTGTTTTCCGTTAATAGGACCATCTCAGTTTCCAGAAAGAGGAAGCTCTAGGTTTCCTTCACTTCTGCCATTCTCAATGGCAGAGACATTTAGTCAGCCACTCAAAAAGGGCTTCTTCCCATTTTTCACACAGTAACAGGAAGCAGGAGTGTTACATCAAGAAGGTTACTTTTGTGTTTCCATGTTAACATTGACGTATTTTAGATAAAACCAGGATTAACAAATACTGAAACATGGCTAAGCCATTTTTTGTTTAAGACAACAGAACAAAGCTGTTTCATTTGGTAAGTTAGGACTTCTGTGTCACATTTTCTTTCTCATTACATCTGGCATTTCTGCCACCTGGTGGGTGAAACCAGTGTGAGGTGGCTGGCCCTTGCTTGGAGGAATATGATTGCAGTCTTAAAATTACACATACTGTTTGACCATCTAGTGAAACACTCAGGGTTTGGGTTTTTTTGGGAGGTTGGTTGGTTTGGCATTTTATGTGTGTAAGTAACTATGCATATTTTCATTTATGATTTTATCACCTTTTCCTGTTTGAAATTGCCATTATCATGCTGAGAACATAGAGAAACTCAGATACCAATATATAGTTTTCTAAAAACTTCAACACAAATCTTTCAAAGGGTCTTTTAACCATTAACAGAAATTAATTGTTGTCTTTGGATAGTTTTCAGCTTTCATGTTACTTGGCTGGTCACTTGATATTTTTGATGTACCATAAAGATGAATTTTTAAATTGCAGGAAAAAACCCAGAGGTGTATCATGACAAGCTGATGTTAGTTTTGCTATGCAAAGAGAGGAAACAAATATCTGGATTTCCCCAGAATACTGTGATTGCAATTGGCAGCCGATGTTAAGGAAGGATTATATACAAGAGACGAGAACATGTTTGCACCATAAAATTATATAATACTGAGAGGAAGAGGTAGATAATAAAGAAACATTCATGGATGCAAGAGAAAAAAATACAGTCAGAAGATATCTTTTCAGTAATAGTCATATATAATAGTTTCCTTCATCTGTTAGTGTTGTTAAGAGCTAATGGCATTGTGGTAGAATGCAGGTGGGGATAAGAGCTGGTCAAAGTACTTCTGATACAATTTTTTAAATTACATTTATATTTTTGTCTAACAAATACAGTCTCCTAGTTTCAGTGACCCTTTCCAGTTACACAGGGAAAAGGTCAAAGCACTCCTTTTGAAGAACACACTGGGTTCTGTTTCTGTGTTGCTTGGATTGCTTCCATTAGACTGTTATATGAATATAATAACTATATATCTTATTTTTATAATCTGATAAAACCTAACCAAAATGACTGTATTTAATGGAATGTTTTAATGATACCTTAATTGCCCTTCCTTGCGGATATCCATGGTTTATTATGTTTTTTTATTAGCTAGCACTAGTATTTGCAATAACATCTGAGATAAAGATCTCTTCCTCCTGTGGTATTACTTGGAGACAAACTGTATTATAATCCAAGTAAGATGCCTGGCCTTTGTGGAATAAAAAGGGAAGAACATAGTTGCCAAACACTGATAAATAAGGTAGTTTGTAAGCAAGGATGAATTGTACACAAGGGACCATATGAATTTTCAAATCAAGAATGCCATGAGAAGAGAATGCATTTGTATTCTGTATGAACTGAAGAGAACTTATTTGAAACCCTATTGATGCATACAAACTGTAGTGATACTGCACCTCATGCAGAGTTCTGGTGCTGTCATTGCCTTTTCACAAAATCTCGTAAAATGACGATCTGTTATTCCCAGGAATTTTAGTAATTATATTGTAAATCACAATGCTTTTTTTTTTTTTTTTTTGTAATAAAGCTTTCCAAAATTAATCTAATTTCAGGTCATGCAATAAACACCAAGTTTGCTTTATACTTATTTCAAAGCTACAAGAAAATAGATTAATTCTTCAGTGAACATGAAATGAGTTTCAAAGTTTATGGGCTTTTACTCATTTCCCTCCAACTTTACTAGGGACAAATATGTGATTTGGAGTGAAAATTACAAGAAGATATTTTTTTTCATGACCTCAGTCTTAAAATGAAAACCAAATTTGTTTTTTGCAGGTAATATTACTGACTCAGAAAATACATACTATGTGAACTGAAGCCAAAAAATGTAAGTCACAGCACCCCTCTACAAACCTTCAGAGATAACTTGGTCATTGCTCTAGTCACAGCAAAGCTGTGTAGGAATTCTTGGCACCCAGGAACATTTCATTTTCATTCTATCTCAACAGTTAAGAGCAGAAATATTTTTAAGGCAGCCCTGCAATACTCTAAGAGTTAATAACCAATTCTTTTGGGGCTGGGCATTGGGAAGAGGAAGAATGCAGAGTTTTAGTATTGCATCTGTAGTGCAATAAGACCACTACCCAAAAAAAAAAAAAAAAAAAAAAAAAAAAAAA
>NW_020799109.1:34668765-34675558 GCF_003259725.1 Athene cunicularia
TTAATCTTTTTTTTTTTTTTTTTTTCCTATCTAAAGCTTAAAAGAAACCCACCCTTTCCTATGGGAAGTTGCTTGTGATTTTTAATTAAAAAAATGAAAATTATGTTTTTAGGCATTTAGAGCAAAAAGGAGCTAGACTAATGTCAGTTAGGTAGAAAAAACAATTAAAAACTGGCTGTGATTTTTGCTGTAAATTTTGGAGCAGACTGGTTTTAATCATAAAATAATGTTTACTTATTTAATTCTGACTACTACTTGTTCCCTGTTTAAGCACTAAACTTTCTTCAGGAAGTAAGAGAAAATATATATATTTTTTAACAGAAGTAGTAAAAAGCAAATTTGTCTATACATATCCTTTCCAGGGAAAGGTTGTATAGAGAAATGCATCATATGTTCATATATAGTACAAGCCATGTGCAAATCTATACCTCTTTGCAAGGAGATTCATTTCTGATGGCTGTTTAGGACTTCAGAGGCTATGCCTTCAAGTTTATTATTCTTTTCTGAAAGCCTAAAGGTCTATTTTCCTTTATTTTTTTTTAGTGTCTAGAAGTTACAGTGGGTAGCTGCTTTCTTTAGAAAGCAGGAAAAAACGACCACTCAGATTAGCTGCTATATCTTTTTCAACAGTGTAAGAATAACTTGGCAATATCCTTAATTTTCTAGTAAGCAGAGCATGGTGCTTACATAGTAAGAATATTAATCCTTAACATTTGGTACTTCTAACAAAACTTTAATAGATCTGCATTGACAAAGTTAATTTAGGTTTCTGATGCTTCTGTAAGAATAGTTTCCTCAGTTTTTAGTACTCAAAGTTTTGGTACTATATTGGATGAAGCTTGAGAGTTTGATACAGTTCTGTACACAGAAGATGGAAAATAAGTTTAAATAAATGTTATGACCTATGAGTTTATGTTGATGTATTTGAGGTAATGTAGTACATGGAAACTGAAAACTGACTATTATTTTAGTCTGTCTTTTTAGCCACCAACATTTGAGAATGAGGTTGTTCTTTTTTTGTTGTTGTTTTATGTTTATACACTATTCACTATTCACCAGACCAGGATGGCACCAGTCTAAGCAATAAGAATTTAACAATTTTCACAGATCATTAGGAAACATGACATTAAGTATATCAAGATCCATTGCTGAACAAAAGAACATTTGTAATAGCTGCTGTTATTTGTTCATAATGTTAATGTTCTGTAACAGTCAAATATTACAGACTCTGAAAGCATTTTAAAATAGAATTCACATTAGGTACTCTCCATACTTCTTTAAAATACAGGACAATCTGAGGACATTCAACTTTCTTATGTATTTCTTTAAATATATTTTCAGTGACGAGCTTCAATTTATTTTCCTTAACCTCTTTGTGATATACAGTAACCTGATTAAAGTCTATTGCCTTTACCTTAGATATAATATGTTTCACTTAAGAGAGATCATGCCCTCTGCCAAAGGGCTATAAAGAGAAAAAGTGCTCTGAAGTATACATTGGTGTCTTAGATAGAAGAATGTGATTTTTTTTTTCTTAAATCAAATATTTGGCCACTAATCTGGCAGATATGTATTCTAAATATCTAACAATACTAGTCTTTTATATTTGTTAACCACATGCAGTCTCAAGCCATCCATTTCAATAAGGCATTGAGCAGTGAGTACTAATGAAGCACTGAACTTAAAAAAAAAAACCCTTACTCTAATAGATTTTACAGAAGTTTTGAAGAAAAGACAGAGATATATTTAAATAGGTTTTGTAATGTAACAGGGTATCAGATAAATCCTCCATAGAGGTATGCTGGAATCTCTGGTGATCAGAGTGATCATTCATGATCTGAAAAAGGAAGTGAATAGTTTGCTGATGGTATATAATTAATTCAGAATGGTAAAATATCCTGTTCCAGCCCAATGGAGGTGGCTGTTACTGTTCCCCTTTTCAGGGCTTACCAGGATCAAGGATGAACCTGTAATCCAGAGAGAAACATGCCCAGACATGCAAGCACATGTATGCACACGGACAGAGATTACTGAAGTTCATCACGGAAATACAACTGCACCACAGTCCCTCTATTTGCTGGCACTCAGACCTATGGATCTGTCACTATCCTGATCCAATATCAGGAAGGGTTCTTAAATGATCCCAAGAGTGAGATTATGACACAAACGAGGTCAGATGCCATACAACTTTGTGAACTTTATTTCCCATAATGACTGATAACAGTGATAGGACAGAGAGAAGAAGAAAGGAGAAGTCAGAATCCCTAAGCAAGCAAATGGTAGAGATTCAGCAAGATTAATTACCACCACCACAAATCCAGCAATGCCCTGATGGCTCAGTCTCGGTGTAGGTGATGGTGCTCCAAGTTCCAAGCTCTGCCAAAATCCCAGCTCTGAGCAGATGAAGGAAGGATCCCAAGGGAGGAGTACACAGTCCTTTTATTGCTCCAGTCCCCACTATTTCTCTGAAGAGTCCGCACATTTCCATGGAGCTCATTGTCATAGTCGACACCCAGTCATCCTCCATGCACGCATGCCCAGGTGTTCATGGTGATCGTGCTGGTGGGGGGATGACCTGTGACGTCTTCAGCCTCCGCAAGTTTTCCTCACCCTGATTTCCTCTCCACCTGGCTTGCACGCAAGTGCAGCTTGGTAGGCACTGTCAAGGATATTGTCGCTCCAGCTTTGGGTGGATATCATGGTTTCTTCCGGGACAATTCATCTCCTTCAGAGCAAACCCCTTCACAGCGACAGGATGTTAAGGCCACGAAGTGGTAGTGGTGCAGCATCAATGTTAAGACAAACACAGTCCAACACAGCCTTTTACAGTCACTGAGACCTCTTCCCTTCTCCTCAGGCAGAAAGTGAGGTCACACAGGAAATGTTTATGAATAGGATGTAACAAGAAGTCAGGGTAAGTGTCAGTGATGAAGTGCAGGGCTCTCATCACTCTTCTCTCCATTTACCCATGCTTTCTCTTCCACCCATTGACTTTGATCTCTTCCTTTCTCCACCTTTGTCTCCTGTAAGATGCCATTAATTACTTTTTGCCATTTGATCTCAGTTTTTGTACATTGAAATTTAGTATTTATAATACTGTTACCAAGAATGTCTTGGCCTTTTATGATATCACTGGTACAGTTCCCCAGGAACTGTTGGCCTTGCAAGATTGTACTCTTGAAGGATTCTTACTGCTCTCCTCAAAGTACCTGTGAAGTTTGACTGTCATTCCCATACATAGACCCCCTCCACCACTTGTGTTATCTGGCCATCCCTCATGGTGTTCTTTGTAACTCCTGTGAGCTTCTCTCCTTGTTAGCTGCTGTGCCCATTAATTTCTCATGTTATAATAGCTGCAGCACTCTGCCATGACCTGCTGAGTTAAATAAACTCAGGCCAGAGGGTAGTCATTTGCCTGGACACCTTAACAGTTATGCTATGGTGTTAACACATGAATCTCTGATGTGAATCAATGATTTCCCTTCTTGGAAAGAGGTAGTAAAACTATAAGAAAAGTATGAGAATAGTTGACAAATATACTGAATGATATCTATGGGGATGAATCAAAGAAACTAGTCTCTTCAGCTAGAAAAAGAATATTTATTTTTTTTTTTAAAAAAAAAAGGATTATTATAGGATTAAAAAATCAGGTTAAAAATAGAGAAAAATATAGCTGTTTTGATACAAGAATGAGAAGCATTAAGTAAAATTATTATGCAGCAGATTAAATAAGGCGTAAGGAGGTACCTTTTACATGCAGAAAACTTTTAGTGCTATTTTGGGAGCTAGCACTATGTCAGAATTTGTACAATCTACATGTAGAGGCTGCTTGTGATATGCCCTACAAGGAGTGAAAATCTGTGTTCTGTGGGTGGTCTGACGTCTATGGATTTTTACAGATATCTTGCTATGGTATGAGAAAAAAGATATCGTCATGCTGGGTGGCACTTGAGATACATTTGAATAATATAAATATAAATCAGTATTCGTCAGCTATGTGACCAAGAAAATAAAATGTATCTTCCAAGAGACACAGGCTATAATTGACCTGACTGCCTGAAGTTTTTGACTTCCCAACAATTTGTTACCTCCAGTCCGAATGAACAAGTATTGCAACCAAAATCAGCCAGTGAAAGATGGTGAATTTTTTTATTTTTTTTTTTTCCCCCAGCAACAATGGACTAAAATACTCTGTTTTAATAAGGAAAGGATTCCTATCTGCAACCAGGATTGTATAGTGTTAGAGTTGTCTGAATTATGATTAATCATTTTTTAATCAAATATAAATCAAAGCTTGACCAGTCTATTTTTGGTTCTCCTTAAGGGGGCAGGAAAAGATTAGCTGTCTACATTTGAAATTCCCTATACTACAGTCTAACTTTGAGACTGAAGATAGCACGAAGAGAATATATCCATCCATATTTTTTCAGCCTTTTTGTTCAGGAAGCTTACAAGGTAAAAAGCATTCAGCAGCCAGAATGAACCCTGACAATAAAATACAGAAGTTAATCAGTGCATGCTGTGAGAGGATAGCTAGCTTTCTGAGAACAACAACAACAACAACAACAACAAGAACAAGCAAAGCTACTACTTTTACACTACTGTTACATGTAATATTATTACTACAGCTACTACCGCTGTAATCCATAAACTGAGAGTCATTACCAATTTCCAGTAATCTGAATGTCTCCAAAATAGTCTCTGTCATCTGAAATAACTGTTAGGGAAGGAGGGGTGTATTGATGTGACAAAAAGTATTATTGAAAAATTATAGTTCTTAGTTCAGATTCCAGCCTAAGTTTGGATAAATTCCCAAAGAAATTTAACAAGCCACATTTCTACAGTTGCAAAAATAATGATAACAATTACTCACTGCTAGTTGTGGTTCAATGTGTACATCCAATATAACTTCTTTAGAAAAGGGAATCTCCTTGAATTTGTAGCTGCCATGACGCAGCTATTTAGAAAATGAAGCCACAAACTTCTTCATTGTTTTCTAGATTCAGCTCCATGAATATTGTGTGCTATGCTAAAAAATAGTTTAAAATAGTAGACATTAAGAATCTCCCCCAGTAACATTATAGGAACTATTTCCCAGGTCCACTATGGAGGTGGAAAATATTGTGTCTTCAGTCGGCTTTGCATCGAGGTTTTAGTCTGTGAGTTTGACTTTTCCTTGCCTTTCATGAGGATGTTAGTTGACATTAAGCAAACGTGAATTTGACCGATGAGTCATAAAATCATTTTGGGTTGCTAGTCAGCTTCCATACAGGTTAATGATGGTATAACATGGACTTTGACAAGGACTTTAAATTTTGCACAGAAGAACTATCTGGTATTATTTTATTCTGGTGCTAAGACAAAGAGACATTTTTGACATTATTTTTAATTGAATGGACTCATGCCAAATACCTGATTGTCATAAATTCTTTTTCCCAATGAAAAGAAGCCCCAAATGCTCCCGGAAGCTTAAACTAAATAAAGAAAACCAGTTAAGCTCAGATTAAAATAATTGTCCATTCCAGGAAAATTTGAGAATTCAAAGGGGTTTTTATGTTTGTTTGGTTGGTTGGGTTTTTTTTAAATCATAGTAAGATTCCATAAATTAAAAATAAATAATTACTGAGCAGTGGGCAAAAGGTAATCTTTGATAAATCTAAATGTTCTCTCAATAATTTTGAAATAGGGGCTATTTATATAGTTTTAAACTAATTAACTTTACAATATTATCATCTTTGTATTATGATCTTATAGAAATATCTGACAATATTTGAACATTTTAAAAACGTAATTTCTATTGCAATTATTCAATCTATATACTTTACAGTTTCAGATTTTTTACTTTCTTTCACCTTAAACAAGTCATCAGTATCTCCAAAAATGCTTTTTGAAATGTTTCTAATGAGATATAATGTAGGGAGAGGCGCTTGGAAGATCTCGCAATGTACGGGAAGAATAGGGGACCAAAGATCTCACGATGTATGGGAAGAACAGAGCTTCATGAAAGATCTCATGATGTATGGAAAGAACAAGGAATTAAAGATCTCGCAATGTACGGAAAGGCATATATAAAACAATTGCGCAGTTAATAAATTGACCAAGTAGCAACCACCATATTGGTTTTGTTCCCGTGAAGGTTTTAACCTCCTGCAAGGGTTAGCTGTGATCTGAGTGCCACATTTCTGTGGATTGGCAGGTAGAAAAAGACAGCTAATACCTTACCACTACAAGTGGTGACTCCGGTGTCCGGTCGGCAGTGCACGGAAGGAGGTGAAGGAGCTCCATGCAAGATGGGAGACTCCGCGGAGCACCATGGAGGCCACAATCAAGGTATTTAAAATATAGGGAAGACAATATAAGACTTCCAAGAAGTCGAGTGCTTTAAAAGCTATGCTACAAAGATTATTAAAGCTTGGCATTTTGGCTGAGCCAATGGATTGTATGAAGTCAGAGCTGTGGCCTCTAATAAAAGCTGACTTAACAGAGCAGGCAAAATTGGGAAATCCAGAGTACTTGATGACTTGGGATAAGGCAAATTTATTGATGAAAGCCACCCAAGACGAACAACATGCATCTAAGGATGCACACAGGGGATTGCAAGGTTTCTCAGAAGAGGCTACTCAGACAAAGAACCTTGCAGATTGTTCCTCTGAGGTGGAAGATATCAAGCTAGGGGAGGCATGGCCCATAGAAGGCAAACCCCCTGACAAGAACAAAGCAGGGAGTGGAAATAGCACTAGCCCTTCTGGTCAGCCCTCACACACACGTGTCCCCCTCCCCCACCCCCACCCCC
>NW_020799109.1:34675608-34695165 GCF_003259725.1 Athene cunicularia
CCACCCCCCCCCAGTATACCCTCAGGGAACATTACAAAAAGCAGAAGCTGCAACACAACTGGCTGACTTTGAGGAGGAATGGAGAAAGCAAATGCAACAATGGAAAGAGGAAATGCAGGCAGTTCAAAACCAGCAGGAGAGCGAAAAGGGGCAGCCCTGGTCGGATCCCCTGCTTGACTGGCTTCTGGGTGCACCCCCTCCTTCAGAGGAGGTGGCACCCTGGATCGTGGCAGGGCCTTCTGACCCTTGTCATACAAAAGAATCAGGCAGTCAGTTCACTCATTGGCGAGATAAAAAATCTTAGGGGGAGTCAGATGATGAATCAGATGACAGCAGTCCGAAAACCAATCAAATGGGAAAGGGAGGAACTATGCCAAAAAGGGAGGAGAAGAAAGGGGAGGAGGAAATGACAAAATTGCTAGTGCAGCTGACAGCAGCGGTGCAAACACTGGCAGCCTAAACCCAACAGAACACATGCCTGACCGTGGGCAGGGCTACTTCTTATTTACAAAAACACACTACTGATTGGCAGCTCATAGCGAAAGAGGGTGTAATGTCAGGCGTGAAGCTTAAACCTACAACCGTACGTGCTTACCCAGTTAGTTTGATCCCAGGAGGGCAACAAGAATGGCATCCACTTGAGACCAAAGCAGTACAAGCATTATTTAAATCCGTGAACGAACACGGACTGAGACATCCAGAAACTACCTTATTATTGGAAACTATCTTAGCTCTACCACTAACCACAGCTGATTTAAGACAATTGGCAAAAGCATTATTAAAACCAACTATGTTCTTGCTATGGAAAGAAGCATGGAGTAATCATATTAATGCCCTTGTACAAGCGGCCGCAGATCAACACCACCCCTTACATGGGACTACCTTTGACCACCTTACAGGTCAGGAAGCATTTTCAACAACCCCTGCCCAATTACAACTACGGCCCAGAGAATTTACCGCCACCACTGAGGCTGGTAAAAAGGCTTTCATGGATATAGCTAAATTAGAAAAGATGGAACCCATGTGGACCTCTATTAAGCAAGGACAAAGTGAACCATTCTTGCAATTTGTCAATAGGCTCCACGCTGCAGTCATAGAATCAGACTTGCCCGATGGTGCTAAGGAAGCTGTAATAATAGAATGTACCTGACAGCAATCTAATCTGATAATCAAGGGTATTGTAAAGGATATTTCTTTGACTACACCTGTTGCCACACTTTTACGACAAGTGGTGCAAAAGGAGGCAATGATACATGCCCCAGGTGACATCCACTTTACAGAAAGACCTGTACCATACAGAAAAAAACAATTTCTCTGGCATTCATAAAAGATCTCATCAGACAAAGCGACAAGAACCATGATCCTTGGTAACTGGGTCTTGCTGGGTGTGCGGGAAAACAGGTCATTGGGCACGAGATTGTTGGTATAAACAGCAGGGAAATGGAAGGGGAGGAGCCAGGCATGGGGGCCGGGCTCCTCCAATACCCCCACAGGCAACCCCCACAAATCAGAGACAACTTTTCCTATACTCCCCAAGTGACAGTCAAGTATGCCCCCTATTGTCCACAGGAGGTCCCTCTGAGCCAAGAACCGTGGCTCTCGTTCTAGATTGTAGCGACAAGACCATGGTCACTGTTTGGATAAGCCAGCCTCACCCAGGAAGAACAGAAGAAATAGTGCTGCAGGCCATGATTGATTCAGGAGCTGATATAACAGTAGTGGGTCAAAAAATGGTGGCCAGGGCAGTGGGAAACTACATTTGGGGGATTCGTGGCAGGTGTCGGAGGAGAAAAACCAGTGTACAAAGCAATCAGCGACACAACATTTAAAATCCAAGACCAGGAAAAGGGGGCCTTGATTGCGATACTGAAGGCTATAGTATTAGCAGATTTCCAGGGAGTTTTGTTGGGCCACGACTTCATGCAACAGATGAAAATTGGCATTACAAATTTAGGTTAGGGGTCACTGCCGAGCACATACCACCCTTAAAACTTACATGGTTAACTTCTTCACTAGTGTGGGTTGAGCAGTGGTCACTTAACTCAGAAAAACTAAGTGCACTTCAACAATTAGTGGAAAGAGAAATATAGGCAGGGTCATTTGGAACCCTCTACAAGCCCTTGGAATACTTCTGTATTTGTTATCCAAAAGAAAGATAAGACTAAGTGGTGCTTACTCCATGACCTCAGGGCTGTAAATCAACAGATGCAGGCAATGGGTGTCCTGCAACCTGTATTGCCCTGGGGTTCCACCATACCAAAAGATTGGTCCATTGTGATTATTGATATCAAAGACTGTTTTTTCAGCATTCCTTTACATCCCGCTGACAAACAAAGATTTGCTTCTACCGTGCTTTCTGTGAACCTCACTCAACCAGCTCAGTGTTGGCAATGGACTGTACTGCCTCAAGGTATGAAAAACTCACCTGTCATTTATCAGCTGTATGTGGCCAAAGCCATCACACTGTTGAGAGAAAACTGACCATCATGTGGTACACTATATGGATGACATATTATTAGCAGCACCTACAGAACAGCAAGTGGAACACCTGTTCCAGTGTGCCAAAGCCTTGTTGCAACAACATAATTTGAGCATTGCCGACGCAAAAATCCAGCAAGGTACACGATTACAATATCTGGGCATGACTTTAGCTGGGAATGACATAAGTCCACAACAAATAGCTCTTGCTCCACACATTGCCACTCTTCATGATGTTCAGAAATTAGTGGGAGCCTTGCAGTGGCTCTGCAGCTTTATCTGTATTCCCTTGGGATTTATGGAACCCTTTTATTAATTGCTGAAAGGAGAACACTTGTGGGAACCAAGGAAACTCACAAAGTAGTGTCAGGACAATTTAACACTTATACAAGCTATTTTACAACAACAGAGACCTTTGCAGTGATGGGATCCAAAAGAGCCAATCACAGCAGGATGCTTTATCTCTGAACATGGCACAATAGGCATCCTGTTTCAAGGCACGGACGGCAACCCTATGCCTTTAGCCTGGGCTTACCAAAATACCAAGTCTGCCTTTGTTACCATAGTCTCTGGCGCCTACGTAATATGACCCTTCAACACTTTGGAAAGGAACCTGACACAATACTCATCCCCTGGAAGCAGTAAGTGTGGGACGACATAGTTACGTGTTCGGAAGACACAATGTACCATTTTTGACTTTCCAGGCTCCATAATAACTGGAAAGGGTCTACAATGGGTTACACACTTGAAAATACTTCAACTACAACTTACACTACCCCTGGTCATGCGCCCTTTTGCTGGCACAACACACTTTACAGACGTCTCATGACAATCGCAAACAGCTACAGTAGTATGGAAAGCTGAAGGACACTGGCAGAAGAGGTTGTGGACTCCGACTAAAAAATTGGTACAATGGTTGAAAGCCAAAGTGATCCAGATGGCACTCCAGCAGGAAACAGAGAATTCAATTAATATTGTTACAGACTCTTTATATGTTTATAAACTTGTACACAAAATGACAACAGTAGGATTTGCATCAACTTTACTTCATGATGGTCTACAACAATGTGTAGGACAGGCCTTTCTTACACATGTGAACAGTCAGAAATCCCTACCTGGCCTAATTGTAGAAGGCAATCATAAGGCTGACCAGGCAGTTTGTGGTGTATGGTCCCTAGATGCTGCAAATAATTTACATGCCTTTCTACACCTCGGAGCAAAAGCCTTAGCAAAAACATGTCATATTTCTCTGTCACAAGCAAAAAACATAGTGGCACTTTGTCCTACTGTCAAAAAGGCCCATTGTGGGAAGGAAGTAGGTGTCAATCCAAGGGGTCTCTCTTCCAATCAGATATGGCAAACTGACGTAACAGAGTGTGATCTACTAAAACCAAATAAATACCTCATAGTAACCATCGGCACCTTTAGCTCTACAATATTAGCCACAATGGCTTGCAAACAAACAGCCAGACACGTTATTATTCATTGGGAGGGCATCATTGCCTTATTAGGGAAGCCCCAAGAAATTAAGACAGATAACGGCTCTTGTTTCATCGCTAAACGTAGCAAAGAATGGTGTGCATTATGGGATGTCAAATTAGTACATGGCCTTCCTTACAACAGTCAAGGACAAGAAATAGTAGAACGTGCACATTGCACCCTAAAAGCAAAACTGCAACACCTTGGGAAGGGGGAAGGTCATAAGGGGACAATACCCATAGACCGACAGCAGACTCTTTTGTCCCTCACCCTTTATGCTTTATATCATTTTGTTAGAGGCGATAAGTCCACACCTCCCTTGTGGAAACACTTTATGTCAACCCAGGCAACAAAAAAACTATCCCTTGGTTCATATCAAGGAACCGGGAGCAATAGCATGGGAATCGGGCTGGTTGCTGAGAGTGTTTGGGCACAGGTATGCAGCCGTGGAAAAGGATGGTTTAATTAAATGGATACCTGCATGATGTATAAAACCTGAAATAACCATTTCTGAAAAGTTTTTGTAGATTTTCTGTGGCCTTTGGCTACTTGGATCTTTAGCTAGACGAACCATTTCACCCAGACCCAACATATGAGACAGGAAAAGAACCCTTTAGTCTATCTATGGCAACGCCATCTGATCCATTCCAAACATGTCTATTAAGAGTTCCATACTTTAACCCATAAGAGTTTATTGAGCTGATATATCAAACGATAGTTGGGCAAAGATGACCTTTTCACAGGTCAACGCCACTGCCCAAAATATTAATTCTGGCGGCAACACCACAACCATTTGACAAGGTCAAATTAGTGGATGGTGGAGGGATGTGGTACAAATAGGACCATTTTCTTTAATAACCTGGGGGAGAGGTTATGCTTGTGTCTTCACAGGTCACAGTCCCTGGTGATTACTGGCAAGGTGTGTGCAACCATACCTGAGGCGTAAGAGGCAGCCAGCACTCAGGATCCAGCTGTGAGTGCTGTGGATGCTCCTGTGCCAACAGTTTGTGATCTCTTCAACTGATCATTTAAGCAGAATGTCTGGGTAATGTTTGCTACTGCAACAGAATAAACTACACTACAGTTGCCAATTCTTTTAAGAGAAAATGCTAACAGTAATTGCAACTCCTTAGTGAAATATCTAGTCACTAGTGAAAGATGTAGTTTAGATGAAATGTAGTTATTAATACGGATGAAATGCTATAAGAATGTGTGTATTCAACTTTCTTTGTTTAGCAATATTAAGAGCTCAAGTATTTAACCTTATTAGAAACTCCCTTGGTTTTCCTCCTGGAGTGTTGGCCAGGCTCTGAGTTGAACCCAACAGGAGGATGAAATCAGATGTTCCTGCTCAAAGAAAATTGCCAGTTATTTTGGCCTGTTGATTTAGAGGCTGGACCTGCTTTCAGCGATGTTGGATGCCTCACCTATAGATGGACTTGTGTAGGATTTCCAGTTGTGAGGAAGAGCACTCTAAATTCTCGCTGCATCCAGGGTTCCCCAGCAATTGTGGATCTGAATGTTAGTACTCCTATTAATTAAGCGTGCTACTTCATATTTCCCTTACTGTTTATTTTTGTAGTATTTAGTCATATCCCTTAATTAAGGATAGTGAAATTAGCTTACCTTTTAACTAGTAATTATAACTGCTGTATTGTTTTAGCCTTCTGTGGAACTCTTCTAAGTACGCTATGTTTTTGAAGTTTGTCTAACCCTTGATTGATACAGCTCTCAAGTTTTGCAGGTGCCACTGCAAAACAAAGAAAGGGGAGATTTGGGACGCATTGGCCTTATACAACCTCTGACACATGGTTGGTAAAGCATGGGGAGGGGGAAGTGTAGGGAGAGGCATTCGGAAGATCTCGTGATGTATGGGAAGAATAGGTGACCGAAGATCTCGCGATGTACGGGAAGAATAGAGGTGCACGAAAGATCTCGCGATGTACAGGAAGAACAGGGAACTAAAGATCTCGCGATGTATGGAAAGGTGTATATAAAACAATTGCGCAGTTAATAAATCGAGCAAGTAGCAACCACCATATTGGCATTTGTGCTTTTGTTCCCGCAAAGGTTTTAACCTCCTGCAAGGGCTAGCTGTGATCTGAGCGCCACATTTCTGTGGATTGGCAGGTAGAAAAAGACAGCTAATACCTTAACACTATAATATAAAAATTACAGCCATGTCTGTTTGTGTAAACTCATAGTAAAACCCTCTGCAAATATAAATCTTACTGAATTTTAGTTTATCATTTACCCCATAACATGTACGTTGTTCCCTTTATTCCTGGATATTAATATCTTACAACTTTATTTCTGAAATAAAATATTCAGACATCTGACAGTACAGTACAACTCATTCACATGACACGAAAGGAATTTTTATTTATTTTTGTTGTTGTTGCATGTCACAGACATGGCAAGTCACAGGCTTGTCTTGTTTTTGTTGTTGCATGTCACAGCTGTAGGTTTTGTATTTATACAAATATAGAAACTGCAAGGTCAGAAAGACTTGGAAAAGTTTTGTGCAATCAATTGGTCTCTGTTTTCAGAGCATTTAGAGAAAATGTTATTAAATTCTTTTCTATCTGAAGAGTTTAATTCCACATCATTTGATTATTGATTATTCTTTCCACTTTTATAATTCTACACGATTAAATCTAAATGCAGTACAACGCCTTCCTCGCTCAAAACTGACCTTCATTGAAATTAGTCAGTTGTATTAAACAGTGGGAAATCAGTTTAATCATTAGTGGATACAGTCTTTCCTATGTAAATTTTCATGTTCCTGTACTAAATGCAAAGACCATACCTGTTTCTGAGATATCTAACTTCAGTTAATTACCTTAAGTTCGTTCATCAGGCAAAAAAATGAAGACTTCCAAAACTCCTGGATTTATCAGAATGTTAAAATAGCTTCTAAATTAAGATAGCATATAAGAATTTACCTTTTGATCTTTGAAATCACTCATCATTTACTGAGAAAAGGAAGTTCTAAGTGAGGGAAAACTGTTTATTTCTTTATCAAGGAGTTTAGATCCTCAAAAGGGCACCACTCACATCAAGTGGAGCTTTTTAATTAAGCTCACTAAACAAATGCTAAATCTGTCTGTGCAAGTATTTATATTCAGTGAGCAGCACTTTTTGCCTTTGTTAAACATTGATTAATATCATAGGTATCTCACATGAAATATTTTAGGAAGATCATTATGTCTGACTATTAAGCGTGGGAGCAGCCACCCCAGTTGTTGCAGTTTCCAAGCCTCTTCCAGGAGTTCTGGTGGCTGTGGGGGCTGAGGGCTTGCTTCTGCAGTGTGCTAAGCAAGGTGAGATCCTTGCTCATTGCTGGCTGTGTAGGAAGAGCCTGCACCTTCTCCACTGAAGGCTGTGTCGCACAGTAATGTGAAGTGTTGTGGCCAATGTGAGTTGGAGACACATCGCAAATCTTGACCAGAAGGAGCTCCTGAAAGAGGATGTATATGCCTGCGTCTCACTGCAGGGTGTGCTGGCTGGCTTCACTGGGGACAGTGCTGGTTTCATCTGTGGGGAGGTGTGCTCTAATTAAGATGCTGAGGCACCAGCTGAAAAAGCTGTGTGAAGTGGTGATCACTGGGGAGGATGAGCAAGGAGATCAACAGGGTCTTTGTAGAAATGCAACAAGGACAAGAACCTGAACCCTGTGTTGCTAAGGAGGAGGAAAGCTGAAGATAGCTGACAAAGGAAACTCCTAAGACGTGAGAGTCTAGAAACTCCCTGTTTTTGCTAACACATGTAAATCTTCTCTAACTCTGACTCTGCAGAGGGTAATGCCAGTGGAAGGACTTTGAGGGCACCATGAGTGACTACAAGGCTCTGGGGGTGAAGGTCAAAGCTGTGGAGGGATCTCCTTGATCCTGCAAGTGCAGGCAAAGGCCATGGAGCAGGAGCAGACATATCCTGCTCGTTGATGCCTCCTTCTGCTCCCCTACCACAGCTTTTGAGGAAATACTGCCCTGGTAGATGAAGAGGCATACATGTATCATTCCACCTCTCTCCTTAATAGGCATTAAACTAGAATGGAAATTTTGATCTAGATAAAGAATTATATTATCGATATTGAAAATCCTCCCTGCACAGTCACTCATGAAAGTTGTTAAGGACAAAATGGCACATTCTGTCTGGGATATTTTTTTCCCTAGATATAGTGCTTAAAAAGCTTCAGCAGCTTTTAACTATATTAGTGGTTTTCCTATTAATATTAACCTATCTTGTTGTATTTTTTAATTGCATTTCCTTAATCACATGTCTTTGGTCAAGATAAACATTTGGTAACAAAGTGTACTTGGCAATAATTATTTGGGATTTTTTTCATAAATCCACATAATTCAAAAAGATTTCTTTGTTCATGCTTGCATGACAAAGCATTGAGTTCAAAGTTGGAAATTCACTTATTTGAAAAGTAGCACAGACTAGAATATATTCCCTCAAAGGCTGTGATTAAAAAATAAGCAAAACTAAACCAAACAAAACAAATATTAAATAAAACATTGTCAGATTCCAATTGAGGCAATTAATAAAATAACAGCTATGTCCCTACCAGCTAACAGAGAGGAAGAACAAGCTTTCTTGGGTGTTGTGGGTTTTTGGATACTGTGCATTCCAAATTACAGTCACATTGCTAGCACTCTGTATCATGTGACCTGAAAAAAGAATGATTTTGTATGGGGCATGTGCTATGAATATGCACATGGATTATATCACACTCCCACAAACTTGGCAAGGCAAATACTATGTGGTTACAGCGGTGGAAGCAGCCACCAGGTAACTTATGCTGTGCCCCTTGCCACTGCCCAGAACACCATTTTAGGCCTTGAGGAGAAAGTGCTATGGCAGCATGGCACACCAGAAAGGATTGAGTCAGGTAATGGGACACATTTCCAAAACAACCTCATAGACGCCTGGGCCAAAGAACATGGCACTGAGGAGACATATCACATTCCCCACCATGTACCAGCCCCTGGGAAAATTGAGCGATACAATGGATTGCTGAAAACTACACTGAGACAAATAAGGCAGGTGGAACTTTCAAACACTGGGACGTGCATTTAGCAAAAGCCACCTGGTTAGTCAATACCAGAGGCAAGCTGGCCCTGTTCCATCAAACCTCCTACATACTGTGGGTGGGGATAAAGCCCCCATAGTGCGCATTAAAAATATGCTGGGGAAGACCATCTGGGTTACTCCTGCATCGCGTAAAGGTAAACACATGTGTGGGATCACTGTTGCCCGAGGACCTGGGTGCACCTGGTGGGTAATGCAGGATGATGGAGAAGTCCAACATGTGCCTCAGGGACATTTGATTTTGGGTGAAAATAGCCTGTGAATTGAACTATCAAATAACCCTGTTATTGCAATTGGTGCCTCACAACATCCTTCTGCCACATCCAAAGCCTTTTGCTGCACTGACTGAGCCAACTCCACCTCATTCCTCCAGCCTTAAACACTACCATGATAGATGGAACCTGAAATTATGGGTTAAATGAACTCAATAGACATTTTGGTAGATGGCCCAATGACTGAGGGAATTATATCTGTGAAACCTGGAAAAAAAAAAAAAAAAAAAAAAAAAGTGGTGATTCCTTAGAATGTATTTGGAACCTGAGCATGATGTCAATGGTATGGAACAAAGGGTGGAGACTGTCCTGGTTTTGGCCAATATAGAGTTATCTTTCCCTGGGCTGCGATGGAGCACAGCTAAAGGGCCTGGTCGATCACTGGACCGTTCCATGTTATGTGACATCAAAGCTCAGCATATAAGCGGACGGGTGCTCTCTCACAGGTGTTGTTTGTTTTGGTTTCAGTTTCCGGATTTGCTGGGTGGGCTTTGCTGGTGCAGTTGGATTGCTGTGGGGAAAGAGCTCTGTACCGGTCACTACTTGGTGAGTCATTACTGCATTTTACCTGTTTTAGAATACTATCATTACTATTGTTCTTTTACTAAGTAAATTTTTGTTATTTAACCTACAAATTTCTTTTTTTTTTTTTTCCTGTCTCTCCCCTATTTACCCAGGGTAGGGGGGGAGTAAACAACTGGCTATGTGGCAATTTGCTACCAGCTGAGTTCAAACCATAACACACAGATAACTTCACAAGAAGGAATGCCTAGGACAGACATCTCCCCCAAAGGAAGATGATGAATTGCAGTTCCAGTCACACCATCTTGTTCCAAAAGATTTGTGCACATTTTTTTTGTCTTTAAATCATTTGCTGTTTTACAGAAAAAAGAATCACAGAAAAAAAGCCCCCCAAAACCACTCAACAACCAGACAAATCCCCTATCAAAATATATCAAGTATATTGTGACCAAATAAGTCCTACAACTGACAGAAAGAAGGCAGCAAAGGTAAGTAACTACGAAAAAGGAATCTAAATGCCACATCTGTTATTTTTGTGGTTAAAATACCATATTTTTGTAAATAGATACAACTGCATTATATGTAATAAATAAAATAGAAGTACAATAAATACTTAATGTAGTCTTTTAAAATGTAAGTAGGAAAGTGTCACAAAAACTAGACATGCTAGTGTGCTAATTATGGAATCAGACAAGTTTTCACTTACCATCTTTGCATTTCAGAACCTAATCCCAGAAAACAGAAGCAGGAAAATGCAGAATCATAACCATGCTGTTTGACATTTAGTTTCAGTATATAATTTCTGACACTTTAGGAAGTAAGTCCCTAAACCAGTGTTAGGAGAGAAGTTGAAGTCTGGTTTACCTGCCCTCCAAGTGAGCCTGAGCAATGTTGCAACTAGGAAAGAATCTGCTTGTTCAACATAATCTAAATTTGTTTCACTGGTTTACCGATGGAAAATGTTATCATCTAGAACCAATTTGCTGTGGTCTTCTAGAACATATGTTTCCTTCTTAATCTTGTTTTCCTCAGAGGTAAACAAATTCAAATGAAATGTTATGTGCAGATAAACTTTTAGATGCTTGCCATCCAGAAGAAATCTCAGGTCTTGAGTATGTTTCCTTTCAAACTAAAAGTGCCAGTTGTATCTGATTAGTGGTGCAGATAGTCAAGGTAAAGTTTACTGTAAACACTTTGACTATGAACCCACAGATTCTGGTTTCACATCAGTGCCTGAATTAGCATTCTAAAAGAGATTTTCACACAAGTTGAAACTTTCAACTGTCCTACATACCTATTTAATCATTTGAACTTTCACACATACTTTTAATTTACCTTCTCCTTAATTATCAAACTCATCAATGTTTAAACAAGGATTTTTATTTTTGTCATAGTCGAAACTGCTAAAAGAACAACTCTTAAAGTTTATTTGTGAAGCAGGATGGGTTACTGCAGGTGTATAACAATATCTAGTCTAAGATTTCTATTCTCTAATATTCACACAGGTCACACATCACCCCAGTCTCTCTGTGTCCAGCTCAGTTAAGACCAGCATCATGGACCCAGGGGAGCAGGGTATTCACATCCAACTGCTTGATGTGTCCAATCTTTGCTGGTGGCCTGGCCCCTGGATGTAACAGTCCCACTGCAGACACTAAAAAGATGTCAGAAAACCATGTATGGACATTGCCCAAAGGATTTACTGTTTTCACTGTTTCACTGTTTCACCAGCTTTCTACCTGGGTCACTATCATTGTCTAGTGTCCTCCCCCAAAAGTGTTTAAAAGGGTTTAAAATTGTTTATAGTTCTGAGCATCTGTTTATTTCCAGCACATACTTAAATTGTAGCACATATATAGTCCAGAGCATTTGGGCAAGCTTCACCATTGTGATTATATCTTTGTTGTTGTTTTCTCACTACACACCAGTATCTTCCAGAGAATTAAACTGGAGCAGATGTAGTCATGATGTGACCTACCTAAGGGGTGTTTTCAGAAAGTCCTCACCCCATGACAGTTATTTTTTCCTGCATAGTTATAGAAAGTTTTTGTCAAACTGCTAACATTATCTCCCTTCTTATTTTTATTTTTCTTATTCCAACAGACTGATACTGCCAATAGAAAAACTGACTTTTCTTGAAGGATTAATTAATAAGAAGAGCAGGATTGAAGGATGAGGGAAATCCTTTCCTTCCACACAAATAGCTGTAATACTAAGCAACAGGAAAAATAGATAATGCTGGAACATTAAATTGATCCTTTAGCTTTGGTTTTGAGGCCTATTCTAGTGCAATTAAGAATTTCTTTCTTTAATGTGATAGTAATTGCCAGGACCAGAGAGAAAAATACCAACTTTCAATTGTGATGTAAGTTTTACATGTAAATATTGCCTCACATGCAACAAGAACAGCAAAATTACAAATATTGCTAATGTAAACTGTAGTGTAGAAAGAAAACAAAAAATAGAGGCCAGAATGTGGCTAAGGAGACTCTGCTCTGCACAGCCCCTTCAGCCTGCCCTGTATCTCAATTGCAGGTTACACTAGATATTCTTCCTCCAAGCTTCTTGCTCAGTGAGCTAGCAAGAATATCAGAGGCATTATGGACTGAAGCATATGCCATGTTCAGGAAAGTGGGAGAAAAATTAATTTCTTTACACTCTTAGGAGCAAAGAAGGAATTGTGGTTGAGCACTCCTTGTGCAGTTAAGCACCACCTCATACGTGGGATGCATTTTGACAACATAACCTCACATAAACATCCAACACAGTGATTTGATCTCTTTTTATATCTTGCAAGTCTGGAAAGTGTCTGTACAACTCAGTTTGAATTTCAATCTTATAATCTACTTTTTTTTTTTTTTTTTTTTTTTTCTTTCTATATGTGTTCATCTCTTCATATTAATTCCTCAAAAACTGCAATTATATAATTTTCAAGAACACATTAAATGGCTTAAAGACTGTAGGTTTTGTCTGTCTAAATTTTTACTACTTCACATTACTGTCATAATAATGGTAATTTAAAAAAAAAAATAATTCTTTTCTAGCTTTTTAATTTTTTTTTCCCCCAAAGCTGGCCTACTTTAGGAAGTTTTAGAAAGGGAGAACTTTGCATGTGACTCTCTTTTTAATTAAGATTGGTTAATACTGAAAAGATTAACAAACTATACATCTGTGTTATATTTTCATATCCTGTAAAAATTAGGGACAGAGTAGATAGTGGCCTCACAAACATCAGATTTTATACATATAATTGAAAATTATTTCTACAGAAATTATGTATGTATATGAATAATTCAGCTGATGGAACTTTAAAATTAAATTATTGGTTTACCTGGTAAAGGGAGTTTCCCAAAGGTAGACTAACACTCAGCTGGGTTTGTGATTTGTGATTATTTTTACACAAGACAGGCCAGTTTACACCTTGCTTAAAATTTAAATTCTGCTTTTAAAATATGTTCACTTGCAAATTTTAAAAGAGCATATTAAAAATTATTTGGGTAAATAACCTCAGTATTTGAGTCCTGTTACTTTGTACTGTAAAAGATTATCAGTTATGTCAGCTGGAATATTTTAGCAAAAGTTCTTAATTAATTTAGTCTAGACAAAAACTATAGATGGAAAAGAAGATCTGCTCTTCCAACATGAGTAACAGGAGAAAGTTCAAAAGGAGAACAAAAGGCTAAAACTATCAGCCAGGTCCAGAAAAATGATATATTAAAACTGATGTAACTCAAAGCATGTGACTTGAACCCAACTTCAACCCTGCACTTAAAAATTAGGTCTGTCTTTTCCTTCTTGAATTCCTTAATTTCCCATACCCCATTCTCAGCCTTAAATGGAACAACCTTTTTATTCCTTAAAGGAAACACAGAGAAATTACTTATTCAGATTATACAGTAGGTAATGGTAGAGGAATGGAAATTTGACTCCCTGAATCCTGTCAGAAGACTTTATTTGTTGAACAGCTTGTTCCCAAGAAAAGAAGAAATACTTCAAATATTTTAAAGGGAAACCTTTAAGAGTAAGAAAAGAAATTGCTTTTATACAATGGTAGCTCTTTTCTCCACTAAGATTTCTTATCTGACAAGGGAGTTGCCTGACAAGGTCTGGTATTGTTTTATATTAGTAGTTATTATGTAGTAATGAACTTCTGGTGAAGTTTCTTTTATGTTTGTATAGTGATGTGGAAAGTGTGCTGAAAAATTCAAATGTATGTGCTAGAAAAAGTTACACATTGGAAAAGATAAACAAATTTATATTTCAACAAAAATGGAACTGTGAAAGACTGGCAGATGCCAGAAAATGGTTTTGTCGTCAGCTGATGGCAAAATACAATGATGTTAATGCTTGGTTCATGCTACTCAGTGCTTCCCAGGTGATAACCAGTGAAAAACCCCATTATCCTAGAGGAATTAAGAAATAAAAATGTTGAGTTTGAATTTAATAGACCCTAATACTAGACCTGGACATTGTTGCCAAGAAACTGTATACAATCATTGTTTCAGAACAAACATCCTGAGAGACTGAAGCTATGAGGAGTTTGAAGAAGGTTCTGGAGAGGTACCAGTTTGAAGACCAGTTCTGGTGAGGTAAAGTAAAAGGAAAGAATGAAAAGAGTGAAATGCTACTAGATTGCTACCAGTACTTACCAAACCTGTAATTATTAGAGTCCAATACTCTTTGAAGGGTTCATTAGATATTTTACGTGTGAAGGTTTAGTGTTTAATACCAAATTTACTTATTTGAAGCTACTTGACATTACATGGGGTTCAGATCTGGCAGAGTGACACAAAATGAACCACACTTTGGGGGGTTTTCTGTGTCCCTCCATTGACCTCAGGAGTAGCTCTGACCACTGCTGTGGAGCAGAGTGACCAGTCAGAGCAGAGCTGGTGCCCAAGGAACCCGATCACTAACTGTTGTATAGATCCACTTACAGATCTTCAGTGGCAAAAGAGTTTTCTAAAACTTACTATGTTATATATTAAAGCTTTGCAATATTCAACATTTGAAGTGATTTGGTAAAGCTGGAGGTCACTAATGGAATATCACAGGTCCTAGGGTCATTAAAAGAGCAATTTTCTCTTTCTTAATAGGCTGGTAAAAAGAATGTAAATGCCATAAAATTTAAACGGTACAAAATCAGACAAAGGAGATAAGGTAAGAGGAAGCATAATAAGGAACAAAGATGTAATTTCGATGATGCTCAGTTGTGGCTAGTACAGACTTGAAACATCACTTGAAATCACAAAGTCTATGTAAAATTACACAGACTGTGTTTCTTGTGGGAAATGTAACTTAGGAAATTTTAGAAGAAGAAATCCAATAAATTAATTATAGTAGAGGTTTGCTATGTAGTATAAAATATTAAAATAAGTTTAAGGAGTTTCTAAAGTGAAAACTTGCAAATTATGTAGCTATTGTAAAAATATGTGCTGTCTTTGTATCTTGCCACTGACAGCAGTTTAGTAATTTGTGAATATATGAAAGGGTATGGAAACTAAAATGCATTGCCATTGGAATTGAAGGTTGTCCTCTATAACAGACTGAAGTATGTCAAAACCCCAAATAATTTGGGCCCATATTTAGCATTAGTATAGCATCAAAACCATCAGATATGCAAACAATAACCTCATTTTTGAACTTGTCAACATGTTCAGGGTGATTAAACCAGAAGAGTTGGGGAGACATTGCTGGTACCCTGTATTGAGGAGATTAAAACATAAAGAGAAGAGGGCTGCATTATTCAAATGAGAACAGCATGAAGAAAAAAGAAACAACATCTGATGGAAGAAGTAATACTGTATTTCAATGTGAAGGGGATGACATGAAGTCCTGGTTAAAAAGCAATTATATTTGTCATTTTACATTCATAGTATTTGAGAGGTATTACAGTAATCCTTATCATTTTTCCTGCCTCTTTTCCATAAATGAAACCCAGACATGCCAGTTTACTAAATCTTTTATTTAAATATTATTTCCTTACAGTTCACTGTTGGACTTGACGGCCTTACATTTGGCTCGGTGATATATTAAGGTGTGAGAGATATGGACTTCTTCAGTCAATGCCACTGATGTCAGCTTGTGAAGGAACAGGACTGCAGTGGAGCAGGACCATACTCACTTGAACTCCTCACCTGCTAAATGCTAAGAGGTTACAATACAGATTGTACATCTCTCCCACTCCTGAAGTGCTGTGGAAAGAATTCTGTGGAAGAAATGAGAGAAACACAGTAAGAGACATCTTCAAAGTTACTCCACCTCTCATATATGGTTGGGAGATGTGTCCTAGATATCAGAGGATCATATTATATGTGAAAATAGACATAGATCCAAATTTAGGTGTCCCATTGCTATTGTCAAGAATGGAAATATCACTGTGGCTAAAAATTAAAAAATATTGAACATGTGTAAGAATCCTCTTTTTTCCATCACTACGAGATTGACATGTGGATAGGATACAGCCTGGTGATTCTGATCTTTCTCTGACTAGTAAGAGGTTACAGGTTTTGTATTGACAGTGTAGATGTTGGACTTGCCTGGGCTTGCCTTCAACCGAGTTGGTTTTAGTAATTTTTAGCCAGAGTGATATTTGCATATGGTCAAGTGGCTATTGCCTAACACATTTCAGCTCTGCCAATGAAAGTCAGGCAAAACTAGGTTGTCACTGGGTAACAAATAATAGCCCTCTGTTAACTGGTCTGGTGAAGACCACTTTGAAACTTTCAGACTTTAGCTGCAAGTCAGTGAAAAGAAAGCAGAATGTATAAATAAAACATCCAAATCCAAGCACACCATGGCTGAGGAGGAAGAAAACACCACCAACATCATACTTCCTCCCAGAGGAGAGCTTGGTACTCTGATTACTCACAACCACCACTGCATCCTCCTAGAGGAAAATGGAAGTAGTAGCCCCTTCCTTGGGCTCTGAGAAGCACTGAAAGTGTGAATGTAACACCAGAGAAAAGAGGCAGATGTCAGGAAGTTTTAACATAGCAGCTTTAAGAGTACAATAAATAATATACATTATTGAAATAGAACTACAAATGAAAGCTGCAGAATTTTGTTTAGACATTCTAAACATTAATTGGACTAACAATCATTTTTTAGCTCTACAAATAAAATTTGTACAGTACAATTTTACTCATAAGAAAATTTTAAATTGTAACAAAATTTTGACTGTAATGACTGGCATGTGCATGATAAAAACCTGGGCATATAACAAGAAAGTAAAACAATTTACTGCTTCAGTCAATGAACTTCAAAGGGATTCTTGAGGAGTTTGCAATGCCAAATTGTTCATACTTTGATAGATGATAAATATTGTCATAGGAATAAATAATTCTCTCATGATATATGTCTGTCTCAACTCCTCTGAACAAATACTTCCACTTTACAAGCTATGAGAAAAACTGCGTCTTTTTTTTCCTCCTGGTTGTTTAAACAAAGGCTTCACGTGGTGAGGGATTTACATTTTATCCTTAATCTTAAGAGCAGCCTGCTTCACCTAATGATAGGGAGGGAATGGGGATTTGAACAGGCTTTAAAGTAGTGAAAAGCATGAAGAGATTAATAATTAGAAAAAACAAAGTAGGAAGGATTCCTGGAAGATGTGGATTCAATGAATTATTTGAAAGAGGAGAGAGAGGGCACTTCGCAAAATAAAACAGAATTGAATGTTCATTGCACATTTAGCATTAGGAGAATAACAGCATAGAAGGGCTTTAAAGATGTAATGAAGAAGCACATAATCCCAAAGCATGAGAGTTTAGAGCTACAATGTATTTTGCCTGATGAATGGGAATATATATGTAGAAAGTCTATAAAGTAATAAGGATAAAAAAAAAAGTAGTGGCTTCAAAGTCCTCATTGCTTTTATTAGCTCATGAGCACAAAGTGGATTCATATTTTATGGACCAAAAATTACAGCAACTGTATCAATGTATACTTCTTCGATTGTTTTATGTGGTATAGTCATTGTTGCTTCCTGACCTCTAATATTATTTTAGACAAGGTGAGAATTTGGTACCAACAATTTCTTTTAATTTCATTTTTTTCAGGGGTGGGGGAAGAAGTAATGAACATTTAATGAAATAAACATCTTAATGAAATAGTAAATTATTTCATTTGCAACTATTTCATTATTTTATAAATCATGTGGATGAAATGTGCCAGAAAAGCAAGATATTAAAGTTTTATAATAGATTTTCCGAATTGTACATAACTGTGTTCATGTAAGATTGCATGTTGGATTAGAATTTTATATTCCATTAGCCAGAAAATATGTTTTTTGAGTGCTTTTCTTATTCTTCTCCCACCAAAAAAGTCCATGCTCCTTTTTGTGTGTAAGCATATGCATTCAGTAATATTGCTGTATGGATTGTATACAAAAGGAGAAGAAGGAGGGGTAGGCAAGAACTATTATGACTTTAATAAATTTAATTTTCCTATGACAAAACCCTAGTAGACTTAATAGAAGGGAAACACATATATCTTATACATGTCTTATGATCTTTTGGGATTCCTTGTTCTTTTTTTTCCATAAAACTTCATCCTAGCCTAGTGTTTTCCATTTTGTATTTCTGTACTTGACTATAGTTAACTAAAGGTCATAAATTGTTATGTAATAGTTTATTGTAGTCAATCTAAATCCTATAGCTTTGGTAAATCATGCTTTTGTATGTAAACATGTAATTTTCTAAATGTATGTTTCTAAACTACAGATTCAGCATTAAGCACAAGGAAACATTTTTTAATTAATTGTTTTTTTCAACTGACTGTTGTCAGACAATTCAGGCTTAAATCCATGTGACTGTTTTGCATTAATCACAGTCACATGATAGTTAAATGGTGTCACAACAGCCTAAAATTATCTCAAGCTACACAGCAAAAATTATTTTCATTAGCCTTGCATATTTATATTTCTGTTACAATGAAATGCACTTCCTGTCCTTATAATGCTTGTCATACAGAAGATTTCACACTTTTTCTAAGGAAGAAAAAGTACATTTTATAGCACTGCTGTCTTGAATATTTTAGTAGTATTGCTACCAATGACTCACTGCAAGAGAAAATTGTTAAACTTTTATTATAATTGTAAGATGATGATTTTTCTGACACCTGCTTAAAAAATATCTTCAGGATCACTGCACAGTCAGGCTCTTTATGACCTCTGTAATATGCCCAGTAATCAAATGCAGGTGGAAAAACACCTCTTAAAATTAACCTCTTCAGGGATGTTGTCACATCAGAAAGTCATCTTATTGCTGAAAAAATATATTATCAATAAAATAAATATTTTGAATTTAGAGGTATTAGGGGTTTGTGTTTTGGTTTGTTTTTTCATGTTTTCTCACAAGCTATGTGCTATTAAACAAAATTAATTTCTTGCTATGCCACTTGATAAGACTGGTCTCTGCCAGGTGTGGGTATAGAAGATACTGTGATAATTTTTCAGTTGTGGTTGGAAAGGCACACCCCAGCATAAGGGTCCTCAGCTCACCTGTTTTGAACTGGTTCTTAATGGGACATGCTGCTGTGTAAAACTCTCAGCAGGACAGAGGCCATTGACACTTAGAGCATGATGGGTTATTCATTTAGCTCAAGGTCCATGCCATGTGAAAAAGAGTGTTAAAGCCAGAGTATACCTCTGAAGTCAGCTTTAATTGTTGTTTTTTTTGTTGTTTTTTTTTTTTTTTTTTTTTTTTTT